>NC_090935.1:1122003470-1122306500 GCF_040938575.1 Ambystoma mexicanum | reverse complement strand
AGCTCACACATTTTAGCTTGTCGCAGGAGCTAAAGAGGCCTGCCCAGATGCTTCAGTGTGTCAATCGGTTCCCTCAAAGACAAAGCCAGCCATCACCAATCTTGTTTGTTCAGATCTTTTTCCGTCCTAGAGATGTCATTACCTAACAATCTCTCTTGATTTCCTCCCTCAAAAGACACCTGCTTATTTAACAAATTTTGAGGATTTTGCATAATTGGTCTATATTTATACATATCAAAACCTCATATTTGTAGTTGTTCAGCCTCCTTCAGGAGCAAGGACCTTACGAAGGATGAGGGAATGACGAGGCGAACGTGATCGTACCTAAATCTGTGTATATAATCCACCAGTTTGATATCTGATGAAGTAATTACACTGAGTTTGGGGATAGTCGACAATAATGACAAAATGTATGGTCTGTTCAGAGATACATGACCCCTATCATCAAATAAGGCTTTGAGAATTATCCCCGGCACTGCTGGAAAAACTGGTTGTCGTAGGTCAGTATCCCTCTTACCAGACAGTAAATATTCATTAGCAACTTCAGACTCATTCTGCTTATCACCCAAAGAATCCCTACCATCTCCTACCAAAGTAGACTCAATACTAGAGGCCGGTAGGTGTTCATGTAGTTTTCGGGGTTGAATGATAGCATCGTAGCTGTTAACAGAACCGGAGGTAATGTCATCCCTGAGCACCTTAATGATCATTTGGTGAATTTCGTTAGCATTCAGGTTATTTTTAGAAGCCTCTGAGCCTATGGCCACCTCACAATCTGTTCTGAACGGGGGTGAGGCCTCAGTATTTGTAGTGTAGACTCTAGCTTCCATATCATGCTGCATAACAATATGCTTCACTCTTGCATCACACTTAGGCTCTACATTATCCACTGTCTTGTTCACAGTAATCCCATCGGGATCATAACCTTTGACCGCAAGTCTAACAGGTTTTTCAATGTCAGCCGCATTACCTTCAATAAGTACCACACCATCACTACCATCCTTGTGTATAATTTGTCCCCAAACAGATTCAAAATTAGAGGTCACACTATTTGTGTTTGGCATGTGTACCATTTTGAATATTTCAAACATTACATCACCTTTCTTTTTCATAGCCTCATTCATGGTAGCCTCACCCTCAGTGTAAGTTTCCCGAAGAATTGTTTCTTCATTGGTTTTCCTCTTTACCAGTTTACCCTTCACCTTATGATCTTTATTACAATTCCCATTATGATCTCTCTTTGTCATTAAATCTTTGGTAACCACTTCTGGGGGTTCACCATCATCATGTGTCCTTGTCATTATTTGCGCTGGTTCCACATCCCTCAGGAATTTCCTAGAGTTTTTTTACGAACAGCAGCCATATTATTATTCTTTTTCCTTTGTTTGGCCATTTTTTCCCCTGCCTTTTGGATAATTTTACCTCAAAATGTTCACTAGGTAGATCCACTTATAGGACTTTGCCATCCAAGACGGCCTTAGCATTTTCTTCACTCAGGGCTTTTTTGTTAGGCAGAGCTTTTGGGTTAAGCACCCCCCCCCAGTTCTTGTGTAGATGCAATTACAATAATTTCTTCTTCAGAGAGAGAGAGTATTGATGGAGCAGGTACATAATTTATCTGTTCTGTAGTCATTTTCATTACTCTTAGCTTCCTCCCTCATGGCCTGTACAAATGACTCAGTAAATCTTAAAGGCAGTTTATCCACCTCATTAGCCATCGTCACCAAGGCCACTGTCTGTTTCCTTAGTTCTGACAACAGCAATCTATTAAATATACTCATCATTGTAGAGAAATCAGACCCCGTAACTGGATAATTTAACTCATTCAACTCCCCCCCCTCACCCACCACTTGCTTAATACCTTCCTGCTGGTTGAGGGACGGAAAATCAGCCATATTATCATAACAAAAGCAGCTAGGGATAGATACTTCCACCACATCCAACAAATCACTGCTAGCCAATGTTTCACCTTTAGCAATATTAGGGGTTGGTGAGTCCAAGTCAACAAAAAGGGGTTGGGAGGGATCAATTTGGTCCTCAATAGTTTTGCAGTCAGGGGAACATTCCTGCGCACACTGCAATAGCACTTCCTCTTCATCGCTCACAATGGGTAAGGGACAGGCTGCAGCCCTTGCAAGGCTCGCACATCTGGTGCTGACAGCAGTGAAAAAGTCAGCCCCAGCATCTCTCCTTATTACTGGAAGTTTGTTTTTACGCATCGTTAACTCAGATGCCAAGCTAAATCATCCACAACAAAATTCTGCTCAGTTTATTAGGAAAAATCCTACAGGTAAACAACCTTACAAAATTTTAGGTAGCACACTTACTGGAATATAAAGAGTTCCCTCTGCCCCTGCCACCGCCAGCCAAAGAGCCCAACAGCACTTGCAGGGCACTTATGGGTGTGCGCGCGGATGCACGTGTACCCAAGTTTTATGCAAGGCCGTGAGCTGTGGGTGACGGGAGGCAGGGGGCGTGTCACGTATGCAATGGATCTGCATAGAGAAAGAGGAAAAAAAAGAATGTACGTAAGTATCCCACCAATTACGCACTAAGATGCCAAGAGACTATATGCTTTCCAATAATGTCCGTGAACACTGAGGGGAGCAAGCAGAGTAATGTCCGTGAACACTGTGAATAGACAACAGAAAAATGTCCTTAGGCACTAAAGATTAGATGGGATATTAGCTGATAATTACTATAGGGCGTGCAGTTCAATAGCCCGTTTCGCTGCGGGTTTGCAGGCACGTCTTCCTCTCGAGCATGGGCTCCTCCAGGAGCTGCGTCCCAAGTAAAAGACCACAAGGAGTACAAGGCACACGAAGCAAGCATACAACCAGCCCAACAGCACTTGTAGGGCACTTCCGGGGATCTCATCCTTAGTCGAGCCTCTGGCACCAGAAAAATGCAGGATGCCATGTGGCCTAGCAATCATAGGAAGTCGAACGCCAGTAGATGTTGTGCATTCTGAATTTTTTTTACCATCTGCAGAATGTGGGTAGTTATTTCCTCGGGAGGCAAGGCTTTCCCTGGGGTGGTGACCAGGACCGCTCCGATGAATTGGAGTCTTTGGCTCAGAATCATTTGTGAATTCTTGTAATTGAGGGAGAAGCCCAGTTTGTGTAGGAAGTGACAGGTCATGGTTAGATGTTCCTGGGCCCGTTCGGGTGAACTTGCCCTGGTTAGCCAATCATCCAGATAAGGGTAGATGTGAATCCCCTCCCTCCTGAGACTCGCTGCCACCCCCGCCATTAGTTTGGTGAAGATCATTGGGGTGGAGATCAGCCCAAATGGCAGAACTCGAAACTATTTTAGATGGATTGGCACATGAAAGTAAGCATCCTGAAGGTCCAAAGAAACCAGCCAATCAAGAAGCTGAAGAGCCAAAGGGTGACCATCTTGAACTTGTCCTTCCTGAGGAATTTGTTCAAATTTCTCAAGTCCAAGATGGGTCTCAATCTCTGTCTTTTTTGTGAATGAGAAAATAAGGGGAGTACCAACCCTTGTTCCTCTCCGCTACAGGTACATGTTCTATTGCCCCTTTCTCTAGCAGGGTTAAAATCTCCTGCACAAGGAGCGGGTCTGGAATTTTGAGTTGGCTCCCGGTGGATGATCTTGTGGTCTTTGATGAAAAGGAATACAGTAACCATGGGTCACTATCTCTAGTGCCCAGGCATCTGACGTAATGCCCCACCATTCGTCCAGATACTGAGTGATTCTGCCTCCCACCGGGGTCTTGTGGGTTAAGACCTCAAAGTGGCTTTGCAGTGGCTGCAGCAGAGGCTGAAGAGGTAGTAGCCACTCCTGTGGCTGATCTAGCGCCTCTCCCTTTTCCACCACGAAAGGGTTTTCTTTGTTGTCCTCTCTGACTGGCCTGTCCTCTCCCTTTTCCAAAAGAGGAATAGAAGCGAAAAGGGCAACTCTTCTAGGAAGATGAGCCTGTGTAAGAGTGTTGCTGTGGTTGCCTTATAGCGGTACTAAGTTTTTTTGCTGCTGCTTTCGTGGTCTGTAGCTTTTCTAAGCTCTCGTCCTCCTTGCTGCCAAACAACCTCAAGCCGTCAAAGGGCATATTAAGTAATCTGGACTGTACATCAGATGCAAAGCCAGATTTCCTTGGCCATGCGAATCTACGCAAGACTGCGCTAGATGCCATGGAATTGCTTATACTCTCTGCAGTATCCAGTCCTGACTTGAGGCACTCCTCCATAGCATCCTTCCCATCCTTTACTATCGCCAGGAAACCATCCCGCTCCTCACTCTCCGGGATGTGATCAGCCGCTGCATCTAAACAGCACGACAGGGTGTAAGTAAACCTAGCTAATTTACAAGTCACAATAGTAGATATAAGGCCATATTACCCGAAGTAAAGCTTTCCTCGTCCAGGCGTCAATCTTTTTGTCGTCCCTGTCAGGGGTATTATCGTTTACAATTGTTCGAATGAACAATTGACCGAATTTAAAGGGTCACAATTGACCTTTTCACAATTGACCGAATATATGGGTTTTGGGGGGTTTGGCGTTGGGTGGGGGGTTGTGGGGGGTTTCCCCCCACATATATGGTACAATTGACCTTCACAATTCGGTCAATTGTGAAAAGGTCAATTGTCATTCGAGCAGCTGTAAAACGAACAATTCGTATACAACCCTGTCAGGGGGCATGGAGGGATAAACCGATTGTCTATTTGCAGTCGCAGCTTGAATCACCAAGCTTTGAGGTGCTTTCAGGTGTTTTGACAAATACTCTGGATCCGAGGGAGTAGGTCTATACTTTTCTACAAATGTCTTGTTTACAGCTGGTAAAGGCTCAGGGGTCTCCCAATTTGTCATAACTCTCTTTTGATGAGCTTTGTGGAAAGGAAGGACTGGGTCTTTAAGTTAGTTAAGTTGTCCTGGTCATATCTTGGAGACACTGACTTCCACCCCATAAAATCTATCACTCTTCCCATGAGGCTCCTATACCCCGGTTCAGCATGGTCAGTGGTGTCAGGTCTTTCAAATTCTACCTCAGGTGAGGTATCTAGGCCACTGGCCGATTGTAAGCAATCATAAAGGTCTGTAATTTTTTTATTAGGATCTACTAGTTCCTCAAGGACTTCTCTTGTCCCAAAAACGAACACCAGCTGATTTAATTTCCTCATCAGAGGTTTGTTCCTCAAAAATAGCAGACATAGATTAAAACAATTCCTGCCTGGCCTGAGGATGGAACATTTTTTCTGGTAAAGGTGGAATAGACCTAGTCTTAGCCATAGTTGTCGTCTTGGGAACCAGTATAAAATATATTTCCCCAACAAAGGCGTTGAAGGCGTCGACGGAATCCACAATGGCTTCGATATACTCGAAGGAATCCCCGAGGTCATCGAGGAGGGCTTCGATGTCGAGTAAGGCTTCTACGCCAAAGCCGAAGGTATCGACGGCATTTTTGGCTTCGACGAAGTCGTCGAAGGATGCGTCGAGTCGATATCTGGCTTCGACGATGAGGACGCCATGTTGTCCTCTGGCAACCTCGATTTATGCACCGAAGGTTTTCGTATAGTCTCATCGTGCGCTGGAGAATCATTGTCCGAGGACGCCCTCGACTTTTTGTCATATTTAGCGTGAGACGTTTTCGATTTCCCTCTGTCACTTTTAGAGTGGACAGGGGCATGCTCTTCACGCAACTTTTTTGAGGGGGTCGGGCCGCCTTCTCAAAAATGTTCAGCATTGTGTTCAGCATTGAAGCCCTCAAGGCCTCCCATTTTTTGGGGGAATCATGTTTAGAAGGACAACAAATTAACCTTCTGTCGGGCGAGGAAGAAGAAGAGAACGAAGATCTATGACGTCGCTTTTTTGCTTTTTTTGATGAAGAGGAAGAGGACTTCCTCCAGCGACTTTTCGACCTCGATCGCCTCGACTCATGACAAGATTTTTTTCTCGATTCTCGAGCCTTTTAGTCTTTTTGCAGACTTGAAAGAGTCTTCCCCCACCACTAGCTTACCTTGGCGTTCCTTAAGAGCCTTGTTCGACATCGCCTGACACGACCCGCACTCGTCGACTCGGTGATCAGTACTAAGGCACCAAAGACAGTTGCGGTGAGGATCCGTAATGGACATCTTTCTTCCACATTTGAGACACTTTTTAAAACCCGTCTTGGGTGTTGTCGGAGTTGAGGAAGAAGACATTTCTCGATGAGAAAACTGACGCACCGTTTCGATACACGAAGCAGAAGCTCCGAAAAACAGAACTGAACCAAAAGGCGCGGCTCGAGCCCTTTATACGACGGATGACGTCGACGCTCGACGGCAGCCTTCGGTTGACCTAGCTACACGGCCTCGACCACAGAAACATTTTCCGAAAGAAGCAGCAAGCTGGCGAATATATCTAAAATGAGGAATACGTGGAAGGACACAATCCATTCGAAAAGGATAATTTATCTTGTAAGTAGCAGATTCTCTTCTAATTCAAGGTGCTCAAATATGCAGACAAAAGTATATACACACAATAAACGCACACATTTTACAGACCCAAATTGATTAGTGAATATGGTGGTGCTTTTGCACACTGTACTTGCATTCAACGTTTGCAATATCGGCTGGCATGCGTTGCACCCTGTGCTTCCATACCATAACCTGCACCCTAGCGAGCAGCCTCCCACATATTATTTTCTTATTTCCCATGGCCAATAGGCCTAAAGGCAAGTTGCCTGCCCTTTTCTACTCTGTATGCTGTGTGGCATTAGACTTAAAGTGCACGGCCAATGAATAAGGTTTTAGCTACAGCCAACACATCATGCAGGGAGTACAGTGATGTTATGTTCTAAATGTAAGTTTCTAAACACCTGTACATGATTCACCAGTCCTGCGTTGGTAGTGCAGAGGGTTGAATGTTTGTTTTAAGATATCATTTTTTAATGTGAATTATTATGGTCTAAAACTAAAATGAACTGATTAATTGAAATTCATGTTATTTTTTGGTAAACAGGTTCGCAGTGTACATATTAAAAAAATATATAAAATTAAGCATCCATTACAGGTAAACACTACAATGGAGTAGAGAAACGGATCTCCTACCAAGTGGGTGTGATTATGCAAAGATGATGTTAAATATATAAAGCATCACATTTTCCAGTGGCATTTACCCTCCGGTGGCTGATCTGTATAGACTATACATTTGAAAACAACAACGGGGGGAAAAAAGAAAACATCATTCATCATGTACCACAGCAATGTGGCCAATGGAAGGACTATTTCCACAGCAGATCATTCAGCTACCAAACCCGTCATGTACCAAAGCCCTGTGTTACTGTAAAGAATGCTTAGTTATTCATTTGTGGATTAAAATAGTGCGTTATCATTATAGTTGATGATTGGCTGAGTCGAACACAATATCATGCAGGACCATAACCAAAATACAGTCAATCATAAAAGATGCCTGCACACTCTGTTTTTCTCAAATTTTAAGCACATGGAGCAGTGTTCTCTGAATCTATGCATAGGTTATGAGAATTAATTATTCTGGGCATCCTCATCTGAGCCAGCAGGACCTCTAGGAAAGCAGGAAACCATAAGGCCTAGGAGGCTTTTCAAGCAACATGCGCTCATTGAGGGAGTGTTGAGTTAAATGGAACCTGTACTGTGAATGTCTATTCCAATGCCTTGTCTTCCTTCCTAAGGACCTGCAATGGGAAAGCTGAGGAGGAGGTGGTTCTGGCATACAGTGTTGCAGCAGCTACCACTCCGTAGGATGGTTGCCATCAAGGCCGAAGGGAGACCACCTCAGATGAAAGAAGTCTGTAGCACACATCTATTTTTCACTGTTCGGTGTGGCATAGTCGGATTTTCCCCAAACCTTTCTCGCCTCAGCTAGTTGATCCTTTTGCAGACCTATCCTTGATATCTTGGATGCCTTACTGAAGAAAGCCTCTGCCAATATGCTAGGCTTGGAAGATGATGTTGCCAGGTTTATATGCCTGTGAAGGAAACCCCATGAAGAGTAAGGAATTTTCTCTCCTCTTTAATCATATGGTGTGTCATCCACATCCGGGGTCGATGGATCCCAGGGAGGGTCTTGCTTCAGGTATGCTGGTGCTGGCAGTGGATCTAAAGGAGGTTCCTCTGGCATTGTAGTTGCCTCAGGCGACCTTACAGGATACTGTGGTCAGGGAAGCATCTCCCTAAACAGGCCCCTAAAATTATTTTTCATGGGTTCTGAATGCATTAGCATCTAAAATCTAGAAAAGAACAAATGTTCAGCTGACTGAGTGCTCAACACTATGGTTGAGGATCAGGCCATTGCAACAGCATAAGCCTGGCCCAGGAGTCTACTGAAGTCAACTGCTATGAAGGTATCCCCAACCAAGAGTGCACATAATAGAGTGGGGAGATGGGGGCCAAAGACAAATTGGGGGGACAATGACATGCCTACTGGCCTCTCCACCCTAGGTGCAAAAGAATCCCTGTCCAGCGAAGCCCTGGGTTTGCCCTTGGCTGTGGATCCATCCATGCAGTGGCGTCATTGTTTTTACAATGTTTGCCTCAGTGACGCCACATAAAGCCGTCATTACAGTGAAGCTGTAAATTCGTCTACATCACAGCATGCCTCGGCTCCTGCACCAATTTACCCCCCTGACACAGGAGAATGTAGGGGATTTGCACTGTTGTTTTTGTTATAATGGAAGTTTGAGCCTTTTGGCTTCAGTTTCCTTAGAGTTAGCATCCATTGAGGGAGGATCTCTCATGGTGGTAGTGTCTTTAGATTTCTGTGAGGGATACTTTGGGGTTGCCCCAGAATGTTCAGCCCCACTGGGAGGATCCTCCACACTTAGCCCCTACCCAGGGAACCTAAAGAGAACCCTCTGATATTTTCAGCCCCTGACCTGGGATCCTTTGCTTTGCCAGTGCACACATCATCCCCAGATTGGGGAATCTCAGGGACTGCCCCAGTAACTTCAGCCCCAGAATGGAGAACCTAAGAGCCTCCCCCGGTATCCAGCTTAGACCTCCTTGTAGGGTACTGCGGGACGATTCCTGGTAGCACAGGGACTGCTACCGTCAAGACCGAGTAAGTTACTCACTGGTCAATAATGTTTCTGCTAGATGAAGTATTCAAGGTGACATGGAGTCAAGCACTAAAAGACCTCCAAAGAGGGTGCGTACTGAAAACAAGTCACAGTAGAAGCAGGTGCCTCAGCAGTGATCTGGGCCCAAACACTCAAGAGAGAGTGCATGTGGATCTGGTCCTACATAGTGATGCCCACTAGACGAACAGGTGTAAAACTGCTGTTGACCCTTCATAGGCGGATGAAAAATGGTTGCAAAGCTTGGGACGAGAGGCGGCAGATCGAGCAAGAATGACAACAGAAAAGCACAGATGGAAGGACTGCATGTGCCACATACATCCGATCCCAACTTCACAAAGAAAAGAACTGAAGAGATTCATCGATGGGGCATAGGAAGACAGGGCCGAGACTGCGCATGCGCCCCATCTTCACTTACCAAATAAAAAAGACAAGAATACATGGTGCCCGAAAAAATGCTCCCTTCCCATACCACTAGATGGAATTTCCAGAAGTATGGAGGAAAAGTGACATACAATGGAGGGGTACATTTAATCAAAATACAATTCCCACATATGTTATTTCAGGGTAATGGCATTATGCGCTGGTACTAAAATGAGAAAAATGTTTATCTAAAAAAATCTGAAATACAATCAGCCCCGATTCACAAAAATCCTTTTTAACTTGTGTGTGCTCCAAGGACAACAAAGTGGAAAAAGCACCCACATTCTGCAGGTTGGCAGATTCTCAGTGGGGAATGTGCCACACTTCACGTTTGTGAATCAACCCAACCACAAAACGCGGCTGCCATATACCAAAGTGTGTGCCGTTTCACAACGCCAGGCACTTTGCTCATCACATTTCCTTGTCTCCCCTGTCAGAAGCCTGGTGCAGGGTTTAGTATCTACTGCTACGGTTTTCTTTCAGACACTGCCTATGCCCGAATAGACACTCATGCTAAGCAAGAGCATTTTCATTCATCTTTTTTACATTTCCACCTCCCTAGCAAAGGCCGAAATGTAAAAAATCTGTGGCAAGCCCTTTAAGTGGCATGCCTGCAAATTACCTCACTGTCAACAAAAGGGTGAGGGACTGACCCCAGCCCAAAGCCCATGCTAGGAGAGTCTGCCCATGCATACGTAGGCGTGAGAAACATACCTGACATTAGGCATGCATAGAAGAGCTACCTGAAAATACCCTGGCCCAGCCTGTACAACACCTCCAACCCTCCAAGCATGTCTTACAATTTCATACATTTTGGCCAAATGTAGCATGTACAAAGAAATCTGAATTATACATTTCATTAAGATTGTTTAAGCACTTGAAATGTGAACTTAACCATAACTGTACAATGTATGTGTGGCATCTTAAGTTCTGCTAGTAGAGTGTGCAATTGGAATGCGGAACAAGGAGAGTAAGAAGCTGGGAAAACCTCAGTTGTGAGGAAGTTCATGAGATGCCGGTGCAGATCACAGAAGAAACAAAGAGTTCTGATTTACCTGACGGGTAAACCGTATCCTTTCAATGGTGATGAGGCTGTGCAAGGAAAAAGAATGAAAAAGAAGAAACCATTCACGAAGAAAAAACCTACCAAGTTCAAGGAAAGGAAGGATGAAGAAGAGAGAAGAAAATGCTTTAATTGTGACCGCATATATCCTTTTGCTAATAGTGGCAAATGTCCGTGTTTGATGGCTCTATGAAGGAAGGCAACAGGAAGGGACATTTTCCAAACTGCTGCAGGAGCAAAGTAGAATCCAATGACTATGTGGATGAATTGTGTGGAGAAATGGAAGAATGCACCTATGCAGTGGAGGAACTATCAGAGTCTATCAGAAGAGTAGATGGGGATGTGGATGCTGAGAAACCCATGGCTGTGATCAAGGTAGAAGGGAAGGACATGAACATGGCAATAGATTCAGGGGCCAAGCATACAATAATGCCCAAAACGATCATTGAGAAAAGGCGTATTGAACAAACTGGATATTAAACCCACAGATTATGGAGGAAGGCATATTGAACTAATAGGCTGGCTTTGGATCATTATGGGATTAAAGGACAGACTTGCAGAGGGGACAATGTATGTGTCTAGCAAAGTGAGTTATCCATTATTGAGCTGGTCACATCAAAAAAGGTTAAGTATTAAGTTGGATCCCAATGTGGAAGAATATGTTTATTCTGTGGAGAAGGAAGCTGATGGTGAGAAGAATGAAATCCAACATGAGGTCTTCAAGAACGAACAGGAATGTTTGAAGGGATATGTACTTAAAATCAGATTGAAGGTGGGTTCCAATCCCACTGTGCACAATGTAAGGAATATTCCCATTAAATTAAGGCAAGAGGTGAAAGCAGAGCTGGAAGCAACGGAGAAACATGATGTGTAAGAAAGAAAGGACAGATTAATCTGAGTGTGTCTCCCCTTTAGCAGTTTGCGAAAAGCAAGCGGGAAATTGAGGTTTTGCTCAGGTGAATAAGTGTATAATCCCGGATAGACATCCCCTACCAAATATAAATGAGACGCTTGGCACAAATGGTGTTTCTAGTGTATTTAGCACGTTGGATTTGAAGTCGACTTACCACCAAATAGTGCTTCATCCATCGTCAAGGAACATCACTGCTTGTATCACTGCAGAGGAATTGTTTCAGAGTAAGATTATGCCATTTGGGTTAGTCTCTGCTGCTGCTGTGTTTCAGCAGATAATGTTTCAACTGTTTCATGAAGAAAAAGGGGTCTTGGGCCTCCGAGATGATGTTCTTGGGTAATGCAAGGATGTAAAAGAGCATGATCAAAGGTTGAACAGGGTGTTGAACATTTTAAGGAATTCTGGGTTGACACCCAGCAAATGGAAGTGTGAGTTCCACAAGAAAGTGATAAAATACTTAGGACATGAGATCTCGAGACATGAAATCTGACCGAAGGAAGATTTAATTAATGGCATCACAAATCTTTTAAGCCCTACCAACAAAGAACAGATTGTCTCGTTTTTGGGTATGGCTGAGTACTATGCCAAATGTGCGCCAAATCTTGCCAGCAGTTTTGCTTACAACATGAAGAAGTTGGTAAAGAAAGGTGCACAATTTCAGTGGGATGAAAAGTGCGAGGCAGAGTTTCGGGAGGTCAAATTGGCATTGAATAAAGCACCCAGTTTGAGTGGGTTTGATTACAGGAGGAAGAGTATGTTGACCCCTGGTGCGAGCAACCATTGATTGGGGGCTGCACTGTCATGGAACAGCAAAAGAGGATAGTGTACAATAAACCTCGTCCCCAGAGTGTTGAAGGAAGCAGAAGTGAACGACTCTACGATAGAGAAGGAGTTGTTGGCAGTAAAGTGGGAGCGATTGATAAGTTTAGACCTTTCATGTGGGGTTCAAAATGTATGGTCCGTACGGATCACAAACCGTTAAGGGAAGTGCTGACCACGAAGGTGTTGGATAATGTATCCTTCAGAATAAGGAAATGGATTACTGGGTTGCAAGAGTACACCTGGGAGGTAGAATATGCTCCTGGTGTGTGGAAACAAAGCAGCTAATTGTTTTTCGAGATTGACTAATGTGATTGAGGAATTAAGTGTGGGAGATGAGCGTGATGATCAGGGGTTGGATTGTAATGAGGATGTGGTGTCAGAAGAGGAATGGAATCAAACAATGTTTGTGGACTCAGTAATGATGGATATAAAGGTGAAGGTAGGTAGTGGTATAAGGAGTGCACAAATATGAAAAGGTATTGTGCAAGTGGACATGCTTTCGAGATGGGTTGATAGGTCATGGGTGCAGAATATCTGTACCAGAGACATCATTACATTTTTAGGTATGCTTTTTAGAAGGGAGGGCTATCCCTCTATATTGGTGACTGGCAATGGTGAGCAACTAGTTTATGAGAAAATGGAGAGTTATTTGAAGAGGAATGGTATAGAACACTGCATCAATGCAGTATATGATCAAGAAACCAATGGTATAGTGGCGCACTTCAACAGAGTTAATAAGGACAACATTCGAGGTGCTATTTCAGAAAGTGGTGATTGGAGGAAGGCTGTGGGTGACACTGTTGTTGAACTCCGGTTTACACCCCAGTCAGGAGTATTTCCCTTCGAGATGCTGACGGGAAGGAATCCCCACACTATGGTGTGTCCCACGTGGTTAGGTAGGGCTGGGTTCTGTAATGTTGATCTGGATGCTGTCAGGCAGAATTTGAAAAGGTGACAAGAGGATAATGAGGCTCATTTTGATCTATGTAAAGTGGTCCAAGAAGTGGATGTCGGAGCAGATGATTGGGTGCGGGGTGCGTGTAAAACCTCCAGGGGGAAGGAGGGAAGTGGGTCTAGGTTGGTCACAGGACATCAAGGTGATCAAGAGGTTGCATGGGTCTGTTAGGACTTCCAATGGAAGAGTATGGAACTTAAACAGGGTGTGTAAGAAGTCTGGGATGAGAGAGGTGACTGGAAGCACTGTGTGTGAAATGGGGAATGGTGGAAGAGTGCCAGAGGAGGAGAATAATAAGGAGAGTAGGAGTGGCAGGCCAAAGAGTGAATGTCGCAGAACGAGTTTTTTTGAAGAAGTATGGTTAGATTTTCTTTCCTCTACAGCGTCATTTGATAGTAGAGGTTGTGCATAATTAGCTGTATTAGTATTTCCTTCTGTGTATATAGTTATGGTGTTTGTGTTATTGTTGTGTTGTGTTAGTGTGTAGCATTTATACATTCTGCTGGTAGAGTGTTGAATTGGAATGCGGAACGAAGAGAGTAAGAACTGGGACAAAGTCAGTTGAGAGGAAGTCCATGAGATGCTGGTGGGGATTACAGAAGAAACCTAATAAAGAGTTCTGACTTGCCTGAAAAGTAAGCTGTATCCTTTCAGTATTGTTTGCCGCTTTTATCCAAAATGACATACATTCATCTTTTTCTAAGCAATTATTATTAGAAATAAAGAATATTAGCCTTGGTTGTGCTTGTTCCTTTAAGAATTTTGCTTTACTGGCCAGTTGAAGTTTGTTCCAACTTGTGCAATTTACCTTTTACATCAATTGTGTACAGATTGTTGACAGTATAATTTCTTAGCACTTTCACAAAATTACTTCCGTTCAGTGGTTTAATCCGACTTATACATTTCAGCTTTTTCATCAATTTGTATGCAGAATAATAGCAGTTCTATGTCCTTTACAGTTGCTTTACTGTTGCATAGACCGTTTACTCGATTTGTGCTTATAGCCCTTTCGACTGGCTAAGTGATGCCTCAACTGCTGTTTGCAGTGTACACTTAATATTGATTTTCGATACTGGCTCTCCTTGGTTGGCTATACTGACTCTCAACACGTGTTTCCCCGCCCTCGTATGGGCAGTTCTTCAGGAGAAGGGATTCAATTCCCTAATATCTATAGGGTTTCTGATAAGCCTGTATTGCATGGTGTTCCATGCTTGGGATTTATCTTCCTAGGTTCAGATTGGTGTTTCCTGTGTGTTTTTATGATGGTTCTCGATCTATGGTGTGATTTCGAATGTATAACAATTATTATTATCCAATCTCAATCAAAACAAATTGTATCTACCTCTGAAGGATGAAAGGTTAAACTATCCTTACTCTGTTTCAAAACTGGGCACAAGAGATAACACAATGTAGAAATATGTTGCAAACAGCTACAAATCTGTTATTTCATCTTTCCTTTGATGACGTTTATATTTCATATCATATAAACTTGGTGTACCTCGGGGTAGCCAGTTATAATATCGAAAAAAAAAGGCGAATGCAAAAATGTGAGAAAAAAAAATGGGGAAAAAAATTGTTTTTTTTTTTTATTTGTATGTTTTTTGGGGTTTAGGTAGTAAAAATAAACGGGGGGTTGGTGGGAACACCCCCATTAAAAAACATTTTTTTTAAAAAACGCATTCGAAAGAAAAAAAATGACATTTTTTTTCGACATTTTTGCAGTCGACTTTTTCACTATAAAACGTGTACTTCCTATTCTAATGTACTGTCATAAAGCACTTTTGTTTGGATGCTAATCGCCACACTACATTTCCAGGTGGATCCTTATTGAGGATCAAGACACTGGTGTTGTTTAAGGAATGTCTGAAGGACGAACAGTAGAGAAATGCACACAGGTGGCTGAAGGTTTCTTAATGGATTTGAATACGAATATGTCTTTGAAAATTGCAAATCACAAACATCATGATCACTGCATCTGGATTTAAAATATAGCTTTATTAAGTTTCATAATTATCTTTCACTAGTGCAACATGGTAACCTGACAGCCATTTGTGCTGGATATCTATCTATGTTTCACAGCTTTGTGGGACATCAGAATTTGAAAAACAAACTGCAGGTCCCAGAAAACGAACATGCAAAACAGGCCCGGCCAAAAAATGAGTCGGACAGCTCCACTTAATAAAAAGCAGCCGGAATGCCTAGATCATAGATTTGTATGCCCACGGACAGACTTGTTCAGTTTTGTTCTCTGTGACCCACAGGAAAGCATTTTAGCACTGCAATTGTTCTCTTGCACAAACTGTAAAGTATAGAAAACCGTGTTATTGTGGCAATGATATCTCAGTTCTACTGTTAAAATCAAGCAGATTACTGAACTGATTTCCTCCATTGTACTCATCAAACAGGAGCAATTGCCAACGGGACCCTCCCACCACACCATCCCAGTTCCCCCTCTACCCCCCAGGCCCCCACCCTGCTGGACGTTAGGGGCGCAACTGATTTTGTGACGGAGTCGGAGAGGACTGTGGCCTGAGCATATGAGCATAGTGACCACATTTGCTCCCAATTACTGGCTGGTGATCCAATAGCTTGTCTGGCTGAGGGTGGGTGTAGACAAGCCTTGAAGGCACCGGGACGTGCTTAGATCCTGGAATGAATAAAGAAACAAGGCTTGAAAAGAAAGACTGCAGAACTAAGAGGCAGTGACTGTGCCACTGGGATTAGGGAGACGGGTGAACAATCCACAACACTGAGAGGGTGCCATTTTCTGGAATTGTACACTGCTGCCATATAAAAATGCACTCAAATGCGCACCATGGTTTTAAAAAAGTCAGTACATTTTTACAATATATTTTGAGAGGCTTGGGTAGCATTAAATCTGCCAAGCTTCCAGCCTTGCAAACATTTCGGTCATTTCTTCTCAGCATGCATGCCATCACACTTAGTTTACTGTTTGAAACCTCCATGTGGCTATAATTGCTTACAAGCTATTTTTCTGAAGTCGTGTCCTGATTACACTGGTGCATGCTGTTGAAGGATTGAGCAGCTGCATGCTGCTTTATGAATGTAAGCATCTCGTGCACAGCACCACAGAGGGGCACGCACTTGTTGAAAGACAGCTCACCTGCGAACCAGATCATTCACACTCTGCACCTTGCTGTGTGAGCCAGATTCTCACTTGACAGGTTTCTCCTTGTCAAAACCTGTCCAAGCGTGACCCGTGTGCTTCTTTATTCCTCAGTGTCGTGTCACCACCGTCTGTCATGTGCTACTGGGGCACACACGCTACAAAGGAGACACTGGTAAGCCAAAGCTGTGATCTATCCTGAGGAACCCGTTGAAGACATCATCGAAAATCCAAGATGTGATAAAAGACAAGAACATGACGTTCCTACGGTAATTAAAAAGCTGCTCCGTGTCTCAAGTAGAGTCATGGGAGATGGCAATTCCAGCATGGGAAAACACATGCATTGACAAATTGTTTTCTTTATAATTCGTATCATTTGCTGATTGGTGTAGGGAGAAAGTTGAAACGTTCCAAGCTAGTCAAAAAAAATCCTAAAAGCACTTACTGGTGACATCCCAAAATTCGACACAAACACGTTCTTCTTTATATAAAGAAAGTAGAACTAGAAATCTCATTTCATTATAAGAAGTGAAGCGAGGTTAACTAAAAAGTAGGGAATATTTTACCAGCATGAGCACAAATCATGCTATCCTCAGGAAGGACATCGACGCCAGCTAATTATGGATCTAAATAACACAAGTAAGTTGCGCAAAAGATGAGGTCTACACCAGAAACGCCTGGCTTTAAGTGAATGCATTTAATTTGTTGTTTCCATTAAATATGATATGATATGGCATTTATAACGCGCCTATACACAAGTGTTTCAAGGCGCGACGAGGCAAGGAAGGGGGAACAGAGGGAAGACAGACAACAATCTTACTAGGCCAGGTGTCATTCAGATTTCGCAAGTGCATGAGAAGGGGGACAGGGAAAAGTGTGGGGGGCTGGATGGGGAGGGGAAAGTGCAGTACATGGTATAATAGAATAAATAGGATAAATAAAAAACGGCCAGCTGGTGGCAAGTGCAAGGTAAGTGCAGGCATAAGTGCTGGTAGGGGGACTGTAGGGATACAGAAAACAGTCCCCAGGTGCAGGGGTTGCCAGGGAGGCAGTACAGGTGTGCAACTGGCAGGGACTGGGCCTGAGATCAGAGGGGTGGCCAGGTAACCAGTGCAGTCTCAGTATCAGCCAGGAATTCAGCAGGGGAAAGGGGGAGAGAAAGCAGAAGCTTCCGGAACCGGAGAAGGTTCTCCTCAAGTTTCAGGGAGACAGGGAGGCTATTCCAGAGGGAGGTCCCAGCCGAAGAGAGAGATCTACCACCAACTCATTGCTTAGAGAAGCGACTGACCCTGAGGGAGTTGGAGGCGGATGAGCGAGGAGCTCGAGAAGGAAGATATTTAGGAAGAGAAAGTTGAAGCTATTGAGGCCCCAGGCCCCAGAAGGCCTTGTAGACGATGCAGAGGGTTTTGAACTTAATCCTCGCAGCCACTGGGAGCCAGTGCAGAGATTTCAGTCCTGGAGAGATACGATCCCTGGGCTTGAGGAAAGGACAAGTCTTGCAGTCCTGTTCTGGATGAGTTGCATAGGGCGGAGAGTAGAAGCAGGCAGATTTAGAAAAAGGCTGTTGCAATAGTCCAGCCTAGAGAGAACCAGAGCTCTAGAGACAGTGAGCTTCTGGGGGAAGGAGAGAAAAGGAAGAATACCTCTGAGGAGGTGCAGCTGGTAGTGTGACTTCTTAGAGACTTCAGAGATGTGAGGAGAGAAGGAGAGTGTGGAGTCAAAGATGACCCCAAGGTTTTTAGCCTTGCAGGTGGGAGCAGGAAGAAGGCCAAGAGAGGCCCACCAGAGAGTGGCAGGAAAGGAGGGAGTGGGTGTGCGAGCGGGTGTGCTGGTGAAGAGAATATCAGTCTTACTGGAATTAAGGCAGAGATCATTGGCGGCACACCATTCCTGGATAGCAGATAGACAGTCGTAGATGACTGAAGGAGAAGAGGTGGCTGAAGATAGCCTGAAAATGAGCTGAGTGTCATCCGCATAGCACTGGAAGTTGGGGCAAAGAGTGGCAATGGGGTGGGCAAGAACCAGGTATTGGTTGAACAGCCAGGGAGAGAGGTTAGACCCCTGGGGAACACCACAGTTAGAGATGGAGATAGAGGAGAGGAAGGACCCGAGTTGGACCTGGGAGGGTGGATCAGAGAGGAAAGAAGCCAGCCACGCCAGGGCCGGACCGCTGATACCCAGGTTATCACGGAGACGGTTGAGCAGGGTGGCATGGTTGACTGTGTCAAAGGCAGAGGAGAGATCAAGCAAGATGAGGACACAGGGGGTGTTGGAATCAAAGTTGGAAAGCAGGTCTTCACGGATGTTGATGCGGCCCCTACTGCACTGGCTCCCTTCTCAATCACTATGGTCCTGGCTCCCTTGCCGGCATTGACTACTCTGCCCCCTTCTACCTCTGTCCCTCAGACACTCTTGTCACTTATGGGGGTGGGGAGACGACTGTAACCTGCTCCCCTCCGTAAGCCTTTCATTCAAGATGAAACAGGAACGCAGCACAGGAAATCTGGAAGAGTGTGTGTCTGTCCAGGGTTTTGTCAGGGACCCTTATTTATAATGCAAAATTTCATCATCAAGGTAGAGGCTGGGCAGGGTTAAATACGCCCGCCCCTAAACTACTTAGATTGGGCAGGGGAGCTAGCCTCCGCCTAGCTCCCAGTTGGTTGGATTTCTAAGGAAATGATGTCAGATTTATGAGGTGAGGTTTACAATGTCCAAACACTCCCACATTTACTTTACTTAAAATCCAATTTTGTCAAAAACATACATTTCTTCACTTGCACTTTCTTGGCAATATATACACACAGGTTACATATTATGTGCAGCCCAGATCAGTCCAATCCTCAGGTCTGTGCGACCTTGTTTCGCCTTTCTGATACATTTTGTTAATTTTACACATTAAGGATTTGGCCTAAAATTCCCCAATTTTATACACAAAGGCAAATTGTCCCTAGGGATGTATGTACAAAATTTTATGTTTGCCACATTAAAACTTTCCTTGGAATCTGTCATATTTCGTAACTTCTGTTCCCCATGCGGCAATGAGGTCTGCCAAGTTTGAAAAGATAGCCCACAAAATTAGATTTAAAACGTTTGCTAGTTTCTGCTACAGAAATAAAAGTCTTTAAAGTTTCTTTATAAGATAGTCTGTGTAACCAAAAGGCAGTCCCTTTGTTACTAGATCCTGTTTTTTTTCTTCCTCCAACTGCAAGCAGCTGTCATTTCCTTCCAGGCAAGGGGGTTTCCAGTCTTAATTGAAGGTTGTATTGCCCCTTCACACTTGACAGATGAGTGTCCCAGGACTGCTATTGTCCCAGCCTGGAGCACAGACGAATGTCTGACGAGGGTGTGAACTTTCATTGTCCTGTCCCATTCAACGTTTTTAAAGCTGGCAATTCACACCTGCGTGTCCTGGATTCATGGTGTATCTCCCTTCCTTCTGGAAGTTTCAATGCTGGCAACTGGAATGACTGGTTTTTCTGAGAGTTTGCAAATCCAGCCTATGTGCTTTAAACTCTTTAATTCCTTATTGTGGGTCTTGAATTAAATAAATCTGTGTAGGAAGATACCCTATGTGTGTATTATCACCACTAACATAATCCCTTTACATTGCTAAGTAATCAGGCTTTCATCAACAGTTTATTTTAAAACAGGCCATTCTTTTCTTCAGTCAGCACAGCCCATTCTCCACATGTGTTAAAAACTGCCAGCATTCTTTCTTTAATTTGGTTTGCAGCTCCTCAGTTTGCCACTGTCTTTGCAGCTGTAGCCATTCCCTTGAATGCAGGAGTCTTACCTAAAGTATAGATACATTTGCACTTGACCTAGCTCAAAGAGTTAAAAGTCTCTTTGAACTGCTGCGCCCGGATACATTTTGGGAAGAAATAAACGCGTGTTCCCGTGCGAGCGAAAAGAAAGTTGCTTGTTGATTTCTTTCAAATCTACTTTGACAGGACCTGTCATTCAGGAATTATTCCCGGTTTTTCTGAGGCACAATGAATTATCCTGGGCCTGGCGGGGCCGTTTCCATCACAGTGGTTTCAGAATGCACAGATGGAAATAGCATAACACAGCATTTTGACAGGGTGAAAAAGGTTTCATTTTGAAGGGGAATTTTTGGCTTTTGCAGCAATGCAGTGCTGTGTGTTCACTTGATTCCATATATGTTTAAGAACACACTGGCATACTTTTTCAGTGTGTCCCCTTGTTCCATTTTGCCTGAAGTGTACTAGGCAGGCTGGTGCAGACATTTTTTTTTGTTGCTGCCAAAATGCAATTTTGAGGTCGTGGTGCGCACAGGAGCCAGCGCCGCCAGGTTGCTGTTTCTTGCGCAAATGCAGCTTGGCGATGTGGTGCAATGCCGTTGAGTGGGTCAATATATCCCACACATCACATCGGCCAAGTGGGATTCCTCCATGGGCCACAGCACGATCCGGTAAGTATGAGTCCCTCTTCCATCACAGAACGGTGCGTTCTGCTCGTCTTGTTGTCTCTGGTCGGAACGTAGAACGACGCTCCCTGCTCTCCCTGGGATCTTCCTTCCATGGTGTGGCGCGACACTCCCGGATCTCCTTTGGTTTCTCCCTTCCAGGCTGCCGGGCAGTCCTCCTTGGTTGTTAGATAGGCGCAACCAGTACGAATCTATGACAGAGAACACAAACCAGTCACGACAATGTTCCACTAACGGCCCACCAATTGGGTTGACAGCAGTGGGATACACCGGCATTTAATAATAACAATTGAAAATTAAGAATATACTCCCTGTTACATAATCATATCTATAAATCCTATCAGCTCCCTTCTGGTTCTTCTTTTCCTCATCATGTTTCCGATGTCTCCTCTGTTTGATTGTCTCTGGGTTCCTCAATTTGTTGCAAAGTGTGCCTAGGTTGACAGCTCTTTAGTTGATTAATATGGACCCATTTCTCTTCTGTCAATTCGCCTTTGGGTATGCAGATTCTGTAGGCGACCAGTGAGATGTTATCTACAATTTCAAAAGGTCCTCGCCAGCTAGGCAAAAATATGCACTCTTTGGTCTGGTTCCTTTGGAAATTATACAAGTAGACCCTGTCTCCTACTTGGTATTCCTTTTTGGTGGTCTTTAGATCATACTGTATTTTCACCCCTCTGCAGATCTTTCTAGATTCCGCTGGGCATACGCAAAAGCATGTTGAAGGTGTTTTCTTAGGTTCTCAACATAATCATGAGTTGTGGAGGCGTTAATCAGTGTCTGCTCCTGTGTTCAATAGAGCAGATGCTGAGGTAGCACCATCCTTCGTCCAGTCATCAGATCAAATGGAGACATCTTAGTTGCCGAAAAAAGGTGTAATTCTGATGGCCATCAGGCAAGCGATAATCAAATGTACCAACTTGGCTCAGAATCTGCCACAATGTTTTTTAAAATGCTCACAATGGTTTTATTGTACCGTTCAACTCCACCACTAGAGGACAACCGGTATGCAATGTGAAGTTTCCTTTTTACCCCAAGTATCTCTGGGGAACTCCCCCAGGATGGCTCCAGTTTTGGCTAGCTGATCAGCTAGGTTGTTTCCAGTTTTGTCTGGCACCTCTATTCTGGAATGACCCTTGATCCTCCAATAGATGGTCACCCCACTAGAGGTGACCATATCATCAATATTTTGGATGAGTTTGCCATGTTTGAGTGGTATATTATTAGCACATAGCATGCCTCTGGTTTTTCAATTAACCAGGTGCTCCACGAACCCGTTCCGGACATAATCTGGATCGGTGATTATGACCAGGTTGTGGAGTTGGTGTTGGACATCAGTGGGGATGGCTTGATGAACTGCCATCAACTCTGCCACCTGACTACTGTGGGGACCGATTTTGTACCCATCGGAGTGTTACGGGGCATCATTCACCCAAGCATTCCCAACGCCGGCCACCAGTTCCTTTTCCCCGTTGTTGTCAACATGGTAGGAGCACCCGTCCACATAAACTGTGGGCATTCCCTCGCACTTGCCTTCTTCATAGACTTTGTGCGGGGAGTTCAGGTACGCCTCCATGTTGTCCTGGATTTTAAGACTTTCGTCCTCGAGACAGTTTTCTCTGGCACAATCATGCAAGTCGGCCAGTCCTTGCGCGAGGGGACTCTTCTTGTTTTGGCCATATCTGACCTCCACAGGAAAGCCTTGCATTGACAGAATCCAGAAAGTAATTCTGGAATTACTCACATTTCTGGCCTGGATTCTGTCACTTTGGAGATATTGCAAAGGCTGGTGTGGAGTGTCAGCTATGATGTGTTCCCCCTGGATGAACGGGCAGTAATTTTTCAATGCCCACACCGTTGCCAGGAGTGCCTTCTCAAAATCGTTGAATTGCCAGGAGTGCCTTCTCACAATCGTTGAATTTTTCCTCCACAGAGGATAAAGTCTTGCTTGCATAGGAGATGACTTTATTGACCTTGTCATGCTTGTGATATAATACTGCTGTCAAGCATGTATTCGAGAACCCTGTCTCCAAGAAGAACTCTTTGTTTTTGACAGGGTAAGCTAGAGAAGGCGCTTGTGAGAGGCTTCTTTTGAGTTGCTTTACTGCCTCGGCTTGTTCTGAACCACACTCCCACTTGACCCCCCCCTTCAAAAGGTAGATCAGGGGTCTTGGGATCTCTGCGTAGTCCTCAATGAACTTCCTACTGTAATTAGTCAGTCCAAGTAGGCTTCTTAGCTCACGCAGAGTTGTGGGGTCTTTGAGTTTAAGAAGTGCTTCCACTTTATTTTCTTGGGGACAGAGACCCTCAGGAGTTATCTCATGCCCTAAGAAGTTGACACAGGTCCTGCACAACTGTGCCTTTTGAAAGGAGAGTTTTGCTCCAGCAACCCTCAACTGTATCAGAACATAATGGATTTCCGCTATGTGTTCCTCCACAGTGGAGCTTTTTATCAAGACATCATCCACATAGGCCAGGTTACTCCTTTCACCCAAGTCGGGCATGGCCTTATGTAGGAAGATATTCAATTTGTTGCCCGAGTTGATGTATCCGAAGGGAGTCCGGGTCCAAGTGTATTGCTGCCCCCGAAGGTAAAGGCCAGCTTGTATTGGTCCTCCCTACTGGCAGGCACGGTCCAGTACCCATTAGTCAGGTCAATGGCAGTGTATACCTTTGACCCCTGGATCTGGGCCAGCCCCTGGTCAATGTGGGGGAGAGGCCATCGGGACATGTGCACCCGTTTGTTGAACTCCCTCAGGTCAGCACAGAGTCTCCACTGACCGTTGGGTTTTAAAATCCCCAGCACCAGATTATTAAAGGTGCTGTGGACTGGACAAATTATCCCACGGGACGCAAGGTTTTTGATAATTTCCATCAGGGACTCCATGGATGCGAGAGGCAAGTGACATTGCTTCACAAACACTGGAGTCATACCAGGGTACATGAGAATTGAAACTCAACCCTGCATTTGGGGGATTACTGCCCTCCTGGGGAAAGTTAGTAGGGAAGTTTCCTGGGGCGGTACCTACCTGGTTGGATCCCCCCTTGGGCTGGGGGAGTCCATACATACCCCAGGATTGTTCTGTTACCCTTGTATCGCGGGCTGATGTAATCAGGGGAGTTAGGGATCCCATTTGTGGGATTACCTCCCTGACTACCACCTGTCTGGTATTGGCCCGAGGGTCTTCTGGGTCTTTGATTGGGTTCATTTGGTACAGGTATATTTTTAGGCCCCCCCATCTCCAGATCTAAAATGGGGCAACCTTCACCTCGGCCACCTTAGCAGCAGCAGGAGTGTTGGCTGGTTTGGGGGTCTATGACCCAGTCCAGCGACCTTATCTCATGAAAGTCCCTCACCAGCTGGGTCATTATATATTTTGAGAGTGAACTCCCGACTATCTGTGTGCATGCTCCTGGTGGTCTGTGCAAAGGCGCGTTTAAGCTCCTGCACAAATTCTTGGGGGGCCTGATCTTCCCCGCACTTCAGATTGTAGGCCGCCTTGCGGGCCTCTTGGTGGTTTCTGTGAGCAGAAAAATGTTTCAAGATGGCCACCCTATAGCTGGACCATCTTGAGTCGTTCTGGTCCTCTGGTCCCGCAAAGAAGCTGGAGTATTCAGAGGAGAAGGTCCATTTTACATAGTCTATGCAATTCTGGCTGTCATTCATATGAAAAGTATCCATCATTTGCTCAAATAAGTTTAAGTGTTCCCAAACAAAATACTTTGCATTTTTATGATGTGGAGTTATGAAACTCCTAATGGCCTTAATCTGCCTAATGGGATCTTTGCTCATAGCTCTCTTAATTTTGTTTGCCTTCTTTTTTTTTAGTTACCCGAGTCCACTCGCCCTCAGACTCAGAGGCGCTGCTGCGGGAGGTCCCCTCTTGATCCTCTAGGCACTCCCTGATTCTGCGAGCTTGAGAAGGGCTCGCAGGATGTTGGGGCCTAGTTTCTCTACTCCTGTGGTGCTCAGAAGAGTCTTCTGACTCTTCCGGGCTGCCAGGGTTGGTGGAGTATCCCCCTCACTGCCCTAACTGGGTAGAGGTCTTCAGGATGCTCGTTTTGGGCCTTATTTCCTTTAGTTCCCCTTCATATTTAACCAACTGGTCCCTTAGAAGGTGGTATTTCAGTGAATCTGATTCCCTGACCCTCCTCCTCATAGGAGTCTTCCTTGTCAGAGATATCAGCCCTAATATTTGCGTATTTGTACAGGGACGCCAGTCCATCAATTTCTGGGGGGCGCGGATCTGTCAGTCCCATCTTGCAAAACCTATTGAATTCTGCCAGCTCCATGGCTCCCGGCTCATGTGAGCCAGTAGACATGAAGTTGGCAGTGTTCATGGTATTGAATGGGTTTGAGTCCCTGAGTACAGAGGTCCTTATGCTATGATCAGGGGTTGCCTTGTCCCTCTCTACCTGTTCAGGGTCCCTCCAGTTAGGATTTAGTCTGGCACCCTTTTTCTCCAACCTTGGTAGCTTTTCTTTTCCAGCCCCTACTTCTTGGTAATAAGCAACGATCTGAGCCTTTTGTTCATCTATCAAGGCCTTACTGGTCTGTCTCAATGATCCGCTCTTGCGCTGCCACTTGTTGGTGGAGCCCATCATTCTTTTCACAGAGGCTCATTGTCTCTATGCCCTTCCTGCATGGTGTGGGAATGCTGGGACAATTTCTGCTAGAGGAGACTCACCTCCTGAGTTTTAGCATCTTTGGTCTGGGTGTTCTCTTCCAGAGCACCCTCTACCCGTCTGGCGTGCCCCAGTAGCTTCCCATACTCTGTTTTTAGTTCATTGAGCTCCTGGAGGGCCAACTCTCTTCCCTCTAACTCGGTTTTTAACTTGCTTATTTCCTGGTGTATTTCACTTGATTTAGGGTGCCCCTCTGTTCAGCCAGGTCACCCCTTTGTTTTTGATGATATGGAATTTCTGGCGCTCTTCATCAAATTGTGTTTGAGAGTGGTGGTCTCTCAAGATTAACTTATTATTTTCCTCTTCCAATTTCTTTATCTGATCTTGTAGAGTAATTATCTGCTCTGCGCAGACCCTATTATATTTTATCTGTTGATTTATCTTCTGGTGACTTTCTTGCAGAGAGTCGACCTTTTCCCTACACTTCTCTTTCAATGCCTCTACTTGGGTCTCTTGATCGGCATTATTCTGCTGTTGGTGAGCCAAATCCTCTTTTAATTTTATCATGCAGTTTGCGTATTCTACCTCCAACTCTTGGATCTTTTGTAATGTTTGTTCCGCTAAACTTAAATCAATCTGGATGTTATTTCACAGTTCGATTGATTCTGCACTAAAATTACATTTTCCTCCTGCCTTTCCCGCATCACCCCCGTGTGGAGATAATGGTAGGCCGTGTTTTTGGCAATTTTGCTTTGCTCCTCTTTGATTTTTGGGGTCATATATAGCTCACTCAGAGCGTGGTGTAATTGCCCACCGTCCTGCCATGTATCCAGGTCCATGGCAGTGACTTGTTGGGTTATGTCTTGTAGCCAGACTTTCTCATCCTGTTCTGGCCACTCACCTCTGACAAACAGCTTGTGCAGGGAGTGCTCCCTAGCCATATTGATCTCTACTGGAACAGCCATTTTGGAAATGTTCTTTCTTTATTAATTATTTCGGGGGTTGATTTAATTACACTTTTTTAGACAGGCCTGGTGCTTAGATTATTTGTTTTGGGAGGCGCTTGTACAGTGTAACACAGTAATCCCACCACACAAAGTATTACTACCTTGCAGGTTAGTCTGCTGTGTTAGACTGTCACGGGTGGTAACCAAATCAATCCACAGACTCGAGCCCCCAAATTTGTTAAGGATTTCAATCAGGCGACAAACCCTGGTCTCAGCCGAGTATGCAGTGCACGACTGAAATGCTTATTTTTTTAATGTTATATTCAATATTGAGATGGTACACCACTCATATCACACCCCCTTTTCAAATACCCCAGGTCACAATGGACCATGAACCAGGCTGGTTGATAAAATGTAATATTTATTTATTTATTTTAAAATTCAAAAGAAATCATACCATTTTCAATATGGGGCAGCAATCACCAATGGGGTGATAAGAACAATAGGAATGTAAGCAATGCACTCAGTTTAACCTTCTATTAACACAACTATGAAACACTAGGTAATAGAAGCACTTTTTGATTTTAGGTAAGATAGCACTTGAGTTAGAATGTCCCCCTGCAAGGTTCCCTCAAACCACAAATAATCAATTCTAAATGGATAAACAGAAGCAGCAGGTAATCAGGAATGACAAATGGAAATCCGAATTGAAATCCAACCTTCCCTCCCCAAACAAGAGAGAAAAACAGATTTTAAACCCTGGCAATGCTAAAAATGACACTCGGAAATGGATGAATAAAACAATGAATGTGTATAAAACTCTTGAAACAAAAACAATTCTTTCCTGGAGCAACACTGGAAAGATACTAGCAATCACAAGCAATGGATTGAGCAAAAGCATACAATGCGAAATTGAATGGAAGATTTAAAACAGTATATAATGAAAATTACACTTTGGAAATTTAGCAAACTTTTGCAATTCTCGCCTGAATTTACCAAAATGGTTTTTAATAAAAGCGGGTGAAATATTGCAGTTTTTGTGTTGGGGGGTAGCTATGGATAATAGATACAATATGGAAGTGAAATTAGGTCTCCAGCTGGCAAATTGAGTAAGTTATGCAAGATCTAGTGAGGTGCGTTTTGAGAAAATGAAGGCGCGAAAAAGGACAAGAAATCATTTTTGAAATGAACAGTTTTACTCTACACTAGAGTATTCAGGCTAGGCTACCAGATTGAGACACAGTAAGTTCCAGGGTTTACTCGCGAATTCAACCCTAGCACCTCTACTCTAGCACCTCTGCTCCCGCCTTGGCGAAACCAGTCTGATCACTCGAAAGAGGACTAAGGGCTTAAGATTTCACAAGACAAAATTATTAAAGAAGTTGGCGCTAGCACAAGAAATCAAAGGCAGGGTTTCAAGAATGATTTTTGACAATACTACAAGTTATCAGGATAAGGATAGGATGACGTAAAGAGTGAAACTAAGGACAAGGCAAGGCAAGGTATACTATGGTTTTCTGTGGTTCCTATTGATACAGTCCACTTTTTAGTTTGGATTTTGGACAGTCAGCGGTTCTGGTCACCACATGGATCTGGTCTAACCAAGGACAGCCGGACAAAATCAGCGGGACAGAATCAGCTGGGCAGGGACGGGATACCCAAGGATAGTTCTTCTGGACTGGCAATTCTGGTTACTGGATACTATAGGTCATCAGAGTAGCAGGATGGCAGCAGCATGCAGTGAGTGGCGGCAAGCCAAGCTGGATTAGGATGCCAAAAGTACCCAAGTTTCTCCTGGTTACTGGGAGATTAGTGGGTTTTAATATTGTAGGGTAGGCCTTGCTGGATCAGGATCAGCAATGCTTGGGTTTTGCAGTGGGCCCTGGAATAGGATCAGCAATGCTTGGCCTTGTTGTTGGAGTCTGGAGTCTGAAAGATGAAACAGGAACAAGAACGCAGCGCAGGAAATCAGAAAGAGTGTGTGTCTGGCCAGGGTCTTGTCAGGGACCCTAATTTATAATGCAAAATGATATCATCAAGGCAGAGGCTGGGCAGGGTTAACTACGCCCGCCCCTAAACTACTTGTACTGGGCAGAGGAGCTAGTCTCCGCCTCGCTCCCAGTTGGTTGGATTTCTAAGGGAATGATGTCAGATTTATGAGGTGAGGTTTACAATGTCCAAACACTCCCACATTTACTTTACTTAAAATCCGATTTTGCCAAAAACATACATTTCTTCACTTGCAATCTCTTGGCAAATTATACACACAGGTTAAATATTATGTGCAGCCCAGATCAATCCAATCCTCAGGTCTGTGCAACCTTGTTTTGCCTTTCTGATACATTTTGGTAATTTTACACATTAAGGATTCGGCCTAAAATTCCACAATTTTATACACAAATGCGAATTGTCCCCAGGGATGTATGTACAAGATGTTATGTTTGCCACATTAATACTTTGCTTGGAATCGGAATCTGTGATATTTTGTAACTTGTGTTCCCCATGCGGCAATGAGTTCTACCAAGCTTTAAAAGATAGCCCACAAAATTAGATTTAAAACTGCAAACTTTTAAAAATGTTTGCTAATTCTTGCTACAGAAATAAAAGTCTTTAAAGTTTCTTTATAACATAGTCTGTGTAACCAAAAGGCAGTCCCTTTGTTACTAGATCCTGTTTTTTTTCTTCCTCCAACTGCAAACAGCTGTCATTTCCTTCCAGGCAAGGGGGTTCCCAATCGTAATTGAAGGTTTTATTGCCCCTTCACACTTGACAGTTGCGTGTCCCAGGACTGCTATTTTCCCAGCCTGGAGCACAGACAAATGTCTGACGAGCGTGTGAACTTTCATTTTCCTGTCCCATTCAAAGTTTTTCAAGCTGGCAATTTGCACCTATGTGTCCTGGGTTTATGGTGTATCTCCCTTCCTTTGGGAGGTTTCATGGCTGGCAACTGGAATGACTGGTTTTTCTCAGAGTTTGCAAATCCAGCCTATGTGCTTTAAACTCTGTAATTCCTTATTTTGGTTCTTGAATTAAACAAATCTGTGAAAGAAGATAGCCTACGTGTGTATTATCACCACTAACATAATCCCTTTACATTGCTAAGTAAGAAGGCTTTCATCAACAGTTTATTTTAAAACAGGGCTTTTTTTCTTCAGTCAGCACAGCCCATTTTTCCACATGTGTTAAAAACTGCTAGCATTCTTTCTTTAATTCGGTTTGCAGCTCCTCAGATTGCCACTGTCTTTGCAGCTGTAGTCATTTCCTTGAATGCAGGAGTCTTATCTAAAGTATAGATACATTTGCGCTTGACCTTGCTCAAAGAGTTAAAAGTCTCTTCGAACTGCTGCGCCTGTGTTGCCATGCGTGCAAGTAAAAAGAAAGTTGCTTGTTGATTTCTTTCAAATCTACTTTGACAGGACCTGTCATTCAGGAATTATGCCCGGTTCCTCTGAGGCACAATGAATTATCCTGGGCCTGTCAGGGCCGTTTCCATCACAGTGGTTTTAGAATGCATAGATGGAAATAGCATAACACAGCATTTTAACAGGGTGAAAAAGGTTTCATTTTGAAGAACAAGTTACTTCTTACCTTGTAACGTTCTTTCGATGGGATGTTCCTCCGACGTATTCCTTATCTTAGATATCTCTTTCCAGCTTTGCTGGCCTCGGAAATGTTTTCTCTCTAGAGGGCGCTGCGGCCTTCGATGTCCACCGAGTCGATGTCCCTCGACAGCCGCCGTATCGACGTCGACGTCATCCTGCCTATAAAGGCCGCGCGCAGCGTCCATTGCTCAGTTCCGTTTTGTAGCCCACAATAATTCTTTCTGGACTCAACTAATCACCCTGAAGGAGCGTAAGCTGCAACAACAAGGGAAGTAGTACTGCGGGGATGGATGGGAGGGTCGATAAGGAATACGTCGGAGGAACATCCCATCGAAAGAACATTACAAGGTAAGAAGTAACTTGTTCTTCAAAGGGATTGTGTCCTCCAACGTATTCCTTATCTTAGATAGGCTCCCATAGCAGTATTCTGATATTGGAGGTGGGAGTACTGACTTCATGCTTCCTTTTATTGATGAATAGAGTGCAATACTGCCCTTCCAAACCTAGTTTCCTGACTGGAGGAGGAATCCAAGTTGTAAAACCGTGTAAAGGTATGGACGGACGACCATGTGGCAGCCGCACAAATGTCTCAAAACAGCACTCCACTTTTGAGGGCCGATGAAGCTGCGATACCTCTGGTCGAATGAGCCCTAAGATTTTGAGGGGGCTCGTTTCCTGCCAGTTTATAACATTCCAAAATGGCTAAAATAATCCATCTGGAAATGGTCTGCTTAGTTATCAGTAGCCCCACCTTGTGACCTGCGTAGCCTACAAACAGTTGGTCTGCTTGTCTTATCCTAGCCAGTCTACTAATGTAAAAACTTAAAGCCCTTCTTGGGTCCAGCCTGTGTAACCTCTCTTCCTCTTTCCCCGGATGGGGAGGAGGATAGAAAGATGGAAGGGTAATCTTCTGTGTGATATGAAATTCAGAAACCACCTTTGGGAGGAAATTAGGCTTCACTTGCAGAACAACTTTGTCTTTGTGAAAGATTGCATGAGGGGGTTTACAAGAAAGAGCTTGTAACTCGCTCACTCTTCTAGCAGATGTAAGTGCTACTAATAAAACAGTCTTAAGGGTAAGAAATCTTAACGAACAAGAGTGGAGTGGTTCGAAAGGTGTGCCCACCAGGAAAGTTAGGACTAAATTTAAATCCCATAGGGGAACCTGGAATGGTCTTGGGGGATAAACGTTAGTTAACCCCTTTAGAAACTGTATTACCAAGGGTAACTTGAAATAGGATGGTTCTTCCGCAGTGCGCTTAAAGATGGATAGCGCTGCGAGATAGCCCTTGATGGTGCCAACTTGAAGGCCTGAATTCGCTAAATAAAGTAGGAAGGACAAAACCATTGGTTTACCACATGAAAAGGGATCGATATTCTTTTCCGTACACCAGCTGCAAAATCTGTTCCAACGGCAGCGGTATGAAGATTTTGTTGCTGGCCTTCTTGCCGAAAGCAACACCTCCATAACGTCATCAGGGAGGTCACAATTCTTGTACCTCAGCCTTTCAGAAGCCAAGCGTGAAGGTTGAGGGTTTTGATGTCTGGATGGAGAACCTGACCTCCCTTCTGTGAGAGCAGATTCTCTCTGAGTGGAAGTCGAATTGGAGGGCAGATGGACAAGTCTAGAAGGTCCGGGTACCACGTTCTCCTGGCCCAATCCGGGGCAATTAGGATCATGGTTTTCCGGAATCTTCTCAACCTCCTGATCATTTGAGGAATGACAGGGACCGGTGGAAACGCGTACAGGAGTGGAAACTCCCAGTCCACTATGAACGCGTCTCCCAGAGCTCCTCTTGGGGGAAATTCCCTTGAACAGAACAGATCGCACTTCCTGTTGACACTGGTGGCAAACAGATCCACCTGAGGGGTTCCCCAAAGGGTGAAGATCTCTTGAAGGACTTCCTGAGCTAGTTCCCACTCGTGGGAGACTGTGCTCTGCCTGCTCAGAGCGTCCGCTGTCAAGTTCTTCTCTCCGGCTAGGTGAACTGCCGATAGAGAGATTCCTTCTTGGATTGCCCAAAACCAGAGCTGCATCGCCTCTCTGCACAGAGGTAGTGATCCTATGCCTCCTCTTTTGTTGAGGTAATGCATGGCCACTGTGTTGTCCGTCATTATCAGGACATTCTTTCCTTGTACAGATGGCAGAAAAGCCTTCAGCGCAAGTCTGATGGCCCTCAGCTCTAACAGGTTGATATGTAGTCTGGACCCCGATGGAGACCAACGACCGCTGATGGTCAAGTCGTTGGCGTGGGCTCCCCACCCCGTGAGTGAAGCATCCGTGTACTACTGTTATCTCCGGCCAAGGTTGCCAAAACTGCTCTCCTTTCAGAATTTTCTCCTGACAGGCCCACCACTGAAGGTCTCGAGCCACCCTGTCGGGAACCTGAAGAAGATCTGTCATTCTCCCTGAGAATTGTGACCACTGAGTTCTCAGTGCCCACTGGAGAGATCTCATTCTCAGGCGAGCCTCTGGCACTAGGAAAATGCAGGATGCCATGAGGCCTAGCAACCTCAAAAAGTCGAAGGCTGGGAGACGTTGGGCATTTTGAAACTTGGTGACCATCTGTAGAATATCTTGAGCCCTCACCTCTGGTGGCGAGGCTTTTCCCAGGGAAGTGTCCAGGATTGCTCCGATGAACTGGAGTCTCTGCGATGGTATCATTTGTGACTTCTTTAAATTGAGGGAGAAGCCCAGTCTGTGAAGGGAGTGGCAAACATGATCTAGCTGGATCTGAGCTTGTTCCGAAGATACAGCTCTGATCAACCAATCGTCCAGGTAGGGGTAGACGTGAATCCCTTCCCTCCTTAGACTTGCAGCCACTACCGACATTAACTTGGTGAAGACCCTCGGGCGGAGGTCAGCCCAAATGGCAGCACTCGAAATTGATAATGAGAGTTGCCAATTGCGAACCTCAGGTATTTCCTGTGTTTGAGATGGATTGGCACATGGAAATAAGCGTCCTGAAGGTCCAGAGATACCAACCAATCCTGGAACTGAAGGGCCTGAAGGATCTGAGAGAGAGTTACCATCTTGAATTTGTCTTTCCTGAGGAATTTGTTCAATTCTCGCAAGTCCAAGATGGGTCTCAGTCCTCCGTCTTTCTTTGGTATGAGAAAGTAAGGGGAGTACCAGCCCTTGTTCCTCTCCGCTGCAGGTACCGGTTCTATGGCACCTTTCTCTAGCAGGTCTAAAATTTCCTGCAAGAGGAGCGGATCTGGAGCTTTTTAAGAGCTGATCCCCGGTGGATGACTCTGAGGTATGCGTAGGAGAGGCAGGCAGTAACCTTGTGCAACTGTCTCCAATGCCCAAGCATCTGACGTGATAGCCTGCCATTCCGCCAGATGTTGAGTTAACCTGCCTCCTACAGGTGTCTTGTGAGGGAAGTCCTCAGAGTGGTTTTGGGGCGGCTGATGCAGATGCCGATGGTAAAGAGGCACCTGCTGTTGCTGCGGCTTTTGAATATCTACCCCGTCCACCTCGGGTAGTTCTTCTTTGTCCCCTTTGAGCCGGTCGTCCTCTACCTCTTCCGAATGCAGAGTAGAAGCGAAAGGACTTGCCTCTCGCAGAGGTTCCTGTGGGACGAAAAGGTGTCTGACGGATTGCAGCGCCTAGGGATTTTGCTGCTGCCTTTGATGTTTGCAGTTTTTCTAAACTGTCATCCGCCTTTTTCCCAAACAAAGAAGAGCCATCAAATGGCATGTTCAAGAGCCTAGCTTGCACATCTGGGGCAAAACCAGACTTTCTCAACCAAGCAAATCTCCTGGTTGTTGTACTTGCCGCCATTGCTCTGCTGATACTGTCAGCCGAATCAATGCATGTCTGAAGGGATTCGCACATAGCGTCTTTACCGTCCTTTATGATATTTAGGAACGCCTCCCTTTCTTCTCCCTCCGGGATGCAGTCAGCCGCTGTAGAAGCACACTCCCAAAGTGTATGGCTAAATCTAGCAAGGGTGCAAGTAGCATTAATAGATTTTAACGCCATGCTACATGCCGAAAAGACTTTCTTAGCCATAGCATCGTATTTTTTATCGTCCCTGTCCTGTGGGACGGTATGGTAAGCAGTCTTGATGTCAGTAGAAGATGCTGCCTGTACCACCAGACTTTCTGGGGATGGGTGTTTGGACAAAAGCTCAGGGTCTGCAGAAGATACCCTGTATTTAGTAGACAGTTTTTTATTTACTGCCGGGACGACATCTGGAGTTTCCCAGTTCGTCATTATTTTTCTTTGAAGAGCTTTATGAAAAGGTACTACAGGATCCTCCTGTGGACCTTTATCAAGAATATCCGTGAGGTCATCCTGTTGGAAAGCCTCTGAAGGTGTTGACCACCCCATAAATTCTGTAATCCTGGCCATTAAGGCTCTATAAGGGGTTTCAGCATACTCCCCCGGGTCTGGCCTAGAAAACTCCATCTCTGGGGAAGTGTCTAAACCACTTGCCTCATGTAAGGAATCATGGAGTTCCTTTAATCTGCGTTCCTCTGAGGATAACTCCTCTTGAACTGGGGTTGCAGATTCCTGCAACTCAAATGTCTCTTCTTGGTCAGACAGTTCTCCCTCTTCCATAAATGAGGACATTGTTCTCAATTGGTCTGAACTCACAAAGGGTGTGAAACCCATCTCCAAGGCAGAGGGCGCCAAACTTCTTGTAATCGGCCTCGAAAACGTCGATGTCGTTGACGCCGACGTCGAAGGCTTCGAACGTGGCGTCGAAAACAAAGGTGGAGGCCTTGAGGTCCTCGATAGAATCGGAATTCTGCTTGAGGATATCGACAATCTCGACGACATCGTCATCGAAGACCTGGGAATAGCCACTGGGTGCGCCGGAACTGTGACTTTCCTTGGCGTCGACGCCGGTGTTGAGGATGGCGTCGAGTCGACAGACCCGTGTGTCGAAAGTCCCTTCGACAACGGCGTCGAAGACACCGACCTCGGCGTCGACGGAATGTTCGTCGACGGCGTCGATGGAACCTTCGAAGAAGGATTCGAGGTCTTTGCTTTACTCGAGGGTTTGTGACGCGCTCGAGAAGCTTCCTTCGCCGGGTGATGCGACTCGCAGCGTTTTGGACCTTTGGGTCTTTCGACCAGAGCATCGCTCTCGGCAGTCTTCGAGGGGGTCGAAGCTGCTTTCTCGAAGACGCTCATTATATTTTTTCAGATTTCCTCCCATTCATCCCAGGAACTATGTTTCGTGGGGGAAGGGATTCTCTTAGGTGAAACAGAGGAAGAGGAGGACGAAGAAGGGGATCTTCGGCGTCTCCTTTTCTAGTGCTTCGATCTCGAGGAGTGATGGGACCCGCTTCGAGACCTGGAGCGCGAATGGTGACGAGGAGACGAATGTCTCGACTTTGTCGAGGAAGAAGAAGCTTTAGAAGTCTTACCTTTTTCCAGCTTCCCCCTACGCTCCTTCAGGGCCTTAGCTGTTATGGACATACAGTCCTCGCACTGCGAACAATGGTGTTCAGCTCCCAAACACCACAGACAGACCCTGTGAGGGTCCGTCAGCGACATCTTTTTTCCACAGTCTCAGCATTTTTTAAAGCCGGACCGATGGGTCGTCGGTTCAGACGAGGAAGCCATCGGGTATGGATCGAATATCTCGAGGAAAATGGAATAATTCTCTACGAAACTGAGCAACGATATTCCGAGGCACTGAGTAAGCGCGGAAAAACAGAACTGAGCAACGGACGCTGTGCGCGGCCTTTATAGGCAGGATGACATCGACGTCGATACGGCGGCTGTCGAGGGACATCGACTCGGCGGACGTCGACGCGCAGCGCCCTCTAGAGAGAAAAAATTTCCGAGGCCAGCAAAGCTGGAAAGAGATATCTAAGATAAGGAATATGTCGGAGGACACAATCCCTTCAAAGGGGAATTTTTGGCTTTTGCAACAATGCAGTGCTGCCTGTTCACTTGATTCAATATATGTTTCAGAACACACCGGCATACTTTTTCAGTGTGTCACCTTGTTGCATTTTGCCTGAGGTGTGCTAGGCAGGCTGGGGAAGCCATTTTTTTTTGTTGCTGCCAAAATGCAGTTTTGAGGTCCTGGTGCGCACAGGAGCCAGTGCCGCCAGGTTGCTGTTTCTTGCGCAAATGCAGCTTGGTGATGTGGTGCAATGCTGTTGAGTGGGTCAATATATCCCACACATACTTCGGTCTCTCCGAGGGTTTTAAACCGACAGTTGGGCTGGGCGGAAATTCCCCCTTTCTCCATGGCCCTTCCCCATTCCCATTTTTGCCCCATAGGGCTCAATGGGAATGGGGAAGGGGCTAATTACGGTACCGCAAATTGCGGTACTAAATTAGTATCAAGGTCCCTTTGCAGGTCCCAACTTTAACGGCAGGTCTACACCAGCCGTTAAAGTCGGGTCCCGCAAAGGGAACTCATAGTAAGGCGGTAAGGGTTTACCAGTACCGGTGCCCTTACCGGTACCGTTAAATCCTTATCGCCTACCGTGTAATGAGGCCCTATGTGTTTAAAGGTGCAGACGTCTCTTGTTAACGTGATTGCAGGCATAAAAGCCTTGGGTGAGGTTTTAACTCCTTTCAAACATGCTATGGCTCATTTTCAATTATTTGTATGGCAGAGAAGAGGGGCAGAGTGGAAAATTGCATTTCCGCCGTTCCCTTCCTCTCCACCATACCAATGCTCCAGCACCTGCGCCGGCATTGATTGTCATGTGGCGCAAATGTTGGAGTTCCCTATGGGGTCTGCCTGCTTTATACACCAAAGCGCTTGTTGTGGCACATTAAGTAGTAATCAATTTATCAACCTCAGAAAAATGAAAAACTGAGTCAGGATTGGACTTGAAAAGAGTGCACTAGCCCCGTGACAGAGTTGAGCACTTAAGGATATCCTCCAGAGCCCTCAGGGAGTAGAATACGGCTGGGATCACATTTTTTGAGAATAAAATACACATCAACATCAATCTATGGTACATTGAAACATTTTAATGGTTTGGGTATTTGGTTCAATTTTTACAATGTCAGCATTAATGGCATGTATTGGCTTTTTGTGTTTGAGGCAAGGGGTGCGTTTATGGAGGACTATGTAATGAGGACGGACTAAGTCCCCTAGAGTGGCAATGACCACACACACGCACTATGGTATTGTATTCCTCAAGAACAGTATATTTTCAAATTGAAGTGTGAACATCTACCTATGTTTTTGAGCATCTCTGGTATCATCTATGAAGGTCAGCAAATAATTATTTTCACCTGCATACTTCTATGCAAATGATAACGCTGCTAATACGTAAACTTGCCAATATTTTTAAAATGTTTACTCCTTTGCTTCACTGGTGAAGGTATTCAAAATAATGGGTTTGTCAACGTGTTCCACGAAATGTGAAACAAAGGAAATGTTGGCATGCAAACATAAATTCTTATTATGCTTGCAATTAACACAATTTTGTTTTGCAATGATGTAAAACAAATGTTTAACAAGTTCGAATTCCACACAAGAAAGAATGCGAACACAAACAGCTGAAAAATGCATGGGTTTTTAATTTTCTCTAGTATAACTTGCAGGCTGGCTTTACTTCTAGTGAAAGGAAATGTTTACATTTCACTTAGAAGCAACTATTTCCCACACAAATAGACTGCAAATATTTATGCAAAATGTCTATAGGTTAATTATGGAAATATTTTCAAAATCTCATTGCGTGTAATTATTGTGAAGAAGCATTTGAGTAAAATTATTTGTGACACACTTATATCCAACTAATTAGCAGATATAAAATATCAATCAAAAAAGTTGAACACACGTTTCCAAGTTTTCAATAACTGACGGATTCATAATTCACACATTGTGTACACCTCTAGTAATTTTAGTATGTGGTGAAGGTGTAATAATTTTCGGTCAGTGGCTAAATCATATGAGATCTGGGCCTTGAATGTTTGAGCTGAATTAAAGCATTCACTGCTTTCAAAAATATGAAACAAGTCAGAGCCATTCAAATATAAGCTCCACTCCATGAACTCAAAGTGCAGCCATATTTTATCGATTTTACTTTCCACCGGGTTTTTGCTGTCATACATATACATGTATATTTCACATATACATACCCTACATATGTGTGTCTGCGTGTCTCACTGATATGTGCTGTGCCTCAAAACAAGTTCAGCGTGCTGCATTTGATGTCATTTCAACTTCTAATGGTTGTACCGTGACACTTTCTCAGTCGGCATAAAAATATGCCATTGAGAAAGTGGCAAAGTAGTGGATATATATATAAATGTTTAGATCCCTCGGAACATTGTAGGACCGCGGCCATTTTCTAATCCCGGCCCGAGCTATACAAACTGGTATTGCACAGAAATTCACGAGGGCTGTGTTCCTTCAATGTTTTCTGTGCATCAGGCAGGGCTATCAGTGTGGTGCTCGCTGGCATCACTGTAGCACCCCCACGAACCCCACCACCGGCATCACCCCCATTTTCAACCTCGCCGCTCCTGGCAAATGTGCCTCAGAATTCATTTCTGACCAGATCTGCTCCTCAGATATGTAGTATGGGACACTTCTCCTGCCATCTCCCCAACACCCTCTCCCCCAACGCCCCTTCCCCCCAACCACTCCTTGCCTCCACCTCGGGTCAATGCTGGGAATCACAGCCCAGAACCTTGACTCCACCCATCACCACCACTTGATACTTGCCAAGCCGGACCTGTTAAACGTGGCCAAGCCTCTTCCTCACAGGGCGTCGTCACATTACCAATTGGGGATGTAAACAATGTATAGATAGACCTCATACTCAGGCCCTACTTACAAGCTATGGGCCTCTGAACCTCATTAAGCACCCTCACTATGCTAGGGCTTTTAACTCCACCTTCTGGGCCGATAGCTCCCAATGTGGCCCTCAGGATATGTTTATAAAGCTTGAGTACAATGTCAATGTAGCCACTCCTCTCTCTCTAATCCCACCCTCTCCAACCTGCACCCTACCTGCTTTCCTTCAACTGCTTTTACAACTCCCTCCATTACCTCTACCCCCACTTCTGCCCCCACCACTCGTCACTGGAATGCCCAGTCCCTCTGAAAAAATGTGTTTTGTTCTCATCCCCTTAAACAATCAGTGATGGCTATCCTAGATATTGCTACACTGGCAGCCTTTCACAAATACTTTGCCACATTCACTCCCCTTGTGTCTCCACAAAAAGTGGTGGGTGGTGATGTTGGTCTCATGATCAGCAGTGATACTTCATTGGCACTCCTTCCGCTCTCTGATGCCACTCCATCCTCCTTCTGTGAGCATATCTCTGTCCAACTCCTCACTCCCACCGTTCTTACTATCATCTTCATCTACCACCCGACTGTCACCCTCAACCTCTTGTTCTCTGATCTTTACCTCTTAACCAAAGCACTTTCAGATGATGTTCCTGCCATCATAAAGGTTCACCTTAACATATCCAATATGACTAAGGCGCAACAGCTCCAGCTTGCCTTCACTCTCTCTGATTAGTCACTGGTAACCTACACAACCTTCCAACCCACAACCAAGGCAACGTTCCCAATTTAATGTTCCTATCTTCCAGCCTGGTTATTTTGGCTCCCACATTGACCCTTAATCATTTTACGACTCTCTCATTCACTTCACTATCTCCGCTCCTCCCACACACTTATATCACACTAACTCATCAATCACCCAATGTAAATTCGACCATGGCTGTACAGTCACCTGTCTTGACCAAGTCCATACCTCAATCTGTGCTTTTCAGCATCCACTTAAACACTCCATTGAACTCCCCTTTTTTTCCAAATTCAACTGTGCATTGTCTACCCCCTTGATGACCGCTCTGCCTACCCCTTCACTACCTACCACCAGCATCCTCACTCATGGATCTCCCTAGACATTCAGCTGCTGAGGGCAACAATGCATACCTGCTTACATGGTTGTTGGCAAGACCAATCCTTCAACTCTTTTCACTGCCTACACAGACTCTACTCACCCCCAGAGCTCTTGGCACAGCCACATCCTCCTATTAACCTAATCGTGCTTCCTCTCTCTATGTCTGCACCCTCACACACTATCTATGACCCTCCAGGTCATGCTTCCTCCACTTAACAGCTGATCCATTTCTCTGCTCTCTCTGCCAACATCATTGCCTCCAACTTCTCCACTAAAATCACCAACATTCGGGAAACCTTGCACACCCTTCAGTCTCTCCCACACTTAGCTAATTCCTAGCACTTTCCATATTCCCCACCCTCTCCCCTCTATCTTGCTTGTCCTTCACCTCTCCCATTAAACTTCTACGCATAGGGGGTCATTACGAGTTTGGAGGTAGCAATGCCGCTATTTGCAGCATGGCTGCCTCCAAACTCGGCTCTGGGTTCCCTGAATGGGGATTTACCGGGTCATTCCAACTTTAGGGGACCCAGTAAGTCCCCTTTCAGGGAATCCATCCCCATTCCCATTCGAGCCCCCATAGGGCTCAATGGGAATGGGGAGGGAGCTAACAATGGGCCCGTTAATAACTGCCCCGTTGTTAGCTCCCTGGTCCTTTAGCGGCTCCGGCTAAGGGACCTCGTAATGTGGCGGTAAGGGGTTGACGGCACCGGCATCCTTACAGGTGCCGTTACCCCTTACTCCCGACCTCGTAATGAGGCCCATACTTTGCTCTCCCAACCAATGATGCACTCTAATTGATCCCTTTACACTACAAATTGTGAAGGAACTTCTGCCAATCACCTCTGCTCACCTCCCCACCTTATTCAACCTACCTCACTTAACTTATTCAACCCATTTCCCTTTCTGTCATAGAACAGCCATAGTCAGACATACCTCTCATAAAGAAACCAACTGCTGCACCCAACAATGCCTAATGCTATAGACATGTCTGGTGTCTTCCCTACCATCTTAAAAACTTTGAGAGGGCTGTATTCAACTGCAATGTCAACTATCTCGAGGTACACGCACTTGCTGACCCCCTCCAATTGGGATTGAAGAAAACACTCCAAACAAACTTTGCTCATCCACATTACCAATTCTCTTGCCACTGATAACCATTATCAAATGGCAAAGTAATTACCCCTTTGGGCATTAACTCTCCGCTTCTGCCGACGCTGCCCTGATATTCTTCTCCTTCCCTTCCATCCCTCCTGCAATCCCTGGGTGCATAACTGGCTTCCAAACTGCCATCCACCACTGGAGTGCTCTATTCTGCCTCATGGAGGTCATATTTCACTCTGCCTCCAACACCAATCCCACTCACATATCCCTTTCCCTGACCTCCTTACCCCTTCACCCATGGCTCACAACCATGTTGTTCTCTTTGACAGCAACTTGAAACTCTACCATTTCATCATGGTGGCCACTGCCAAAACAGGAAGATAACTTTTAAAAATGTAAAATCTGCCCACACATTAAACACCACTCAAGTAAAACATGTATCTCTACTCTTGTGCTCAGGAAACTGAACTATACTGAGCAAGACTACATCTTGGCTACTCTTGGACTCTTTTGACCTCTTAAACAAAGTCCTCAACTTTAAGACAGGTACCTTTTTCAACATACCCAGACCCTACCCCACTTCTATCTACCATCACCATTCTGGATGTTTCTCCATGCCAAATAGCTTATGACTTTAAACTCCTGCTACTCGTCTATAAATCCATCCATAGTCTTGCCCCCATACTAACTTGATGATAACCTCTAACTTTATTCTCCCCCACAGATGCTCTGGTCCTTGTCTCTTCACAATCTATCAGTCGTCCACCCTGCGCCTTTCACTCCTTTCCCCTACTTGCCCGCCTCCACTGGAATGCTTCCCTCTGGCTATGCAAGCCATCTCTTCATTGGAATTCTTCAAAAAGAGGCTGAAACGGCACCTGCAAATAATGGAAGGCAGGGCCGGTCTTTGCATCAGGCAGCCCAGGCGGCTACCTGACGTCAGTCAGCCTCTAGGGGGCGCTGCACCAGCAGTCCACAGTGCCAGTGGTAGAATACACTTGTAACACGTTTGTTTCCTAACATTATAAAAACAAATGTGCCTGTTCATTTTTTATAATGTTAGGAAACGCACGTGTTACACGTGTATTCTACCACTGGCACTGCTGCAGGCTGTGGCCTCGGGCAGGGAAGTTTCTAGTCCATTTGGTGCCCAGGGCGAAACACTAGGAATGCGCCCCCCCGCAACCCATCCCATGCGCCACCCCCAATGCACCCCATGCTCCACTCCCGCCGCACCCCGCGCACCACTCCCACTGCACCCTGCGCGCCATTCCCAAACTACACCATTAAGGAACTCCTACCCAAAGTCAAACAGTCCGTCACACAAGGAATGAATTGCCACTTTTTCATTGGTGCCCAAGACAATTGTATGCCCCAGTCCCACTTAGGCTGTAGATAATGAGGACTGGGCACACCAAGAGACCATGAATATGGCATAGGATGCAGTATATACAACCAACAAAGAACACAAGATGCTGAAGAGGGTTTGGAGGCAACCTAAGCCAAAAGGGCAATGACAACGAGACACCTGAACCCAATAAACAATCACTTTAACATTCTTTGAATGGGAATCAAGTGTATGCTTTGATACAGTAAAGTCTTGACTGCTGTAAGGATACATGGACCAGGATTATTTATTTATTCATGCAATGTTTGTCGGGTACCTGCATATTTATTTATTTATGCAATGTGTGTCGGATACAGGAATCCGACAAACATTGCATAAATAAATAAATGATCTGTCTCCATGTACCCGACAAACATTGCATAAATAAATTAATAAACCAGTTTGTGGCTTAAAAAATATTTACTCAGCAACACTATTATCCGCATAGTGAATTAACTCATCACCATTACCATGGAAGTGGTTTAAAGTGTAATTAATATATAGTTTGGAAAAGAAGTGGCATGAAAGAAATAGCGGTGCTTTAGACTATTATTTTGGCAATTTTCTGGGCTTGCAGGGACGCAGCATGGGCCCAAACCGGTCTCCGTTTGCACCGTGTCGGGCCCACCGTGCGTCCCTGCAAGGCACGCTCACTCCCCACAGCCCAATGCACCTCCCCTCCCATCTCAATGCTAGCACAAAACCATTTAGTGACTAATGGGCCACCATTAGCAGTTTCCTGCCGGCATTGTGATGGAAGGGGCTGGTCTTAGCTGCAGGGGGACCTAAAGTGTTTTTATTAGTGTGCTAATGCCCCCCACCCCAAGTGGCGCGAAAGTGGTCAGAGGGAGCCTCTGACTTCTGTAATGTCACGTAGTACTTTTGTACTACGTGACATTACAGTCGGAAGGGGCAGCGCCAGCACCTGACCTGCGGAACTTTCCCCAAATCAATGCGCCGCCCCACAAACTGGGGAATTCCATCCCCTCCAGAGGCTCCAGGGACCGTGGCAATTGCACCCCCCAGGGCTATTGCGCCCCGGGCAGTTGCCCGCCTTGCCCGGGCCAAGAAACCGGCCTGGCCTCGGCCCTCAGGCAGGGCAGGGCAATTGGCAAATAAATTAGCAACATTTGTTGCTTTATTACCTTCCCCCGGCCCCGGGTGGCGCCGGCGCCGCTGGCGCCAGCCAGGCCCATGGGCGCACATGCAGTGTGCCCTCCTCCAGACTATGGGCGCGCACTGACACTGAAGTGTGGATCAATTGGGGATGGGTGGTGTTGTCGGCCCAGGCCATTACAGAAAAGAGGAGTGATTGGGTCACTAAATCCTGAAGTTGTTCCCATCACAAGCACAAGCTGCCAAGCAGCAGAATCAGCAAATACAAACAGTTGCCGCATTCTGCCCTCGCTGATTGGACCTTGTTTCAGGAAATCCGGCAGACACTGCAGCCTGCCGCGGCAAGCACACTTCTTTTCTCCTGCTCCCGTCCTCGCAGGTGAGGCCTATTGCTGCATAGATGTTTTATTTATTTTAAAATGGTATTGCGGAGATGACTGGGCCAACCAAGAACGGCCTCTGGGGTCCACAAAGCTAGACACTTTTGTCAAGGCTCAAGTAGTCATGAAAAAGGAAACGAGCACTGGTGGTGGACTCTCCTCAGGAGATCAAAAGCCCGGTTCTCAGAAGACCTGGGCAGAGTGTCACCGTCAGCAGATCTTAGACAGTTGCAAGTTCCAGTGGGGTTGGATTGGTCCGTCCGTCAGCCATTCAGCCCGTGGCCAGGCCAAAATCACTTCGAGGGCGAGGCTCTGGGGGCCAGTACCACACGTGAGCCGGTTTGGAGGTTACTACGCCCCCCTAGTTCCCGCTCCCGAGCATATTGTTCGTCGTTCCCTCTTTCCTGGGCATGCACTGCTGACTTTATTTTAGTGCAAGAGTTTCATACATTTCACTGTTCGCTCAGACTTGTCTTATACTCTTTGTCGTTATGCTTCTTTTGTTTGGAATAGCAATCACGCTAGTCTAACGAGATAAACAAACACGTACACGAACGCGCCTTGTGAATGATGGTGTGAAGGATGGATGCAGGCGCTGGACCAAAAGCTGAGCGAAGTCTGCACAGCAGCTGGCTTGGGAAAGCGACTCAGCAACTATAGTAGAACCCGTCTCCGTGGACGGTTGGCCCGTCTTCCGTATAATGCAAATACCCAGACTTGCAGGATGCATGCTTCACTTTCTTTGTTCCATTGGGGGCGACATGCTGTAGCATCAATTCATGGCCTTTAAAATAACCTAGCATGGTGCAGCTTCCGATCTCCTTTAACACAAACGCTGGGAAATGGCCATGACTAGCTAACGCCACATTAATCATAGCCAGGTCTCTACATAATGGTTCAAGTGTTGGGGAATCACCTGCTCACACTTTCTGTCGTGTGACCAGCCAGTGCACGAAAGGTGTTTCACAGCATGGGGCTCTTGATGCCACCCATTTCTGCATTTGATACACCAGTAGCTAAACACACCTTGGGGAGGCAGCTCCTTCTGCATAGTTCATTTCTCTCCCAAGCTCGGAACAATGTTCTTTACCATAATGGAGAATGTGAAAAAGCACAGGGCTGCAAAGCTGGGGGTGAGGGTGGAGGGCAAAGTGCACTACGCTTGGGGTACACTGGAGATGCTTCCCCTGATACCCGCAGTACTCCAAGTCCCTTGAAATGAAATTCGTCTATACACTGCACAATGTGCAAGGGCCGCTGTTATTCAAGCAGCACGCGACTAGTAATTTGCAAAAAGTAAACTTAACTAGTCCCAAGAAAAGGTTGCCTTCCACCCTTTAAGAATTTGTTTTTGTTTGTTTTTATGTTGGGATGGTAGACATCGTTTTTCTTTGCGATCTTACAGTTTCATGGTGCTGTTGGGAGCTAAAATGAGTGATCACGAAGGAAACATTTAAGAATGTTGCGAGTTCAAAAGCATGAGCGAAACAAACCCCAATACTTGAACTGCCATTTCTCTGCCGCGGTAATGCACTGCAGTGTGTTTCAATGTAAAGTCCACATTGTAATGTCATAATTTTAGAACGCCACCTCTCCAACATTAACATTGGGAGCTATGTTGAATTGTACATGCATGTCAACTCTTTGCATATGTTTAAAGCAGACTTTACCACTCACATGGACTAGTGATATTGTTTACGTGTGTCCCTCCTAAATATATTTAACCTCCCATGAAATATTTGATGCACTACATATTGCATAAATGCATGTATTAAATTAATGCTCAGATAGACGGGCTTGTACAGCTATCGGTGGGTAGGTTGCTGGTGCTTGTTCTTGGAGGTTCAAGTAACACTGTTCAAGACCAGTTCATCACCTTTTAAGAGTGGCTAAATGTTTGAGGTCATACGAATGACATTATTGTAGATGGACATTGTCGATTCTCTGACCTGAGTCACAGCAGCAAATTGGTCATTGTTACTAAAAATGAAGAGCAAAAGCAGACTAACATAACCAGGCCTGTTCGGGTTTGACCCTCTTATTGCTGTTTTCTGAGGTTCATGAAATTCAGCAGATGCCAGCATTGACAATTTTGTTAACTCATAGTCCCCACTCCCACTGCTCAGACCATGACACATGCATGAGATCCCCGGTCGGGTGAGGGGGGGGGGACGCCAACGATGTTTCCCGCCTGGGGTGCAATCTGTTGTAAGACCGGCCCTGATGGAAGGCAACCCCCCAACTCTACCCACCCTCTTTGTTCAGACGGCATTAAGCCAACGCCTAATAGCACCGGTGGCAACATGAAGGAAGCTGTCAAAAAGAGAGTTTGAGAAACCTTAGGGGGGAAGCAACAGAAATGTAAGCATTGACTGTCGTTAGTCACCAAGGGAAAATACGGTATCTGTACGTATTCATTCTAAGTGCTAATTTGTGAATGAAAAACACGCCATTTCTGCCATGATGTAAGATTTTAAAAACCACCTATCGATTGCTAGTAAAATGAATGTATTGCGAAATGCCAAAATACCTACAACAATTCCCCAGTACATTTCACAGAGACCAACTATTAAGGATAAGAATGAACATCTTTAGAACAAACGAATATATCTGGATAACAGGAGACAGAGGGACAAATCAAGGCGAATGCAGAGCATGCAAATGCCAAGACATTCAAGAAACAGTCAAACACTTGCAGATAGAATGTTGTGCATTACAAACCCAAAGAACGATAATGGTGGAGAAACATTTCAAATATGATACTACTGTCACGGACGAAGATTGGTGGCAATACTTTCTTGGAGGTGAAAGGAAAGGTCTGACCTACGACGATGGAATCCATTTTTTAGTAAAAATTATAAAGGAAATAGAAGAACAGGACATTGAAAAAAAATGGCTAATAGCTAAAACTGTACCGAAAAACATTGGGCAAGGAAAACGTATAAAAAGTTTAAATGCAAACTAATTCACAATAAAAATAAAAATAAAAAGTCTTGTTTTGGACTGCACTAGAGACGATGCATTTCTGGTGATTATATACACACCAAAAATGTTAGCACCAACCTTTTAGCAAGGGGCCCAGCCATACCCATAGCAAAGACAGAAGTTGCAATCTGTGGGAACATACGTGTTCACTGAGCTTCAATGATTCCAAGCCCACAGTTTAGAATAATGCCTTGAAGAATAGGTAGGGGCACTCCACCAGCCAGACACAGACGCCGCACAAATACATATTGGCTTTGAATGTTCCTGACATACTTTGTTAGTGAAGGTGAAGAGATGGTTAAAATCAAACAATGTCGTGTAATGGCAGTGTAGACAAAATGTGGAGAAAAGGCAAGTTTCCTGCATTTTGGAAATGAAGGAAAATTGTTAACATTACATGAGAAAAACCCATGACGGAATTGCCCCCTTCAAATGGAAGGGATGTTCTCGGTCATGAAGAAAGACCTAAGAAGTGAAAGCGCAGGTCATTGGTGGTAAAATGGTAAAACATCAAACTGAGTTGCAGCACCTATATCTAAAATCCCTAATGCCTTTAGGTGTATAATAACTGTATTATCTGGCATGGGCTGCAAACCTTGCATGATGTGTGGCACTGCAAACGCACGACGTGATCAGACATTTCTTTTAGTTTTTGTTAGACCACAGATGAGATCGGAATCCATCTTCCTATCCTTATGCAATGTTTGAAATACGGACTATTATGGTATGGCCAGCAAAAACATTAAACAAAACCTTCAATCTTCACTTGTGGAGCGTGGTTGGTGTTCGTGTGCTACATATATGCATTAGATGTTTAGCTCCTTGGGAAGAAGTAGAGGTCCCAACAAATCAGGATTAATTTAAAACCTGTTCATTATTTTCCCTTATTTACTACAACAACATGTTACATGTGAATTACAGATCCAAACCAATCGAAAGCCTATCATTGGATATTTTTGCATGATGTATAATAACAGAATAGCATAACAGTATGCTTGGAAGCGGCTTGCTCTGCAGGCAATGTATTATAAAACGTCATTATATAAAATAAAAAAACAAGTCTTATGGTCCGTGAAAGCTTTTTGCTCCATTATCAGGTCAACAGAACCTTTCCATGGCTTTAGCATAGCAAAATAGACAGTGACCTGTTTCAGTTAGCAATAAACCCAAAGACACCTCTGCCAATAACAAAAGTGTCAGGATCAGTATCTCTATTGTAACTAATATCAGTATTAGAAGTTAAGTCCAATTAAATATTATAGAGCATAGAATTCCTGCTTTAAGTTGCCAATGCAAACGTAACCCTCACCCCCCAAGAATTGAGGGACTGATGCCTGAAAATGGTTTGCTCTTTAACTGTGCACCGTACAAAAAGGTGACCATTGTTCTAATTAGTACAAAAAAAAAACAATATTGGAAAAAAGGGTCCCAAAAATATAATGTATTTATCATCAGCAAATTGCATCAACCTGGTTATTTCACCTAGGCAGTAAGGGAGTGGTACTTTTTTGGTGGGGAAGCAGTAAGGCAAAGGCAATGGGTGAAGGGAAGGGAAGGTATACCCCCCTATTAGATCCAACCTAAAAACGCAATAATATGCGTCCACGTTATTTCTGCTAGGGGGTAAGAGTGTTTGTTGTTACCAGGATGGTGGTAAGGGGTTGAGCAAAGGTGCTTACGTCAGGAACGTGAGTCCCCTGCATTTGATCTTACCTAAAAAGGGGGTATGGTGTGAGGGGGAGGGAGAAGGGTCCATATTATGTGTGAGCGGGCCAGAGGATGTGTACTGGTTATTAAGCACAATGTTGGAGGAACTGTATCTGCACCACTTTAAATATGTTTTCCTTTATTTTACCATTAGCAGGGCAACAAACGATGATAAGCTTGAATCACTTTTAAGTGTAATTTTCTCATTCTGGTCGTCTCTGAAGAATGAGAGCGTACTATATGTTTTGCCTGGGAAGTGGTACACAGTTTATCAGCATGATATTTTTACTGATAGTACTCGGTATACCGTGTTTTTTCTCCGATATAATCACCTACATGTTACTCACTGAAGGCGTGTTCAAAACAGACGTAAGATTCCCAATAATTCCTGCGGATTTAAATGTAACATTGTGCAAGTGCATAGTGGGATTAATAGATATCAAGGAGTATTGGGTAATGGGATCGATATAGATTCCTGTGCGCTCTTTACCACTCTTTAGTTATAAATAGTGTATCGGCAGCAAGTGCCACACTCCCTACAAATCACCCACTATGATTTGCTATAGAATGCACAGAAGAATGAAAATCAGGGATATCCTACTGATATCAATAGGATAGAACTCTCCCTATTTCTATTTCTAGGGATATCTGTCTACCCATCGTGTACCCTTACAAATAATTACTTTTTTTGTGACAGAATCGTACTGTTTGCAATAAAAGACTAATACATAAATATACAACATTTTGCCAATGGTAATAAAGGAGGTATTTAAGGTTTAGGACATGTCATCATTGAAATTGGTCAGAGGTCACATCTGAGGTGTACACTATATCACGTCACTACATTCTTGCTGACGTGATCATAACATAACCTTTTTATGTAGTGTTTACTACCTCAATTGCTGCCTTTTCATTGTTCTGCAAACAGTAAGAGTTACTTGTACCCTAGCTAATAATATGGAATGTGTCAAACTCAGAAGAAATTGAGGCTAAAATCGGGCTGAGAAACAAGATATTTGACAAATTAAATTCTGCCTTTCTTTCCTAAACAACATTATGTGTGCAAATTTAATTGAGGATTCAGAATTTTTACACAAAATGTTCTTTGTCTGTGTGTTCTAGCACAGGTTGTGCTTTGTGTCATGTAGAGTTAAGGGTGGACTTAGCAATAATGTTCTTTCTATGGGTTTTTTCTCCGCCTCAGATTCTTCATCAGCTAGATAGTGTCAGCTGCTCGTAAACTTTTTTGACAGGAAGCGTAGTATGACTGGACATCGACCGTCGACTCCTCTTCACTCAACCGTGCCACAGGTCGGCTCGGACGTGACGCTGGCCACATATATATTACATCACTACACCCTGTACCTCAGTTCCCCACCATTCCCCACCCTCCCCCCAACCCCCATGAGCGCAGCAGCCAAACAGGAAGAATGTATAGGATTAGGCTTGAGGACAGACAAAAAAATCATCATAACCTTCTCCCATTAGATGAGGACAACCACATATAGACAGCAGACAACTTTCATTGTGGGGCCTGATGGGAGGGTAATGAGGAATCCCCAGGAGAAGAATCCATAGAAAGAACATTACTGCTAAGTAATTTCTCCTTCAATTGATTGCATTCTCCCGCAGATTCCGCCTCAGAGAGACTCCCAAAGCAGTACTGAGTGTGGAGGGGGGTGAAAGCACTCAGACAAGAAAGCTCTGCAACACTGCTCTGCCGACTCGAGCATCCAAACCACATGCAACAGCTAAGCAGTAATGATTGGTGAATGTGTGGAGCAACGACCATGTTGCTGCCCCACACATTTCATTCACTGGCACACCCCTTTGCAATGCAGATGACGCTGCCACTCCCCTCGTGGAATGTACTCTGATGCCTTTTGGCAGATGTTTACCTGCTCTCTGATAACATTCTGTGTTGCTGCGATGGAAAGTGTTGTCTTGCAAGAGATTGTCTTTTTGGACACAGCCAGACCCTTCCTGGACAGAGAAAGCCACAATGAGTTGGTTGTCATGCCTAAATCCTGCTGTTATAGCCACGTAAAAGCTGAGTGCCCTCCTAGGGATGAGCCTCTGTAGATTATCCTCATCGTTAGAATGATGCAGAGAAGGATTAGAAAAACAGCAAATCAATACTCTGGGACTCGTGGAATTCAGAAACCACTTTTGGCAAAAATGTAGGATGCACCTTGAGCAAAGCCTTCTCCTTGAAACATCGTAGGAAAAGTGGCTTGCAAGATAGAGCCTGAAGCTCACTTACAGGTCTTTCTGACAAGATTACCACCAGCAAAGCCGTTTTCAGAGTAAGCAGCCTGATAGGGCATGAATGTATGGGCTCAAACAAAGTCACCATCAAATATGTCAAACCGGCTTCGGGTTCCAGTCCGGAGCCAGAAACAGAGTAATTGGAAACCTATCTACAATGCCTTTTAGGAATTGGGTCATTACTGGGATCATGAAGAAGGATCATGATACGAAGACCTCTGGAACAAAGACAAAGCTGCCAAATAGCCCTTGACTGTGCTTATATGAAGGCCTGCAGGGGCCAGTGACAGAAGGAACTCCATAAACGTAGTGATGGGACAAGCAATGGGGTCTTTCCTGCGTTCCCTACATCCACAACTCAACATCTTTCCACCTGCATGCATACAAAGATCTTGTAAAGGGTCTGCGTGCAGCCAGTAGCACCTCAAGTACCTCTTCTGAGAGGTCCCAGTCATCATACCTCATTCTCTCAAGAGCAAACATGTAAATTGAGGGATTTCTGGGTTCGGGTGAAGCACATGACTGTTCAACTGAGATAGGAAGTCCGGCCGTGAAGGCAACCAGAGAGGTGGGCAGATGGTCACATCCAGGAGTTCCAAGTACCATGTTCTCCTCGCCCAATCTGCGGCTATCAAAATCATGGTGGCTCGAAAACCTTCTCAACCTCCCAAGAATCCATGGGATGATAGATATCCGAGGGCACGCATAGTGGAGGTCGAAAACCCACTCCACCAGGAATGTATCCCCCAGTGCACCTTTTGTTGGGAATTCCGTTGAGCAAAACTGCCTGAAATTTGTGTTGGTCCTCGTGGCAAATAGGTCCACTGTCATGGGGTCCCCCAGTGAGAAAAGGTCTCTTCGCGAACTTTCTGGCACACTTCCCACTAATGTGAGATCGTGCTCTGTCTGCTCAAGAGAATTCGCCAGCCCATTCTCCACTCCTGCTAGATGGGCAGTTGAAGCGGAGATCAGGTTCTCCAGTAACCAGAATCATAGTTGCAGTGCCTCACTGCATAGGGGCAGAGACCAAACATCCCTTTGTTGAGGTAGTGCATGGTGACTGTGTTGTCTGTCAGAATTAGGATGTGCTTCTCCTTGAGTGATAGAGCAAAGGCCATCAGGGTCACCCTGATAGCCCACAACTCCAGCCTGTTGATATGCCACTGGCATTCTATTTGCAACCAAATGCCACTCACCTGCAGGTCTCTGCAGTGAGTACCCCAACCCATCAAGGAAACATTCGTGACCAGCTGTGCCTGGGGCCATTGATGCCAAAAGGTTTGCCCCATCACTGCAGGGATAGCATTCGCAGCCTGGCACCTGGAACCAAAACAAGGCAGGAAGGCATTAGAGCTAAGAGGCACAGGCAGAGGAAGGAAGCCGCTGGTAGGCTGTTGTGGTTTTGGAACTCAAACAATTAGCATTACACTGGGGACTCTTTCTTCGGGGGAAAACCCTTCCCCACCCCTGTATCCAAGACTGCTCCGATGAATTGGAGTTCCTATGTTGGCATGACATGGTACTTCTGGAAATTTAGGTAGAAGCGCAACCCGTGAAGCAGAGAGCAGGTTTCCTTGAGCTGCGTCGATACCTACTCTGGAGACCTGCCTCGGATCAGCCAGTCGTCCAGGTATGGGAATACGTGAACACTGATCTCCTGAGGTGCGCCACCAATACTGCCATCAGCTTGGTGAAAACCCTAGGTGCAGAAGTTAAGCCAAAGTGGAGCACCTTGAATTAATAATGAGTGTTCCGATGACAAATCTCAGGAATTGCCTGTGCCTCCGATGAATTGGCACATGACAATATGCATCGAGAAGGTCTAGTGACACAAACCAGTCCTGGAGTTGAAGTGCCGGAGAATGTCTTTTAACGTCACCATCATGAACTTGCCTTTCCCCAGGAACTTGTTCAAGGCACTGAGGTCCAGGATGGGATGGAGTCCTCCCCTTTTCTTGGGTACCAGGAAATAGCCAGAGTACCAACCTGATCCTGTCTGCCTGGTTGGAACCTCTTCACAGCACCCTTCAATAACAGAGCTCTCTGTTCCTCCTAGAGCTCCTGTTCTGTTTTTTGTTGAGGGGGGTGGACTGTCTGTAGGTTTCCTTAAGAATGGTAGACAGCAACCCCATTCGACAAACTGCAAGGCCCAGGCATCAGAGGTTATGTCCTTCCACCTGTCCAAGTTCTCAGAAATTCTCCCTCCAACCAGGCAAACATGTGGAGAGAACTCAAAGTGGCTTAGTGGGTGCCGTTACCCCTGCTGCTGTAGTCTGCTGGCCCCTAGAGGCCTCTCTGCCCCGTCTGGGGCACCAAAAAGCCTCTGGCCTTGCCTGGCTTGTTGGCATTCTGCCCCCTTTCCAAACAGAATGTACCGCATGAAGCCTCTACCGCTAGAGGATAAGCCAAAAGATTGCTTTGCTGGTTGCTGCACAGCTAGACCCAATGACTTGGCAGTCAATTTAGAGTCCTTGAACTTCTCCACTGATTCATTGGCCTTTGGGCCAAACAGGTGCTCACCGTCAAACGCTATGTCCAGAAGTGGGAGAATTCTTTGCCGTGAGAATCCTGAACTGTGAAGGTAGGCTGATCTCCTTAACACAGTGGATGTCCCCATTGCACGGCCAAAGCAATCAGCAGTGTACAGGCCCGACTGCAGTGCTTGGCATGCCACCTCCCTGCCATTGTCAATGATCCGCAAGAAACCATCCCTCATTTCAGCAGCCAGGATGTGCTATGCCGCTGCCACCATGAGTCTCCACAGTAGTGATGGTACTTAGTGAATGCACATAATGCATTGAGCGCCGTCAGAATCAAGCTACATGAAGTGAGGATCTGTTGGCTAGAACATCCATCATCTTGGATTGCCTGTCTATAGGGAGATTAGAGGTGGATGTGGCTGGTTTAATTCACTGCAGCGGCTTGCACCACAAGACCTGCTGTCGTGGTGTGGGATGACAGAAAAGGTAAATCCCCCAGCCCGCTTGTATTTCTTTGTGAGTTCTGCATCCACTGCTGCCATGGAGCAAGGCCTTTGCCACAATGTGGTAATGAGGTCTTAGATAGCTGCATTAAAAGGAAATGCCCTTTCTGTTTGCAGTCCTTTATCTGGGATGTCTGTTTGGTTATAGGCCAACAGATGTTCAGCAGGGGTGCCTAAACCCAAGGCCTCTACTACCCCTTACACAGTCCTTCTATACTGTGCATTAGGGTGACCATAAGGAGCAGCCCGTTGAGATCCAGGTCAGAAGTGTCTAATCCATTTGTGTCACACAATCCTTCGGCCGGAGCAAGCCTTTTTGTGCTTCATCAGAGAACAAATCAGTCACCCCACGCAAAGGCTCAAAGCCAAAAGGCACTTCAACATCATAAATCGACCTAAAGGATCATCGATCAGGATTCGGGGATAAAGGACAGTTCGTCTGTCTGCGATGATTGATGGCATTGTTCCTATCATGCGTACTGGCGCCGGAACCTTAGGGACCTTCGGTGCCAGAGCTGGTTTCGTCATGATCGAGCACAAGGCTGTAGGTCGAGACTTTGTCACCTTGGTACCGCAGCCTTTGGGCGCAACTGGTGGTGTATCAGCCTGCAGCGTTGAGACTGGAGTCATACCTGCTGAAGCTTTCTTGAACATCTGGAGAATTTGCTCCTTGAATGCCTCCCACTCTTCCTTTGACATGCCTGGGGTCGACAGATCTTACTGCGCCCCTCCAAGGAATCTGAATTGAGTCTGCATCAATGGCGTCTTTTCTCCTTATGGGAGGATGAGGTTGATGAATGGCTTCGGGAGTGCGAACTCTTCTTCACCTTCTTATGTTGCCTCTCCTCCTTTTCTGGCTTTTGGTGTTGTAGACTGACAACCTGACAGTCGAACGCACTGGGGACTTTGACGGAGGACACCCAAGCGCAAATTTACCCAATCGCTCCCTAAGGGATTTCTGATTAATTTCTTGACAAGAACTGCACTCTTCAATTTTATGATCTTTCCCCAGACACCACACGCAGATGCCATGCGAGTCGGTCATCGACATTTCCGAGTTGCAGTCCTGGCAATACTTGAATCCCAAAGCCTTAGGGGCCGACATATCGTCGAATGTCGAATTGAAATTTTCTCTTACTAGAACATTTTGCAAAGCACTATGGTAAGCGCACGGGAAAAAAGGAACTGAGGTATAGGGGTGTAGTAATGTAATATACACATTTATATATATATACATATATATATATATATATATATATATATACATCACGTCTGGAGCCGACGAGTGGCATGGTCAAGTCAAGAGTAGTCAACGGTCGATGTCCAGTCGCACTACGCCCACTGTCGAAAAAGTTTCTGAGCAGCTGACGCTGGAAGGATAGCTATCTAATGAGGAAGATGCAGGAGAATGCAATCCATTGAAAATCCATTCTCAGGTAATCAACAATCTCTAAATAGTACAAATTATGAGAGTGAATGTGGTACACTTTTTCTCTCCCTCTTGTACCCCAAAAAGGAAACGTAATAGGGTTGGACATATCGATTCAATTGTCCTTTTGATTTATTTTACTGAACGTACTTGATCAATATCTTCCTATTGCTTGACTAGCTAAAAACATATGCTCTAGCTCTGCTTCTGAAGTGCTGCATCATGGGTGTCGCCAGGTCATATTTTTTAGTGCGCCATCTGCAGATAGGTAAAATAATTCTAAGTAATGCTTTGCACTACTTTAGGTTCGCAGGAACTAGATATGCATGTATAGTCAACAATGTCTGCCTCATTACTGACTCTGCATTACTGATGTCCACATCATTCTCAGTATAAGCTTGATAAAATTAATGAACGTTTCTAAATATGTATTGCATGAAAGCTTGACGGGACTCGGGCAAGTTCAGCACTATATGTCAATTTCTATGTATCTATCTGAAGATACGCAAAAACATCTATGTTTGGTAGTGAACATTCTATTCTGCTTGAAGCGCTGACATCAAAATTCGACTGAGATAAGGAAACTACAGGTCATGTGTTCATAAACATATTACAGGGCATCCCTGTGAGATATATATATATACACGTACTATAATCGCAGTCCGACAGCTGACTGGGAGTTAGTGTGATAGTTGCCCTTCACATTCTAAACACACCCTGCCCCACAATCACAGGATGATATGTGCAAGTCATCCACCAAAGAATGAGAGGCTGTCATTCCCACTCGTCCATTCCTTAATCTGTGCTAAGGTTTTTGGAGGATGGAAGTGAGCCCATGTACTGCCATTTCACACGTTTTCAATTTAGGCTGGCAAGAGCAAAAAGAAGGTGTTCATCTCAATTTGAAGCTGCAATGAAGTGAGCGGACCAAGGTGAGCCAATTTGTTCATGTATTTATGTGGGTTTCTTATATAGTGCATAATGGACAAAGAAGCGGGGGGAGTAATCTTTGCCACGGTGCAGTGCCATTTTGCACCACAGTAAAAGTTGCCACTGTGGCAATGTTTGGGAAAAAGTGCACTGCCTTGATGCAAGACAGTGGTGTATTCCCTCCTTTCCTATTTTATGTAATTGAAAATCCTTGAATATGTAAATGTACTTCGTAGTTCAGGAATGCATCGCAAGTGCAAAGTCACTAAGGGCCTGATTCAGAGGTCGATGTAAAAACAGAAATGTGGTGTTCCAGGCCGGAACAACACCTTTCTTACATGAACCATATTCCGTCAGGGAAAGAATGTGGTCCAGGGACATGAAATCCTCTGCTTCTGCATGAGTCCAATTTACGCTTGACAACAGCCCTAGCAACCAGGAGGAATGCAGGGCAGCCACATGTAAGAGATTCTCCTCCCAGCAGCACTGCTTTAGCACGACAAAAAAAGGACTAACAATACAGTACCTTTGCAGTGCCATTAAACCACGGTGCACACGTTTTGCCTTCACAAGCAATGCCTTTCTTAGATTGCAGCACCACATTTCTAGTTTAAGGAAAGTTAAACAAAACTTTCTTAAACTTGAAAAGTGGCAATCTATTAAGAAATGCTTGCGATGTCACTGGGGCGCACGTTTCCGCTACAACGTGGGATTTTACCAGCTTTTGCTGCTGGAAAGCACTACACCTCCCTGCCAATATTTCCACCAACCTCAGAATGATGGCGCTGGAAACTGCAGGGAAGAAATGTCATATTTCCACACACTCTTTATCACGAACTCAGAATCAGCCCCAGAGTCACTTTGTAACCACTGGCAACCATTCCTCCACCTCATTGCGTGTGAACCTACTGACCCAGTACACTGCCCAACACACACATACCTGCGAAACCAAGTAATCATTTGCCAGTATCTTATCATTGGAATTTCCGGTATTTCATGTATTTACTTGCAGTGCCGTCATTTTGCTCTAGGGTCATTTTGACGCTTTGGCACTGAGTAAAGACAACAGAACGTACGTGATGCGGTAACTACACTGACAAAGGAGAAACACAATTTAACTGGTACAGGTAGTCTTCTCGCCTGAGGCTTCTTACTTAAATATTGTTTGACATAGCACAAAAGAAGCCAGGCAACCCAAAAGCATACCTGTAGCTGTAATTAAAGACGCGTGCAGGTGTCAAAAACGTGTGGTCCTCTCTCCATGCCATACAGAAGGCTCACCTCTAGGGAATAGTGACACTACCTGACCAGACCACAATACTACAGAATATTAAGCAATGAGAGGTGAGGGTAGCTGTGGCAAGAAGGAAGAAATGGCAGTGCTAGTGTAAAATACTGCTGCTAACCTAACTAAACTAGCTCTCCAATTCTGGACGTTCCAATGGGAAAATAAAAATGGTTCCTATTACCAACACAGTCATGAATGGGGATGTGTTCATGTGGAGCTAGCGTTAGTTCTGGAGAGCAGTGTAAACTACAGCCCTCTGTGCATGCATATGCCCGCTACATTACAGGAGGCGGGAGTGCGCGCAGTGATTTGCCAAGCCTTGCTAACATACATGGTCAGAGCAAGAACCCTTGCTTCCTCCCCCAGTAACATAGGACACGTTTGCGATCCTGGGAAGGCTCGTGCTAACTCTTCATTCTCGCTGTTCAGCTGACACTCGTTCCGAACCCCACCAGAAACACTAAAGGCCACCTGGGCCGCCCAAAGAGCATTATGACCGTTCTCACTAGGTTTGCTCTACTTTCCTACCTGTCCCACCCACCAGCAGCTTCCAGATGCTGACGTGCACTGAATTATATATAGATAACTAATACATAGAGACATACATAAAAACCTTAAGTCGGCGAGTAGGATGACACTTTTCTACACCTGCTGACTCTTTGTCCATTTTGGGGAATAGGACATGCAATTAGTGTGCCCGATGTGAGGATATGTGCTTTTAACATGCACATCTGTATCCAGAAAATTTGACTTCATTTCAGACTACTGAGCAACTGCTAGAATAGATGATAACCACTAGTGAGTTGCCAGCCGATTGCTTATGTGAAACTTTGATTCACAAAAGGCCTGCGCTCCTTTGCTCTCCCATCCCTACAAAAGAATTCTTGTGGAATGGAGTCCCTTTCTCATATTTCGGGGAAAAGACGTTGCTACTAAATGTATAATCAAAAGGAACGGAATCTGCAAGGGTTATTTTAATTACGGGGTACTGATTCTGTTCAATCACGTATATCTCCTCTTTTATAATTGTTGATATTCTTCTCTGGTCCAGATGCAAAGAAAGTATAACAATCAGCATCTCATATTTTCGGCTCAAACAATGTATTTGCATTTTTAAAGCGCTCACACAGCCCGGGGGCAATGGGCACCTAGGCGCTGTTACAGGAACATGTCTCAGTTGCGTATTTATAACCGCTTAGTACCCAGCGATTTCAAAGCACGGACCTGGGGCTCGAACCTGTGTTGCTACGTGTCGTCTTGTTTCCAAGGCGATCACCTTGCCACTGAGCTATCCTCCCGGTGGATAGTGACCCAGACGGGGCATGGACGGAGAGTTCTTGCTAAGTGGCGCATAGCAAACCCAGGTATACGCGGGCTGCATGATTAAGGAGAGGATAGAGATTTGCTCGTTTATAGATAAAGCTGATAAAGCACTGCACAGAAACATGCGCATGTATCGCTCAATTCAAGACCTACTGTTGTCCCAGGCTAAACAAATGGCGCCGAGTTCATTGTTACGCCGCGGTATCACTTGCTCTTGTTCCCAATTACCATCAAATAAACAGCACAGACAAGTTTAGACAAGCACAGCTGAAACAGAGCCTTCACAGTCATACGACTGGAACCACCCGCTTACTATCCAGAGAGACTTGGAGAGGAAGACTCACCACTGGGAAACCAGAAATAAGAGGCAGCTCATAATACAATGGGTGCCTTGTCTTTTCATTGTGTGAGCAACCACAGTTACAATCAATGATTTTTTGTTGTTGTCATATTGATAAGCCTGTTTGCATAACTGCACTTTTGAAAACTGGTCAACCGCTCTATGAAAGTAACCCATAGATGTACTGCCAACAGAAAGGAAGTATTGTGCAATATTTAGAGTTTCAGACTCCCGGGAGGCAAGTTTCAAGCACAGACATCCTAAAGGGGGCCAATAAAAAAACGACCTTTCCTTCGGAAGCAAACTGCGGTTTTTTACCGTCTATTGCCAAGTGGTATAGTATTTTATGAAAATAAATAAAAATCTCATTCTTCCCTTTTTTTCAATGATGTTTTCAGTCTTATGGGCAGTTGGAGAAGATAATAATTCAAAGGGCTACATTTCTAACAAAAGAGTAATATATATATATATATATATATATATATAAATATATATCTATATAGATATAAATATCTATATATATATACATACACAACACCACGAAAGTTATGGTAGGTTGAAAAAGGTTTGAAAAAATCCCTTTCACCTGAAATGTGAAATTAGGAAAGTCCATTTGAGCCAAGTCACACACTCCACAACGCCACTTGGTAGCCATCTCTGGAAGGCTACCTCCACTTCTGAGCCACAACAGCAAGGCAACGTGGGCATGCGCATGCAAATGTCAGTCTTGGGTTGATTAAGCTATGTATAAAGTAGCACTGCCCTCTTGGACAAAAACAATTTCCGGGAGAAAAAGGTTTGCATTTGAGCTAATTTGCATACCCACAATGGCTTACTGTTGCGGCTCAGAACTGGAGGTGAACTTCCAGTGATGGCTACTAGGTGGCGTTGTGGAATGTGTGACTTGGCTCAAATGGACTTTCCTACTATATATACAGTTTGTTTCATACATGCATAGATCCTATTGATGACATACTCAGTTACAGGCTCGGCATCCGAAAGAGTCAGTACACTCTTTTATTCTGATCCAGTTCCGATCCAGCATGTATTGATCATTGGTTCACTCTGCTTGTTGCAGGAACATTCAGTTGATGAGCGCAAGCCAGGTTATATAGGCATTTCAGTGATAGCGGCCCACTCCGGAGAGAAAACCATTCTGTCCTCTAAACAACATTGGGAGTGCTCCCACCAGACATTTTAAATATATTATTGGTGAATTAAATGTTTTGAAAAATGTTTGATGCATTTAATCTTAACAGAAATAACAAAACTTCCAATGACCTGATTCCCAACAAAACAGGGTTTGCTCTGCATCAGCGAGAGGGATGGACATCATGGATTTAATGAGCAAACCTTACACATATCTCTTGATGACTCACCTGCAACAATGAAATTAACAAAATAACTCAGTATCTTCCCACAAACATAATGTCACTGATTGTAGTAAAAATAATGTAATGCGCACAACCCAAATGACCAAAAAGCTAGTTTCTAAGGTGCTATATAACTATAACAGTATACAATAAATAATACAAATAGCAGCATAGCCATAACCTCTACAAACTCACAAATGTAAGGCCCTGGCCTAAATTCAAGATCATTTTCCGGGGCTTGGGAAATCCACTCGATGACTAGCATAGTCGAGTACTACTTAGGCAGGTTGAGTACTATTTTTATGGTACTTGCCCCAGTGGTCGAGTTTCCCTTCCGAAATAAATGTTTGTATGTGCTTATTGTACTGTCCACAGCTGCTCTCCAGATGGCAGTAGTAAGCAAGGCTAATTCCAGTTACCTGGACATCAATCTATGTCAGTTCTGCCATTCAAGACTGCTGGTGAAGGTGGCCATGGGGACTCTAGAGCAGCTCTGAGATGGTTGTGTATTGAGAACCAAGGAATGTACCGGTCTGAACGTCAACCTGCTTATGCTTTCTCGACTGAGATCACAGAGGAAGGGTCACTGAAATCTGTAAGTAGTCAGCACATCAAAGGTATCCATGTGACCTAGAACTGTTGTAGTGTAATACCGATCTTACATTACAGTAGTCAGTATGTCAAAATGCAACATGTCAGATCACCCAATGTCCACACAGAAACTTGTTGGATTAGGTTTTGGTCCTCATATTTGAGGTCTGTACTGATTAATTAGATTTACAAAATGTGTCTTGTTAGAGGATTGACAATAAATCCGGAAAATGATTCTCTACCGATGTATTTATGTTTGAAGTTTATAAGCTTAAACCAAAGATTGTGGCAGGCTTGGTACACTAAGCTATGGTGTAGAGGAAGAGAAGCATTGTGAGGGAAGGAAAAATGAAAATACCATCCTTAACAGAGTTGCTTATTGGCCTTCTGATAGTGAGGCATGGGTCTGGGAAAGGCCAAAGCTCAGGATGGGTCCTAGGCGATGAGGCCCAATGTGTCCATAGAGGGCAAAGGATTGCTGTATACAGCCACCACCAGCAGTCTAGATGGCACCCAGGAAACCATGATGAGACAGAGTGACAATCTCAGCTTCATATGCTTCAAGTTCAATGGTTTGAACAGCAAGTACTGAAATGACAATGTGTAAAGACTGCAGGCGGGTATCTGTACTTCTGTCCACTATATAGTTGGGGTAGAGGCACAGAGCACCCCAGCCAAGGCTCTCTAATGGTAGTAATGGACGAGCAACCAATGCTGAAACTGAAGGGAGATGATACAGGCAGTTTCTTAGGGACAGTGAATCCCCAAGCCCCCGCAAAGGCATGTCCACCCACTATGTTATTTGCTAAAACAATACCTTTATATAAAATAAGGTTCAGGTGAATATATACAACAATAAATAACACACTTTGTACTCAGGCAACAGTATCCTAATAATGGCAAATATGTACACCGTTAGGTGGCACCAAAATATACTTCAGGTAAAATGCACCAACTGCTGACCGTTATTAAAACGCGTAAGAAATACTAAGCAATGGGTAACTTCATAGACATTACTGTAGAAAGGCAGGTTCAGTTAGGAACATTGACAGATGCTTCCTTTATGATAAACAATGCAATACTGTGTGAGGATTTCCCCACCTAGGAAACCCGTAAGGAAACGATAAGTTGTACTTTTTCTTGTATTTTACAGCACAGTCCAAATATGTTCAATAACACTATGATTCTTTTTCTACAAATTCCACTACCCCAAAGTAGCTGGGAATCCGTAGACAAACAGGATCCAAGACAAATCTGGGACCCCTGGATACATTCTGAGGATGGAAGATGCTCTTCATTGTCACAGTACCTTGGGTGCCTTCGCAGGCAAAGTGGTGGAGTGTCTTAGCTTTACTTTATGAGACCCCTCAATGATGCCCCCACCCCCTCTTGGAAGAAGGAGTGGCTGGGATGTCGGTGTAGGGAAGAAGGGAACCAAGCAGTGTCGGAAAGGCAGCACTTTCGGTCTTTGAGGTGGTCTCCGTTGTCGTGTTGCTACGCCGGCTGTGGATGTCCCACGGAGGTGAAACTTGTTGTGGGCCTTGGCAAGGCCTGGTTGAACAAAATAAGAGGCTTGGTGGCAGTGGATGATTTTCGGTGGCGATGGGTGCAGTGGCCGAATTAGGTGTCGGGGTTTCACTGTTTACCGACTTTTAGTGCTGCAGCCACCACATAGAACTCAGGATGGCTTCTGGCAACCTGTACATGACCGCTGGACTGGACTGCGGACCTTCACCAAGCCTGGACCCTCAGGACATCTTCTTCGGATTTTGGTGGCAGGAAACCCACTGACGGACACTTCTCTGCAGGCAGCGACCATGGACCTTCTATGGCGTGAGCAAGTGGACAGATGTCATGGCAGGGATGCCCCTTAAAGCATTCTTCAGTGATTTGGAACTTTTGCAGCTCTGTGTGTCAAGCAGCACTATACCAGGGCACCGCTTCTTCTAGGCAATACTCAGCAATAAGTCTTCCCGCGGTCACAAACTCTCCTCCAGACCATGGGCAACAGAGATGAACTTCTTGACTTCAAGGTATCCATTCACTCTCTCTTTTGGACTCACGAAGATCCCTTCTCCAGATGACAGGAACACATGACTGGCTTCCAGGACACTTCAGGTGAAGAGCAGCAGTTGTGCAATTTCCCCTCATGGCTATGGGAAGAGTTCGCCTATCCAAATCCTCTCTGGTTCAGTCTTTGAGTCAGCACAGTGCAGCTTTTGGATTACTTGAAGATTTACAGCTGCAGACTTCTTCCTCCAGCTGGACTCCAGGATGCAAGCTTAAGATGACTTCAGCTTCTGCTTCAGGTTTCTTGTTTAAGCTTCTGGCCAGGAGGTGAGTGTGAGGCCCCTTGTAATACAAACACTCCCCATTCACTCATGCTGATCCAGGCTCAGCCAGCCAATCCCACATACTTGCATTCATGCAGGCAGCACCCAATCAGGCTCACAGGCGTTCAGGCCAATAACCAGAAACAATACACCAAAAAGAACAGGATGTGTATTGGGGGGCTACTACCCAGCCATTCAGTGCACTACACTGCATTCATTCCAGTTTCAGTCAGGGCTGGCTCAGGCATTGTGTCACACAACCAAACCCAGACACCCACAATACAGAATTAATTTTGACTACTCACTCCATTCAGGTAGGCTCTGCCCAAAGTGTGTACACACAACAACCAGTCCCGAGGGAGGATCCAGCCAGTCTGGCAGCAGCCAGCCCAAAGCCATATATGGTCCTTTCATTCAACAACCATTGAGGGGAAGGGAACAGGGCCAGGGCTTCTCAAGACTTTGTCACACAAGTGGGTAATGCAAAGTAAACCGAGAGGCCATCTGTGGCAATATTGCTTTTGTGTAGGAATCCATTGATTCCTATGGCAGGGCCCAGTTATCCCAAGAATGAAGGATACCTAGAGCCATTGTCACATCAGCATGTAGCTGCCACAAGCCCATACCCTGCTCTGTGGCCAATACACACACGTGACAAAAAACATACACTGGGGTCCCAAGGGTGTACGCAGTTACCCATGGGTGCCCTAAGCATATCCCATGGGTACTGTTCACCAAAAGGTAGAAATTAAGATTTAGAGAAGAGGTGAGAGCACCAAGAACATTTGGCTACCGGGCTGAACTTATCCAAGTTGCAGTGATACGTTACAGGAATCCACTGGGGCAGTGCTCATACGCCCTGGCAGAAGGTGTAGAGAGTTTTGTTGGATTCCCACACAAATGGCACTGCGTACACAGTTTGTTGCAAGAGCAAAGAATATTCTGATATTTATTCGATTAGTTAGATCCCAATTTCTTGTTTAAGGAGCACACTTGCTCTAGTATTGTGCCATAAGGTCTTTAATGTCACTGAAGGACAGATCACCGACCAGGGACAATCTCTACAAGTTAGGCACAATGCCTCGTCAGAGGACCTAATCAGTGTACCGAAATAAGAATTATTCCGGCCAACAAGCCTCAACATCTTAACCACCCACAACCACCAAACTTGTCTTGATAAAGACCCCCATGTGGTCGAAACACGTGCTGGCACCTTCAGTGAAAATAAAGACCTTATGGCACAATACTAGAGCAAGTGTACGCCTTACTCAAGAAATTAGGATAAAACTAATCGAAATAAATATCAGACTATTCTTTGCTCTTGCATCAAACTGTGTACGCAGCGCCATTTTCTGGCAATCCAACAAAACACGGTATAAATGAAGAGCTGCACGGCCCGGAGGTCTGACCTGGTCACCTGTGCAGAAAAACACACAGAAAACCACAAGTGGGAAGTGGTAGGACAAGAACGAGGCGGCGTGTCCCTCCAACAGCATTTCCAGCATCACACAATTATAGGTTCATTGTAAGGTGCAAATTCATTGTAGTCCCTGTGAAAAATAAACAGCAGTAGAGGCCACCTGATGGGGATGGGGGGGGCCTTTTTAGGTTGGTTAGAATTATTGTGATATCAGGTAAATTCATTTTGTAACAATAGAGGCATTGAGTTAACAACAATTGTGCATTTTTATAATAAGAAGAATTGTGGATCAGGACGTAATGAGATTGAGAGATTAATGAAGGTATTTGAACTATTAGGCATAATGGAGCCAAATGATAGGAAGAGCATTTTAAGCTCATTACTGGAGATTCTAATGCTAAATTAGGGGACGGACCTGAGGTAAAATATGATAGAATAGATTAAAAATAACTGCAATCTGATCAGCAAAATGTTGTAGTAAAGGCCTGCTATGGGATAATTTAATAGAATTTGGCTACAGAGCAGTCCTAGACATGCCGGCTAGGCATACTTTCAATAATGGGACATATCGTTTTTAAAAAAAAACTGTATTTGCATTTTTAAGGCGCTCACACACCCTGCAGGCATCGAGGCACTTTAACAGGAATTGTTTGTTTTAGTTGTGTAGTTGTTTGCCATAGTTGCGTATTTATAATGTGCTTAAATACCCAGAGGTTTCTAAGCGTGGACCGGGGATAAAACCTGCGTTGCTCCTTGTCATCTTGCTTCCAAGGCAAGCACGTTGCCGCTGAGCTATCCTCTGGGGATAGTGGCCTGAGAGATTATATTCTGTATAGTAGCCTGATAGATAATATTCTGCTACTGATGGAAGTATGGGATAGAATTAGGCCATTTGCTGTCATTGCCCATGTTGAAAGTGACCATCATCCAGTAAGTTTATCACTGGAAATTAATATGTTGAATACTGGTGATGGAGTAATGAAAGGGACAGTGACGTCAGAGAGAACTAAATGGACATTTTGTATTGTAGGATCTTTTAATCAGCTGGCATTTAGTTTGCAGGAATTTTCAACCCACCCCACATTAGGCATGCACAATTTTCATTTATTTGATAAAGTTTGTTTTATGAACCTGAGAGCCCCAACAATATTTATTCCCTACAGCCTCCCTCATCCTTCGTGACAAGAAACACAGATGGGAATCACAGAAGTTCTATTTAATAATAAAATAGAAATGACTAAATCAATTTCAATATTAACACATTATGCATCTATGAAATTCCAACATCAATGGTGACTACAAGGAAGAATGATCAATAACCTGGTCACTTGAGTGCTCAAAACAGCATTAAATTTAAAATAGGCTTTTTGAAGCACATGCATTACCATATGTGCATTTGATTCACCCTAAGCACACATCCACCATGCATTGAAAAATGAATGAGGACACAGGATAAAGTTGTCAGTCTTTCTGCTTCTCCTTTATGAAAATAGATACCTCCCCACTTACTCAATGGACATGTCAGAATTTCAAACTTCATTCTAGTAGACTCAATTGAAAAACATGCTACTTGACATGACTGCATGTAAATCACTTGTAGAGAGAAACAAGTTTGCTAGATTCCCTTCAGTGGTGTCAATGTGTGAAAGCATACATTTGTCATTTTCAATGGGCAACGTAAAGGTGGGAAAATGGGTAGCATATGATAAACCTTTCCCCGTTGTCTTGAGTGATTCAGCACCAGTCTGATTGAAAATGTAACCAGCCAGTCACTTCAACTACATTATTTCTCTAGGTATGTACACAGTGAGAGATCCTTGTGGCTCCCAAAATACCTATTCTATAAAATCAATAATTCCAGAAGCACATCCACTTCTGAAATATTTGCTAATTTCCCAGAATATAAAGTCAATGTATGTACCCCCATCAGTGCTTTCAAAAGTAAAAATGGCTGAGATGTAATCTACTCCCCTTTAGAGTGTAGTTATCTTCTATTATATTTCCCCTTGGCTTTATACTTACACAGGAGTTCTGTTTGGCTGTCTCACAGACAGGTGGATAATCTCTTAAGGACTGGTTCAATTCTCCCCCGCCAGGAATATGTTGGCATAAGTTAGCAAAATGGGGCCACCTTTCCTCCAAAGTCTGGTTTCCCTCTTTCTGTATTGGGCCTGTCTGATTTCTTTCCCCCGAAGAAGGCTTGGGGCTTTAACTCCAGGTAGGCTTCTCATGCAGTATACTGCTAGTGAACCAAACATGTCTCCAAAAGGAAATCAATCTATTCCATTCTCCTTTCTATTGTTGTCAATTCTCCTTCTGTCAGTCTGTCAGTAAGACCATCCCAGGCAGTGAGGGAGCAAGTGAGCCTCTGAATCTATGGGTTTGGACTTGTTACATATTGAACCCCCACCCCCTTCTTGTCTTTTGGAGGTAAAATCATTTCTCTAACCTAATTGGTCAGTGTATGTGATTGGGTAATGTTTCAAAAGTGCCAACACACTAAATCACCCCCTCTATACGCATTAAGCATATTAATGAAGAGGGCAGTCTAATGGGAGTGACTTCCAAACAGTTTCCCTCCCATTTGATGTGATGTCATCTCAGAGATTTCTATATTAACAATTGTACGTTTCTGAAACATCATGATGTGCACATGTGATCATGTTACTAATCGGTTCAGCATATTGTCCTCAGTCAGTTGAATCCAATGATGTGATTCTCATGTGATATGTGTGTTACAGATTTTTATATTTTACCCTCTGTTACTTTAAATTATTTTTCCATCTCAGAATAACAGCCCAGCAGACACAGATGCTACGATATAGGAATCACCAATGTGTGCTCTTTCTCTGCCAAAATAGCAACATGTGCCTAATTTGTATAATTTAACAAATATCAAAAAAATATCTTTTTACATTCAGCTGAGAGAGATTTTCACTCACACTGAACAATTCTTTTAAAAAAAGTGAGTTTCTACGACATTTCCTTCAAACAAAAAAATAAACAGACATATTTCCATATGTAAAATATGAACAGGCCGTTATTTTACTTCACATGTAGTAGGTTGGACACATTTTAATGAAATGTATAGTTCCTAGACTGGTACTGGTAACAGCCAAATGATATGAGTTCCTTTTCAAACCCAAAGCTGGTTGATTTATGACTCTTGAGAATGCAGTGGAGACCAGTGTCAGCAAGCTCTTTGCAGCACAAAGCGGGGAGGGCCATTTGTTGAACCAGTCCTACCCCCTTAAGGGAGTCCAGCATCTGCCTGCCCCTTATGTCAGACACTATGGGCCTGATTCAGAGGTGCGTGTTATCATGGAAAAGTGCTGTCTAAGTTGACAGACACTTTTCCATGAAGACAATACGAGATTGGTGGCAATAAACAAAGTCTAACACTCCTGCAAAGCCATGATTTACGACATGGCAATGGCCTTGCCAACCACCTCACATGTAAGGGGCTGGCAAGGACTGTATTCAGAGGCCAGAACGCCCATCCTACACCGGCCAAAAGTGGCGGTCTTTAACGGTACCCTAAGAGATGCCGTGAAAAAACACAGCACACTTTTCCCCATTTTAAACATGTCATTTGCCATGGAGCACCACTTTTCTAATTTAATGAAAGTTTATGAAAACGTTCTTAAATGGCAGTCTTTTGGGAAATGCTTGCAATGCCACTGGAGCACATTTTTCCCCAACAACACGTGATTTTAACAGCTTTTGCTGCTGGAAAGCGCAACATTTGCCCTCCAATATTTCCATCCATCGCAGAATGATGGTGTTGGAAACTGGAGGAGAGAATGCTGGCCTTCCACACTATAAATCCGAACTCTGAATCAGGCCCTCTGTCTCTGAAGATGTGAATCCCATCCTCCTATGAAGAGCTGGCTGATGGGAAGATCTGATTTCTTGGAAAGCAGACCACGGCAGACTACCTCCCAGAGAATATTAGTTGTAATTTTAAGGGTGTTTAGTCTATGCCCTGTAGGGATATTTGCTTTTAGACCCAGGCCGGTTTGTGAGAACAAGACAAACCAGCAGCGTCATAAAATGTATGGTCAAGCTTCAAACCGTAGGTTTATCTTCTCTGAAGCAAGCCATCCCATTTTTGTTGCTGTGGCTGGAAGGAAGCAATGCAATGTTGTCTGCTAGGCTTAAAGCTACTGTTTAAATCACAAATAGATTTAAAAGTAATTTTCTCTTCCACGTCACTTTGAACAGAGCAACATTATAACTTTTTCTTTGCAATCAAACTCTTGTCAAAGGTTTACCTTTTTAATACCTCTGTATGCTTCTTTATACAGACCTGATTCTCAATTGTGTAAAGGAAAACACACACAACGCAGGCCCCAATTGGGTTTTACTATCCTATGAAATGCAGTGCTTTTCATCCTAGTTTGGGCTGTTCTCCCTTTATTTATTTATTTACATTTGTTAGGCGCTTACACAGTGAGTTAATTCTGTTTCAACGCGCCCACAGGGCAGTAGAAAAACAACGAATACAGTGGAAGATAAAGACAAGCTTACTATGCCTTGTGAGTATTCAGAACATGTAAGTGCAGCTAGAAGAGGGGAAGTGGGAGCTGGGGATAAGTGCTGGAATATCCGTGCTCGTGGGTGAGCAGCAGATGAAGTGCATAGTAAGGTTAATGCTATGCGGCCGCATTCAGTAGAAAAGTGCAAGCCTACAGGATTGAGGCCTGTGGGTACAGAGGCAAGTGATGAGAGGTAAAAATAGGCTAGGGCTATGGGTAGGGGAGGGCAGGTCCCCCAGGGATACATAAGAGCCCTGGCAACCAATCACAGCGGCTGCGAGATTAGCAGAGGAGGGATGAAGGGAAGGAGGAGGTGAAGAGGAAAGTCTTGAAGAGCTTCCAGAACTTGAGGAAGTCCTGCTTAAGACCGAGAGGGAGGGGGAGGTTGTTCCATAAGAGGGAGCCAGCTGAAGAAAGTGATCGCCCCCCAGCCCACTGTTTAGCAAAACGCTTTACACACAGAGAGTTTGTGCCAGAGGACCGCAGAGGTCTAGATGGAGAGTATTTAGTAAGAGAAAGTTGCAGATAGCGTGGTCCCAGGCCCCAGACAGCCTTGTGGATGATGCAGAGGGATTTGATTTTAATCCATGCCGCAAAAGGGAGCCAATGAAGAGTTTTTAGGGCAAGAGGGAATTGAGGTCCCTGGGCTTAAGGCCAAGGATAATTCCACCTGCTCTATTCTGGATTAGCTGGAGGGGTTGTAAAGTGGAATAAGGAAGATTCAAATTCCCACTGCTCTATTCTGGATTAGCTGGAGGGGTTGTAAAGCGGAATAAGGAAGATTCAGGAGAGACTATTGCAGTAGTCAAGCCTTGAGAGAACCAGGGCTTGGGTAACATTGAGCTTCTGGGGGAAAGTGAGAAAAGGGAGAATTCCATTGAGAAGGAAGAGTTGAAAGTGGGACTTCTTGGCAATGTCCTGGGTGTGAGGGAGGAGTCGAAGATGACTCCAAGATCTCAGGCTTCTGAAGAAGGAGCAGGGGGAGAGCTCAGGAGGATGGCCAGAGTGAGTGGAAAAAAGAGGGAGCAGGGGTCCCCATGAGAATGATCTCAGTCGTGCTGGCATTGAAGCAGAGATTGTTGGAAGTACACCAGGACTGGATGGCAGCTAGGCAGTCAGGGATGATGGAAGATGCAAGAGTGTCAGCAAGGAGTTTGAAAAAGAGTTGTGTGTCATCTGTGTAGCACTGGAAGCTGGTGGAGAAGAAGGAAATGAGGCGTCCTAGCTGAGCAAGGTAAGTGTTGAAGAGCCGGAGGGAGAGGGCTGAGCCCTGGGGACATCACAGGTGGAGAAGGAAGTAGGCGAGGAGAAGGTGGCCAAAATGACTTGGGACGAATGGTCAGTTAGGAAGGAGGTAAGCCAGTCCAGTGCCCACTCCAAGATACCAAAGGTATCATGGAGCCGTTTTATGAGGATGGAATGGTTAACCGCATCAAACACAGAGAAGAGATCGAGTAGGATGAGGACAGCAGGAGAGTTAGAGTCCAGAGATGCAAGTAGTTCTTTACGGGTGTTCAGAAGAGCAGTTTCCATGCCTCTGGATGCTTGGAATCCAGATTGATGGTCATGGAGACCACCAACAAGTTCAGTGTGTGAGGTAAGTTGTGGAAAGGTTAGCTTCTCCAGCAGTTTCCCAAGTAAGGGCGTGACAGAAACAGGGTGGTAGTTGTCTAATCAGGTACAGTCTTCTGAAGGTTTTTTCAGTAGCAGGCGCACAATGGAGTGTTGAGGGAGGATGGGAAAGATCTAGTGGAAAAAGAGTGGTTGCAGAGATCAGAGAGTGCAGGGGCAAGAGAGCCAATGTTATCCTTGATGGTTCTGGATGAGCAAGGGGAAACCTGTCTAGAAGAGACCTTCATGGAGCGGACAACTCTGGTGACTTCTTCAGGTGTGACAGGGGAGAAGGAGGAGAGAGGTAGAAGAAGCGTGAGAAGCTGTAGGAGGGAAGGGAGTGAGGAAGGGGTTGGTTAGGAGGTTGGCCAGGGTGCTCAGGATGTCCACAATTTTAGTGGTAAAGTGTGTGGCCAATGCATTGCAGAGGGCCTTGAGACTGCAGAATGGTTGGCTAGTTCCCTGCAGATTTTAAAGAGTTCAGCCGTGTTGTTGGATGCACCCGATACCCGTGCCTGGATGTGGGCCCTTTTCTTGGCATGGATAGTCTGTATTGCCTTTGGAGCAGACGGCGGGCCAGTTTTTCAGAGGGTGATCCTGAGGTTTGCCATTTCCGTTCCACAGCTCTGCACTTGCGTTTCAGGGCGGCAAGTTCACATTTGTACAAGGTGGTGGTTGGAGGCAGGCTTCAGGTGGATCCTCATGACTGGGGCAAGAATGTCAAGGGTGTTGGTAATGGCCAAATGGAGGTTGCTGAGAGCAGAGTCGGTGGTAGAGTCTGGGGGTCGGGTAGAGGGGGGAATGAAGGTGGATGGGAAGGCAGCAGCTGACACTCGTTTCATCAGAGGGGCATTCGTGAATGAGGCTGGCAGGGCTTTTGGAGGAACGATCAAAGGGCCGAGGGGACACAGGTGCGAGGAGAGGAGAGAATGATCTGAACAACAGAGTGGAGTGACCAGAGAGGGGGAGAGAGAGAGGTCACAATGGATGAGGGCGTCCATAGTGTGTACAGCCAAGTGGGTTGGGCCAGAAGGGAGTATGGAGAGGGATAGTGATGTGCAGAGGTCAAGGAACAAAGTGGATGCTGTGACAGAGGAGTCCAATTGGGTGTTGAAATCGCCCAAGAGGAGGAGATTAGAGGTGGTTGAGAGCAGGGAGGAACAGAAATCAGTCAGCCCATTCAGAGAGGTAAAGGGTGGTAGTGCCAGGAGACCTGTAGATGGTAGCAATAGTCAGAGAGGAGGAGGGAGAGATGACCAGCTTGCAGACCAGGCTCTCATAGGAAGAGTAGAGCTGGGCGGGTATGATGGAAGAAGTAACCCACTCAGGGAAGATTAAGACAGCCCCACCACCAGCACAGTGAGGTCATGACTTGGAGATGGTCTTGAAGCCATCAGGGAGAAGGTATTCAAAAGCAGTGACAGAGCTGGCATTTCACCATGTCTCGGTAGAGCGAGAATGTCGAGGTCAGTGTCTTCAAGAAGGAGGCAGATGTCGGCAGAGTGTTTTTGGCCGAGGGGGCATTAAGAGTAACCAGGTGAAGGAGGTCTCTGCCTTTGAAGGTTTTCTAAGGTGAAGTACAGGGACATGGCACACCAGTCAAAGGGGGAGGGACAGAGGGAGTGGTAGGAGGAGAGGCAGGTGAAGGAAGGAACTAAATGAGGGATGCATGTGTCGTTCAAAGTGGAGGAGGTTGTGTTGAGGACCCTGAACCAAGATAGTCCTGGGTGGTAAACATTAATGACGCAGCGTGATGATGGGAAGCCATCCCACTTGATGCCACCATTAACGGGAGAGGATATGAAAGGGAGGAGAGTGGAAAGGAGATGAGGAGTCCATAGATCTGGAGAAAGGACAGAGAAAAGGATATCAGTAAAGACCTGTCTGGAAGTTGCGCTGACGCAGGTGTCTGCAATGGGTAGGCCAGGGTTCGAGAACAGAATGTCTTTTTTGTGCCTTTTCCTTCCAGACTTCGTGAGAGAGGGAGGATATGATAGTGTGGCAGTAAGAGAAGATGGGTGAAATGGTGAGAGCCATACAGGCACCAGATGTTAGTTGAGGAATGAAAGAGTGGCTGCACAGCACAGTTCTAGCTAAACCCACCAGGTGGCCTAGTAGTCACAAAAGGTACAAATACAATCAAAAAAGGAAAATCGAGCTTCAAGAAAAAGGGGGCACGAATGCAATGCAAAGAGGGTACAGAGATGTAAAAGCACACACCTAAATTTGAATTTCAAAAGCAGTGGCACAAATGCAATGCAAAGAAGGCACAGAGATGTAAAAGTGCACACGCCTAAATTTGAAATTTAAAAACAGTAGCACAAATGCAATGCAAGGGGGCACAGAGACGTAAAAGCACACACACCTAAATTCAAAAACAGCGGCACAAATGCAATGCAAAGAGGGCGCAGATATGTAAAAGTGCACACACCTAAATTCTAAATTTAAAAACAGTGGCACAGTGCAGTGGGGAAAGAAGTATGTTAGGTGAGGCAAGGAAAGCAGAGTAAATAGGCACAGTAAATGGTTCATAAATTTTGTGGAGGAGGCAATGGGAGAGTTCAGCCCAAGTTCATATAAGTCTGGAAGCCGATTCATAGTTTGAGGAGGGGGGACAGAAGGTGGAGGACCTCCAGCCCCTCTTCGGCACACACAGGCTCAGGCAGGGCCTTAATGTGGGCCTTTTCAGTGGTGCTGGCTCAGCTGATTGGGCTTTAGAAGTCTGCTGTGCCCAATCACAGTAGAGGAAGGTCTGTGGGACAGGCACTCCAGTGTCTGTTGTTGCAACGGCAGCCATGATGGAGTAGATGGCCTGCTCTGCAGATCTAAGAAGCACAATGGATCTTTGGGCAAGGAAAGGTGGCCGGGCAACAATGCTCATTGCCAGTGAGCAAGGTTTACTGCGCGGATTTCGATTCAAATAAATAAATAAAAGATTTGGAGCGCTCAAAATTAAGGTTATGCTCTGAAAAGGGAGCTGCAGTTCCCCCAATGCCCAACGGGGCCTACCTTGCAGGTTTGGATTACCAGTAGGGCTCTTCCCGAGCCTCGAGGTGGTGGGGTAGGGCTAGGTGTTCCTCTGGCTTCAGCGATGCAAGTCAGTTGATGTTTGGGGAAAAAGGCCAATGTTCTATGGATTTGGAAAAAAGTGTGAATATTGCAGGCCATTTTTGTGATGGGAAAATCAGCAGGGTTTCACAATTCATAATGGGCAATCATATAAAGCCTCTGTTTAAGGTTCAGGAAAGCCAGCTGCGTTTAAGGCAGGCGTCTGGTCACTCAACTCTCAAGGATGGCCTCCTGCTCTCCACCATTGAACCCCGTCAGCTTTAAGGCCTTTCCAGCAATAAACAGTTCCACCCTGACGCACTCTCAGCAATCTCCTCTGGTGTTCCCTTGCAACTGTCAGATGGTAAGTTGCTGCAGCACACTTTTGATGGTAAATTTCAGCAGTTGCTGGATACTTTCTGACAACTGAAAGCACTTATTTTCTTGGCTTTGTCAGCTACTTTGGACATATATTCTGGTTGGAGATGGGCTGCTAACATCGCGCATATCTTTTTCAGATGCTGTGCGCAGGCTGCAGCTCACATTTTTTTAAAATTAAATGTACTGCTTTTCTCTGCATTCTTGTATACATTTTATTACTTTTATTACAGTATGTACCCCAAACATTATAGGAATTAGTACTGAAAGGTAGGGGATATATTTGGTGCTGTTTGGAGGAAGACATTCCCCTTAAGACGAAAGTGGAGAACTTTGAAAAGATGCAGGGAGTGTTAAAGGAACTGTTACATAAGACTGGGTGTAAGAAACCAGGAAGGCCAGGAAGGCAAAACCCTTGGTTTGATAATACCTGCAGAGATAAGAAGAAGGAATGACTTAGGGCACTCAAATCTAATCCACAGAAGGTTAGACAAGCAAGAGCATTATATACAACATCTTAAGGTGGAACTTTGACTGAAATTTATAGAGGCAGCTAATGATAAGAACCCTTCTAAAAACGTGGAAAACTAGCAGAGGAAAAAGGAAAGAACATTCTGGGGAGCTCATATGCCTGGCCATCAATGGATGGTATACTTTTCAAAGAACATTGCTAGTAGTAACATTTCTAACTTTGGCGTTAAGGAGAAGAGAGAATCGTTCTAAAGTAAACACGCCAATTTCTTTCTGGAAATATTATGCATACATTCTAAATAAAGATATGCTCTTAAGTGTGTCACAGATTGCATTTTGTGTAAAGTTTATTGTATGTGTTGAATTTAATTATTACTTGTGCTTTTATGGATTGATATAATCCAAAATGAAGCAATTTATGACTGACTGAGCTTGCATTGGAAGTACTGCACTATAGAGAAATCTGAAGAAGTAGTAAGGGCATTGCATTGTCAATACAGACTTCAGACATATGTTTTGTATTGTACATTCATGACAGGACAGATCATACGTGAAGGGTTGGGGAGGAGGGCACGTGCATGGTGCCTGTGGTATCTTTGGCTGTAGTGGCCATAGCAGACCCAGCCCCTTCCCTAGAGTGGGGGCAGGTGAGTTGCCAGAGTTGAGCCTCAAAATGATATGTAGATGGTGGATCTTCAAATATGGTTCGTTTGCAGACAGCAAACTCCCAGGCTCATTTATATTTATGAATGGCCCTGCTCATCTATTTTCATGATTATGTATTGAGTCAACAGTAGGCAGCGTCCTGAGGCCCCTTCTCAGCGCCTCTTCCACTACTGTTGTGAAATAAGAAACAGATCATTGTGGAGGATTGTGTCCAAAGAATTGACTCTTTCTATGAACACATGCTCTGTTACTCATATTAATAGAATTTTACATTACTTTGCAGCCAACCATATTCATTCTCATAACATCCTGCACTATCTAGTGTTCCTTATGTTTAATAAGTACAAACACCTTCTCGCACAATAATGCTATCATAGACCTACACAGATGTGCATGGGGTCATTTATCCTAAAGCTTGAGCTCGAACCCTAACATTTAGACTTATTTTAACCTCAACTCAATAGCAACAAGTAATTACAAACTCTAAGGCTGTCACGCAAATGCATTATAACCTTCATATTAGCTTCGCCTAATAGTATTTCTCTTGCAGGAGATCTTGTATTCTCTTAGTTCTATAGAAAATTGTGTTGAAACATGTCCAGGAGGAGATGAGTACTGGAAAGGCACGTTAACATTGCTGGTAATGCTTCTTCATGTGTCACCATTGTTTTTCAATATAAAAAAATATTATGCTATCAAGTTCATGGGTCAATTTAATTTTTCTTAGGTTGAGTAGATAACATAAGTTACTCGACCTGCATGTCTAGTAGGATTAAATCTATGTTTGAAATTGGACAGAGATGAATGGCATAGCATGCCCGAGTCAACACTCCAAAACTTTCAGTGATTTACCACTTAGGTGAGCTTCATGGAATTTGCTAACAGTCTAACAGTCAAACAAATAAACAAACATATCCAAACAACATAGTCGGATTTGCACATAACATTCCACTTGCTTGGCAAGGTCATTCTTAATTGTAAGCCTACCCAGAGCACAACCAGCATCTCAGACATGATACAATATTTTTCTAAAGGTTTTTTTCAAGCCTTTTTAAACCCACCATAACATCGTTGATGTTTTATAAACTTGCCCCAATCACAAGGCCGTCAATAACATACTGCGCTGATGATCCTTAATAAGGGTGAAACAAGGTATATGGGTGTGTGGCAGTCTTAAAAAATGTCTGTCATGGGTTGATATGTGACCTTCCGGCGATTGCTACTATCTGGCATTGTGGCATTAAACCAAGCACATTTTTGGGGTGTTATTTATATATATATATATATATATATATATATATATATATATATATATATATATATATATATATATATATATATATATATATATATATATATATATATATATATATATATATACATATATATATATATACATATATATATATATATATTCTTCCCCAGTATTGTGAACCCCTGGCTTTTTGGTATTGAACATTATAATCAATTTGGACTCAAGTTTACGCAGTTTGCGTTCTCTAATGCCTTTCCTTTTGTGGATCGGTATATGTGCCAATGCAAAAAATCTCATTGATGATACATCACTATCATGTTTTTCGGCAAAATGCAGGATAGTTGTTATCTCCATTAATTATCGTTCTATAGTGTTGTAGAATTCGTAACTTCAATTCACAAATAGTGGAACCAACGTACATCAATTCACAAGGACATATAACTCTATACACCACAAATTTGGTCAGACAATTCATCTTTTGTTTGATCTTCCACAGTTTTTTGCCAATCCTACCGAATTGCACCTCGTCTTTATTCATGGCATAAGAGCACATCTTACAGTCGTTGCATTTCTCAAAACTACTGTATGTGCTTCTCTCTTTCAGCCAGTTGTTCACTTTATGGTTAACACTAGGCTTACTTGGTGAAATTAGATCTTTCAATGATTTAGCTTTTGCAAACATGATCTGTGGCCTCTCACCTATATAGGATGCTATATCCTTATCTGCCTGTAGTATTCACCAATGTTTGCCCAGAATTGTTCTGATTTCATTAGCTTGAATATTGTAGTTGCTAATAAATCTAAAACCCTCCTTTTCATTCGTCCTGATTTTCTTTTTCAAAAGATCTTTTCTGTCTCTAAGGACTGTCTGATTATAGGCTTTGGTGATGTTTGATCTAGTATAGCCTCTTGCCAAAAAACGTGCCCCCATTTTGCTTGCTTCTCTCTGGAAATCTTCATTTTCTGAACAGTTTCGGTTAGCCCTTATCATTTAACCATAGGGGATACTAGATAAAAACAATTTGGGGTGATGACTTGTACCATGAAGGATAGAGAATAAATCAAGAAAAACACATTTTTCATCAATGCTTTCAAACATAAGCCTGAGGTTCATGTCATTATCATTTAAGATAGTAATGTATTGTGTTAAAGACTCAAGATTACCCTTCCAGACCACAAACAGGTCTATATACCTATGCAAACAAATAATCTGGTTCACATAGATATCATTAAATTCTGACCATGCCACCTTTTGCTTCCACCCCCCCATGTATAGATTGGCATAGGTGGGAGTAATAAATGAACCCATAGCCATCCCACACTTTTGTCTATATAATACATCTCCAAAAATGAAATACATTGGGCCTCATTACACGGTAGGCGGTAAACCATGGCGCTATTAGCGCCATGGTTCATGCCGGTAAAATACCGGCACCGCCTTGGTGGAAAGGGGAATTACCGCCCTATTTCAAGTTTGGCAGGGCGGTAATTCCCCCTTCCACCATTGCCCTTCCCCATTCCCATTTTTGCCCCATAGGGCTTTATATGAATGGGGAAGGCGCTAATTAGCTCCACTGGTCCCTTTGCGGGTTGGTTTTTAACGCCTGCAAAAAGCAGGCGTTAAATTCCCCAACCCGCAAAGGGACCTCGTAGTAAGGCGGTAAGGATTTACCAGTACCGGTAAACCCTTACCGCCTACCGTGTAATGAGGCCCATTGTCCTTTAAGCACAATTGAAGAAATTGTATAATGACACCATTATGTTGTTTGTAGCTGACAGATCTAGAGTTCAAGAAGAATTCACAAGCTTTAAGACCATTGTGATGCTGAATGCATGTATAAAGAGACGTGACATCTAACGAAAACAAATAAGTACCCCGTTTCCCATTCAATATGTGGTATCTTGTTCAATAGATCTGTTGTTTCATTAACATATGAATTTAGATCTTTAACAAAGGGCTGTAAAAAAACATCACAATATTAGATACATTTTCTAATAAGGAACCCCTGGAGGAAACAATGGGTCTACCCGGAGCATCTGTAGTACTCTTATGCACTTTTGGAATAAAGTACAAAATAGGATTAATGGGAAAATTTCTTTTCATGAAGGCAATGTTATCACTCTCTAAAAGGTTGATTAAGCTCTTAAATCTCATATTACACATTCTTCAAACACATGAAAGTGATTAGGAACAATGGCAGGGTTAAAGGTGGATTTCATTTTTAGACCACTAGATTGAATGTGATCCGTCGCTATCCCATAACTTTCGTTCACAGAAAAATAATTAATTTCTGAATCTGTCAAACGAATCTGGGAATTCTGTAACTGTTGAGAATTGTTACTGTTTCCATGTCCTTTACACTGAGAATACTCGTTTCTGGTTTAGAGTCACGGGCGAGAGAGTCTTGCCCACTAATCTGTGTGGAAAATAACATTTTCAATTTCACCTTCCTCAAACATTTTAAGTGATCTTTTCTTGTTTCCATAAAGTTAAAGTCCTGGGTTGGGCATAATGACAAACCCAATTCTAATACTTCTTGCTCACAATCTGTAATTTTTCTTTCAGAAATATTGAATACTCTTGCTTTTAATTCTTGTTTGGGACTCCTCTCCCTGTGGTCTTTTGTCCTATCCCATAACTTGTGATCCTATTCTGTGAGCTAGGATCACCCACATTTCATCCCCGTCCGGGTTTTCTTGTTTGTCCTCCTCTTCCGCCTCCTGGTGATCTCCCTCTTGGGTTTCTCTTGTTTCGACTTTAGAGATGGAAAAGTTTGAATTTCCCAAACAAATTCATCCTCATTGGTCTAAGTTCAGGATTGGAGGTTTCTATCTCTGATTAGGTGGACTCTACTGGTATCCCATTCATGATGGGAGGGTTTTGCCTCTTCTTCAAGAGTTGCTCTTTGATTGGCTCATCAAATTTACGAGTGAATGTATAAATTCTCCCTTGCTGATAATCTTTTTTGTCCCTCATACATTTCTGTTGTTTTTTGATGAATACCTCTCCTTTATACCTTTCAAGATTTTCTTCCATTCTAGTAACTTTCCTTTTAGATTAATCTGCATCCTTAGAGGAAAAAAGTTCTTCTTCTAATTTTTCTATACCAGCAATAAGTTTGGTTCGATCCTTCTTAGCAAATTTAACTAATGTCTGGATCATTCTAGACGAGCAACCATTTTTTGACATTGCAAAGGTTAGCCATTAACCTTAGTAGGCAGAGTGCACCACTGTAAAGGCAATAAGAGTGTGTGTGTGTGTGTATATATATATATATATATATATGTAGAAATATATGTTGGCAAGTCCACAAGTCCATTTGAGCCAAGTCACACATTCCACAACACCACCTAGTAGCCATAGCTGGAAGTTCACCTCCAGTTCTGAGCCACAACAGCAATCCATTGTGGGTATGCAAATTAGCTCAAATGCAAACCTTTTTCTCCAGGAAATTGTCTTTTTCTAAAAGGCCAGTGCTACTTTATACATAGCTTAATCAAGACCCACCATAACGTTCTTGATATATATATATATATATATATATATATATATATATATATATATATATATATTACCCTTGCAATTGGACGGTTTGAGTCCCAATATGACCTTCTCTACCTCAATGACAGAGGGCCTCATTACAAGGTAGGAGGTAGCCATGGTGCTAGTAGTACCATGGCTACCCCCTTACCGCATTCCGGGTCTGGATTCCCGAAATAGGGACTTACCGGGTCATTCCAACCTTGGAGAACCCGGTAAGTCCCCATTCCAGGAACCATTCCCCATTCCCATTTGAGCCCCATAGGGCTCAATGGGAATGGAGATGGAGCTAATAACAGTACCGCAATTTGCGGTACCTTTATCAGCTCTGAAGTCCCTTAACGGGTCCCATCCATAACGCCTGGTAAAACCAGGCGTTAAGGAAGGAATCCGCTAAGGGACCTCGGAATAGGGTGGTAAGGGATTACCGGCACCGGTGTCCTTACCTGTGCCGGTAATCCCTTACCACCTACATCATAATGAGGCCCAGAAACTTTAGAGAAGCTGAAGCGAGTTTCATGTTCACCATGCGGTAGAGGGGCTGTATAGTGAGGGGTTTGAGGTGCTAGAGAGGCTTTCTTAAGGGCAATTTTGGTTTGTAGGTTGGATACTTTGTTAGTTAAGGCATGCTGGATACTGGGCACCACTTTTTATCTTTGGTACAGTTTTCTTGCAGTACGATGGGTGTTTCTAATTCTTTTAGAATAATAAACAGTTCTTTGATACTAGATTTGGATTGTGATATTCTGTTATCATACGTCTCCCGTTTAGCTAGGAGGATGTCTTTCTTATATTGGGTTGAGATGTTGGTGAGGTTTAATTTCTTTTCTGCTGAGGGTGAGAGTCTCCAAGCAGTTTCAAGCTTTCTTTTGCATAGTCTAAGGTTTTTTAGGTGAGGGGTGAACCATGTGTTGAGGTGTTTTTTGGGTTTGCTCTTCCTTAATTTGAGGGGTGCAATATTGTCAAGGGCTGAGTTCATGATTGCGTTATACCGTTCAACTAGGGAGTTGGGGTCCAAGTTGTCAGGTAATGAGTTAAGACTAGGTAGTATGTGGGGCAGCAGTTTATCTACTGTCATAAGTTTTTATTCCTCGTAAAGGTTGGTGGAGCAAGCGAGGAGGTCTGTGCTGTGGCTAGATTAGTTGCCAATGTGAATTCTAGGAGATGGTGGTCCGTCCAGATCTGGGGAGCAATGGACGTGATGTTGACATTACAGTTGTACTCTGCGATCCAGTCGAGAGTTCGACCTTTGTCGTGCGTGGGTAGGTTTACTTTCTGAGTGAAGCCAAGTTCTGTCAGTGCTGTGGCAATGACAGTAGAGTGGGTGTCCAAGATATCATTGTAACCTAGGTTAAAATCACCTAGCACTAAGGTTTGGGAGGTGTTTTTTAGGTTGTTGGATAAGACCGTAGATATGTCCTCCGAGAAAGTTCCAATAGGGCCTGGCAGCCTATAGATAAAAAAGATATTTAGCGTTTGGGAGTTAGCAGTGGGTACTTTGACCGTGAGGCATTGGCAGGATTTCATAGTGGGTGTTATAACTGCTCTCATATCTTGGTTGGTTTTAGCTATAATTGCTAATCCTCCACCTCGAAGAGCTAAGTCTATCGGCTCACAGGATGGTATAGTTGTCAGGGACTGCCAGAGATAGGGCAGGGCCTGCAGCATCGTGCAGGCATGATTCTGAAATGGCCAGGAAGTCAAGGTTGTCTGTTAGGATAATGTCTGATATTTCAGTTGCATGAGCCACTAGAGACCTGGCATTTATGAGGGCTCCTTTGAGAATTGGTGGGTGGTTTTCTGATGCAGGAATGGCACTGGGACTGTCTTGATTCGTCTGTCTAGGATGGTTTGGTGTGGGCTTTTACGATTGGTGCAGCTAGTAGTAAGCTCTGTGTCTACTTTATGAGGTAGGCACCTTTTTAGGTAGTTTAGTTGCTCAATCTTTTTTGCCGGTATTTCGTATAATTTAGATAGGCGAGCACGCAATCTTATATTTCTATCAGCAGTGCTGCATGGAGCCTGTGCGATAGAGTATTCATGTTGCAGTCTAGTTTTGTATGTAGTGTTGTAGTTTTGTGTGTCTGTCATTATGGGGCAGGTATGAGTATTGTATGGGGTTGTTGTGCAGGTCGGCATAATGGTACAAGTGTTGGTGACCAGGCTATTGGTCTGTGATGCTAAGAAGAAGGAGAAGGCAATGTGGAATGTTAGCCAGGCTAACTTCGGTAGGACACCGGTTAGGAGCTTGTATGAACAATGGGGGTACATAGTGACAATAGATTATAATCCTGTGTCCTGATTGGGCCTAAAAGGCTGATAGTGGGCTAATTCAGAGGTAGGTGCAAATGGAGTGCAGAGTGGGCAAGCTACAGTAGGGTTCAGCAGTTCGCATAGGCTAGGCTAATACTATACAGCGCAGCCGATGCTGCTGCAGAGGGTAAGCACGGCATTAGGTTGCATGCTAGTGCACTGGCAACAACAGTCATGAGAGGGCAGACTAATGCAGTGGCAACAATAATCATGAGAGGGCAAGACTAATGCAGTGGCAACAACAATGATGAGAGGGCAAGGCTAATGCAGTGGCACAACAATCATGAGAGGGCAGGCTAATGCAGTGGCAACAATAATCATGAGAGGGCAAGACTAATGCAGTGGCACAACAATCATGAGAGGGCAGGCTAATACAGTGGCAACAATAATCATGAGAGGGCAAGACTAATGCAGTGGCACAACAATCATGAGAGGGCAAGACTAATGCAGTGGCAACAACAATCAAGATAGGGCAAGGCTAATGCATTGGCACAACAATCATTTTTAAAAATTGGCCTGCGGGTATGCTTACCAAGTCTCAGAGTTCATATTGAGGATGTCCTGAATAGGCGGATGTTGCACTGTTTCGCTGGTGATCCTGTAGGTTGCGAGGATTGGCAGGTAGGCAGGGGCACGGAGTGGGACTCATGGCCCAAGGCACCGAGAGGCACCAGGCAGGCGGGCTGGCTCTCGAGCCTGTCAGCTCACTATTGGGTGAATAAGAGGGGCTGAAGGCCAATAGGCATGGAGGATGGGAATAGGTGCACTTCATAACAACAAAGCATCAGGCACAGATGCGGGCGGCCATTTTGTAATGGCTATGTCCTCGTGATGAGGAATCTTAATAATAGCAGTGCAGATGGTTGTGGCTCTGTCTGCACGCTGTTAGGGGTGTCCAAGGGGGATGTAGTGTGAAAATAATGGTGGCCAGTAAATTTAGCAGATGAATTTACTAGGATCGGACGACACTCCTCGTGAAGTGGCGCTGATGGCCGGCCAGCCAGATACAGATCCATGTGCATATCTGATGCACTTTCCGGCAGTCCACGGCTCCTGCAGTGGGAAGGGAGCTCCTGCGTTTGACAAGTAAAGCTGGGCAGGCGCACAGGCAGCGTGGAGGGCACCTGGGCACCGCAGGCAACGACAGGGATGGACACGGTCGGACTTAGTAGGGAGGCCTTTTTTGATGGAGGCCGGCTTCCGCCTCCGGTCAAGCCCGACTGGCTTTAAGGCAGGCTTGGACAAGTTGCTAGGCAACTTGTAAACAAAGATCCGAACAAGGTATCAAATGGTGGCGGCCATTTTAAAATTACTATGAGACTCGTGGTGCTTCGTAAATGCACTCCGTGTCGGTCTGGAGGGAGGCCGTGGGTGTGAGGCAATGAGGCAGCTCTATGGGCACATGAGTGCAGGTGCTTACACGAGGTGCTGCTCACGGCGGTGATCCAGTCATCAGCTGCATGAAAGGATCATGGGTCCAGCTGCTCCTGCAGCATCGATCAGGTGGCCAGCTGCTCCGGCAGCGTTGATGAGGGGCTCCTGCCCTTGAGGAGAGGAAGGTTGAGTGTGATGGATGCAGTTGAAATCTGAAGTTAATTAGCGACGCGTAGGCCCCTCCAGACTGCAAAGTTTGGTAAAGATTTGTTAAAAAATGAAAAAGTTATTAAGACTACACAAAAAAGAAAAAAAAATCAAAGTTGCGACCTACTTCGCATTCATTTTCCCATAGAGAAAAAAGGTCAAACAACTTGGGTACGAAGTGTTTGCTGGAGGCCTTTTTGTGGTTTGGGGTTATTCCATGCAGTCGTTTTTTTAAATATTAGATGGAAAAGGGGGTGCTCCCTTTTGAAAAATAGATAGCTATATCTCAGGTAAATTGCCAAAACTAGAGGCTTTTAGAAATGAACTGGCCGCCATCTTTTTTCTCTTAATGCGAGAGATAGCCACGTCTATAGCTTAGATAACGGAAAATGAAAAGCAGGAAAAAAAACATTTGCGGGTCAAAATACCTGCAAATGTCATTAGGATAAATTTGGAAGTTGGAGGGGTTCTAGGGACTGAGTTTGCAACACACTTTCTGTAGCCTCACCTGTAGCCACATTAGCCGACATTTTAAATGAAACTGCACCATGAAAACAGCATGTGTTATGGGGGAATGGGAGAGGGCAGGGCAGGTGAGGAGGTCATCTATGGTTTATATGGAGCCAGCACGGAGTGGGGGGTGGACACTTGGTGAGGGCTTGGAAGGTGAAGGGAGGCCTTTTGTTTGCATGATTGTTTTTCCCAATAACCGCGGTTATGGACTACAGCTAGCTGAGGGTATGTGTATTTCTGTATTCACGGCTATAGTGCTATAATGTTTAAAAGATATTTTTCAGGTAAGTGACTTTGGGGGTGGAAAATTGGCCATGGCCAGTGACCCGGTAGGCATTTGTGACTTATCCGTTCAGTAAGTGTGTTTTCTTTTTTTTTTGACAGAAGACTGGAAGTTATCCTTTTTTTATCACATGCATTAAGTGTGCATGCATAATATGAAATCCTCTCATTTTACGCAGCTTATTTGCAGTCTATGCACACTGCATCTATTCTATATACAGATTATATATTTCTATGCAGGTTATCTCCACTCTTTTGATCCTTATTCATCCTATTGCCATAGAATGTATTCATGGTCTTGCACTGTGCTCCCATCCTCTGTTACAGTCTAAATATTTTAAAATGGTACTTACAAGGAGAATTGAATACATACATATATACATATGGAAATATATGACATACATTACTCAACATAATCATATTTGTGATGATTGTATCTGCTAAGATTCACATGCTGTGCATATAGTCCGACATCTAGTGGAAATCGCACAGTATAGCATCTTTCTTTTGAAGATCAAAAAGGGACGTCAACATGGGTGTGACTGTAATACTATCCCTAACATGGCATGTAGAGTACCCAAAATCCTTCAGGCGTCAAGGTCCCACCGGCTGTTTTTGTTCTTCTGTGAGGGAGCCTTACAGAAATGTGAGAACTGTAGCAAGAATGTGTAAGATGTCTATGTTCCTTCCACTCCAAGAGGGGAGGAAGGGTGGGCACATGTGAATCTAAGCAAATACAATCATCAGAAATATGATTATGGGGAGTAATGTATTCTTCTGATGCTTGTGAATCTGCTTAGAATCACATGCTGTTTATAGACTAGCAAGCAATACCAGGAGATGGTAATGGGGTGTGTGAAGGAAGAGTGGCAAAGAGATGTTTTAGCACTGGTTGTCAGGTCACCTGAGAATTAGACAGAGTGTGTGTCCAAACAGTAGTGTTGGGTGAAAATATGAACAGAACGTCAATTTGCTGCTTTGGAAATAGAATCTAGAGGAACATTTGCAATAAAGGCTATAGTAGCCCCAGTGCCTCAAGCAGAGTGAGTGCTAGGCATAACGGGAAAGTCTCTCTTGGTAAGAGAGTAACACAGTGTGATTAATTTAACAATACATTTGGAAATAGCTGATTTAGAGACAGGGTCCTCTTCTCTATCAGCTGCCACAGAGACAAAGAATTCGTTTTTCTTTCTTAGTGGTCTAGTCTTTTCAAGGTAGTATACCACTGCTCTCCTAACATCTACTTTATGGAGGCTTCTTTCAGCTGAGTTAGTTGACTTCTGAAAGAAAGTTGGAAGTTCTGTTGATTGATTCATGTGGAACCTAGAGATGAATTTAAGTGCAAAACGGGTGTGTGTGCGCAATACCACCTTATCTTCGTGAATAGTCACAAATGGGTCCTGAACTGAGAGATCCTGCAGTTCACTAACTCTCCTTATAGAGGTAATGACCACTAGGAAGGCAGTCTAATAGGTGAGGGCCTTAAGCATAGCCTAATGCATTGGCCCAAGAGGAGGTCCCATTAATCTTGTGAGAACAACGTTCAGATCCCATCCGGGAGCTGTGTGGGAAACAGGAGGGTGACGTCTTTTTAGCCCTTCCATGAAAGCATTCATTACAAGAATTCTCCACCATGGAACCTTGCTCTGAGATGCGGTATATGCAGAGAGGGCAGAGAGGTGGACCCTTAGAAAGTTAAAAGCAAGTCCTGAGCCTAATCGATGTGTTAGATAAAGGACTATGGGCCTCATTACGAGGTAGGAGGTAGCCATGGTGCTATTAGAACCATGGCTATCCCCTTACCGCATACCGGGTCCGAGTTCTCAGAATGGGTACTTACCGGGTCATTCCAACCTTGGAGGACCCGGTAAGTCCCCATTCTGAAAACCATTCCCCATTCCCATTGAGCCCCCATAGGGCTCAATGGGAATATGGAAGGAGCTAATAACGGTACCGCAATTTGAGGTACCATTATTAGCTCTGAAGTCCCTTAGCGGGTCCCGTCCTTAACACCTGGTCAGACCAGGCGTTAAGGAAGGGACCCGCTAAGGGACCTTGGAATATGAAGGTAAGGGATTACCGGCACAGTATCCTTACCGGTGCCGGTAATCCCTTACCTCCTACCTCTTAATGAGGCCCTCTTTAGGTGAACAACCAATAGGCTTGATGTTCTTTGAATTGCACGAAATGACAAAACGTTTCCACTTATTGGAGTAACAGTGCCTGGTGTTAGGCTTACGTGCCTCTTTAAGTATGTCCATACATCTTTGAGGTAGTTGCAGATTCCCAAACTCTATGAGCCTCATTACCCTGTAGGCGGTAACCATGGCGCTTTTAGCGCCATGGTTGCCGCCGGTATTTTACCGTGTCCGCCTTGGTGGATGGTGGAATTACCGCCCTACTCCAAGGTGAGCGGGGGCGGTAATTCCCCATTCACCAAGGCCCTTCCCCATTCCCATTTTTGCCCCCATAGGGCATAATGGGAATGGGGAAGGTGCTAATTCGGTACCGTAATTAGCTCCGAGGTCCCTTTGCAGCACCCTACTTTAACGGCTGGTAAAACCAGCCGTTAAAGTCGGATCCCGCAAAGGGAACTCGTAGTAAGGAGCCCTTAACGGTGCCCTTACCGGTACCGGTAAACCATTACCGCCTAACGTGTAATGAGGCCCTATGACTTCAGGAGCCAAGCTGCTAAGTTCACCGTTTGGGGACACAACTGCAGTGTCTTCCCTAGGCCTTGTCATCACAATGTGTAAATACCCAATGGTATATAAAAACTCTCATTGCGTTCAATGATTTTGCTATGTAAAAAACAATCTCTTTTCAAAAGGATCAACTTCAATTGCTTATCACAATTCTTCTTTATTTGATTTTGTAAAAACATAGGAACATGGGCCTCATTACGACCCTGGCGCTCCCGTAATGAAGGGTGCCGGTACAGGACCGGCACCCTTCATTACAGGAGCGCGTACTAAGAGGTTCCCTTTGCGGGACTCGGAACAGACGTCTGGTAAAACCAGATGTCCTTTCCGGGTACCGCGAGAGGAACAGGGAGCTAATAACGGGCCCTTATTTACATGCCCTTTATTAGCTCCCTCCCCATTTCCATTGAGCCCTATAGAGGCTCAAATGGGAATGGGGAATGGTTCTTTCAAGGAGGAATTACCGGGTCCTCCAATGTTGGAATTACCCGGTTATTCCTCATTGAAGAAACCCGGTATTGGAGCCCGGTATGGAGGCAGCCATGGCGCTAATAGCACCATGGCTACCTCCATACTCGTAATAAGGCCCAAAATGTGCAAAATGTCATATCATTTAAAAATACATGGATAAATCAATGATATAACAATAGCTTTTTAATCATACCAACGCACACAACATACTATGATCTACCATTTTGACTCATCCACACCCACCTCATTCATTCCCATTCAACAACTTACGTACTGTGCAAATAACGCAATAAGAACAAGTTAAGCCAAAACCTGGGTCACACAAATTGACCTCAAATGCAAAATGCTATTTTTTAACCATAAATGCACCTGTGGTTTTCAAACAAGGTGTCTATCACTTTACAATTTTGACACAATGCTTTTCCACAAACGTTGTATAACTGTCCAAGTTGTTATCCTAATGTAATTTAAACTAGTACAATGTCGACTCGAGTTTCAGCTGGGTATTCAGCGTGGTTTTCATACCACAGCCATCCTCAGGACATATACAGAATCCATTTATGATCACATTTGTGTGTATTGACAGTTTAACCGAAGCTCGTCTGTCTTGTCTGTGTTTCCTAGTTCTTGAATATTCAGCTATCAATGGGCGAAAACCCATCCGTGCCAGTTGGGTGCTATTTGTACTCCCAGCAACCGGTTTCGAAGTGTCAGTCTCCCCAATGGTTACATATCTATTCCTTGGCCATATCTATTTTTGCTTGGTGTCAACTGCAAATCAATCTCTCCTTGTGTATAGTTGCTCGGAGAATGAAGATTCAAATCACATGCTTTCCCATCATTATGCCGCAGTGTCTATCTCTAGGCCTTGTGACAGCATGTTGTACAGGCAGGGCTGTTTCCTGGGGGTGGGAGGGGAGGACTGACATTCTCATGAGATGAGAGAACCAAGGCTGCCAGGCCCACATTGGTGCCACCAGGATCATGTGACTGGTTCCTGGTGCATCTTGTGCACTATCTTGTTCAGAAGGTGAATCGGGGGAAAGTGTAGGCAAATCTCCCGGACCATGTTATCCAGAGAATGTTCCCTTTGGATCGCCGCTGCGGGTACCTGGAGGCGTAATATGGGCATTGGGCAATCTCCAGAGTCATGAACAAGTCGATGTCTGGATAACCCCATTATGCAACGACGTTGAGTAGAATATGTTCTTGCAAGAAGAGCCACTCTTACTCTATGGGTAGGTGCAAATTTCTGCTGAGCACGTCTGCCAGAAGATTGCATTCCTCTGGAACATGTTGTGATAGTAGGAACATGTGGTGTTTGAGTGCCCACTTCCACATTTTCGGGGACAGTTTGAATAGCCATGGAGAGTGCGTCCAGATAGTACATGGCCATGGTGCTGTCTGTGAGGACAAGAACTGTCTTCCCCTGTAAATGTGTCTGGAATGCTTTTAATGCTTTGAACACCACCAGTAGCTCCAACAGACTGATATGTTTGGAAGCTACTGATGGAAACCACATGCCGTGTGCTGCTATGCATCCATGGTGAGAGTGGCTTCTACTGCTGGGTGTTAAAGGATTTCCCCTTCTGAAGGTTTTCCTTTGACCACCACTGCAGAGACTGAATGAGGGCTGTCGAGACAACCACTAGATCGTCCCCCGGACCACTTGCCTGACACCATTGGCTCGAGAGCAACTCCTACATGGGGTGAATGCGCAGAAAGGCGTGTGTAACTAGGAAGAAGCAGGAGGCCATCATCCCTGGTAGCCGCATGACTTTGCAAACTGTTATCCGGCGACTGGCTATATAGTGAGGGATTAGGAACAACATATTTTGAACCCTCTCTTTGGAGGGCAAGACAAGGCCGTCTTCTGTCTGAATTAGTGCCACCAGAAACTGTTTTGACTTCACTGGGGACCAGACTTGACTTTTTTTCGTTGATTGAGAAACCCAGATTGAAAAGGAGATCTACTGTCTTTTGGGAGTTCTCCGGACACGTTCCGTACAAGTCTCCAGTTATGAGCCAATCGCTGAGATAAGGATACACTGGGATGGACTGCCTGCGCAGGTGAGCAGCTGCTACTGCTACTACCTTGGTAAACACCCTTATGGGTTAAGGCAATTCCAAAGGGGAGCACCTTGAACTGATAGTGAGTATTCTCTATCTTGAACCTGAGGTACTTTCTGTGCGTTGGCAACAATGAAATATGAAAGTATGTATCTTTCATATCCAATGTGGCCATGTATTCCCCCTAATGCAACTGTGGGATTACTTCCTGAAGAGTTGTCATCCTGAACGTTTGAGGCCTGACATATTTGATGCAGGATGCAGATCCAAATAGGGATCATGGTTAACCCTTTTGGGGTACTGTGAGAAGCCAGGACACGGCCATCGCTTTTGGATCCAGTTCCTAGTAATGGACCAGTGCGGGAGGATTCCCTGGATGAGGGATCTTTGGGGATTGGAAGTGGGACACCGGAAGGTGAGATGCGGTATCCCCTTCCCTGTAATACCTTTTCCCCATCCTACCAGGTAGGATACCTAGGAAGTCAACCCCCCCACCGGTTTCCCGACACAAACACTTACGCAGACAGCTCACCATGAGCGACAACGGACTAACAGCAAAGCCATATACCTGACATGTCCCAATACAATGGTCAGGCAAGCTCAGGCAAATACTGATGATTACACACACCTGACTTCCATCACACTTTCTCACACGGATAAAAGGCGGAGCATGAAAGCAGACTGTGAGTGTGGCAAAACACATGAGGAATTCTGAAATTCTAAGCTGACAGTTTAATAGGAGGAGAAAGACGGTGAGACCAGAGAGGGTTGCAAGGAGGGAAGTGCCCTTGACCTTTAAAGACCATGGGCCTCATTACGACCTTGGCGGAGGACCATGGCGCTATTAGCACCATGGTCCATGCTGCTAAGGTCCCAACTCCGCCATGGTGGTTGGCGGAATTACCGCCCCATTCCAAGGTGAGTGGGGCGGTAATTCCCCATTCACCAATGGCCCCTTCCCCATTCCCATTTTTGCCCCATAGGGCACAATGGGAATGGGGAAGGCGATAATTCCGGCACTGTAAATTACGGTTGCCGTAATTATCGCCAAGGTCCCTTTGCGGCATGGTTTTTAACGCCTGCAAAAGGCAGGCGTTAAAAACACCATCCCACAAAGGGACCTCGGAATCAGGCGTTAAGGGTCGGCGCCGTTTACGGCGCCGTTAACCCCTTAACGCCTGACTCGTAATGAGGCCCCCTTACTTTTGTGAAATTTGGAAAGTAAGAAACATAAGACCAGGAACTAGAGCTGATCAAACCTGCACGGCGTGTCAGAGGTACCTGGGGCTCGCCCGCGTTGACAAGCAAGGCGGGGAGGAGTGATTTCAGCCGTGGTATTGGCCTTGGCTCCTACAACAAAGCAGCATCAGTAAAGACAGCGTAGCTGGTGAGTCAGAGAAACTGATACGAAACCAGCCTGTGTTTTGAAACAAGGTTGCAAGCAACAACATAGTATGAAGATATTTAAAGAGACCAATATGTGAGATGTATGTGATGAGCAACGCAAATATAATTGGAAACCAAAGGAGTGACTGAACTTTGGGAGGCCAAGAAAATATACCGTAGACAAAGTGGTCCGGCGCCATGTGGGTGCTCATTCAAAAGTCTCTGTTAGGTATCCAACTGATGCTAAGTATGAGGAAAGGGAATCTTGAGATCCAAGTGTTCCTGCAATGGGTCAAGCTAAACCCTGTGAACATTCGAAAGTCTTTGATGGTTTAATGCATACTGAAATTGGTCCAAACCCAGCTGAGGGAGACTAATTAGGTAATAAAGGGATCTGAGCTAACGGGAGATCTGGGGTGAACCGTGATTCACCCATTTATTTGCATTTTTAAAGCGCTCACACAGCCCGCGGGCATCGAGGCGCTGTTACAGGAATTGTTTTTTTTTTATATGCGTAATTGGTTTTTTTTTGTCTTAGTTGCATATTTATTACAAGCTTAAATACCCAGAGGTTTCTAAGTGCGGACCCGGGGATCGAACCTGTGTTGCTACGTGTAGTCTTGCTTCCAAGGCGAACACGTTGCAGCCGAGCTATCCTCCCAGGACAAACCCAAGAAACAATATTCTCTGAACATTGTAATAAGGGGATCTGAGCCCAGAAGAGTGGGATCCAACGTTGAACTTTTGTTTTTTAAAGGGATCTGAGCCTGGCTGAGGGGGATACAGGGTGAACACCCAAAGTGAATACTTGTCAAAAGAATGGAACTTTTGCATCCCGTTTTTGTACACCAGGACCTCTGAATCAATAGACTTTTTAAGAAGTAAAGAGACATGGACACAGAAGGTCCTGATGCCGGTAATGAAAATGTATCCTTGTGCCGCCGAAGCCAGAATGTGTGCTTTGCTCGAGTGAACTGCCTTGCACTGGGCTGAAAACATGGGGAAGGGAGGCCAACGGCCCAAACATCCTGACATATAATTTTGTGAACACGTCTTTCTTTTTCATGAACACTACCCCACACTATTTGTAAATTATCGGTGAGGATTGGCAATAGGTTTTTTAGTATAAGCTCTATTATTTTAACCATACTCCGCTAGAACTGCATTATTATTATTTGATGGTCGTAGCTTGCTCCCATCTGTAGATTTATATTTAGATAGGCATTTACTACACTGTTGCGAAAGTTCAATAAACACCCTTGATCTTGTGTCTGTCTTACTGATGATAACATGCCTTCCTTACAGTACAAGGAAGTATATTGAATAAATACCCTTGTTTACCTGAAGATGAATAATGACCTCGATCGCTCCCTTATCTAGAAGGATATGGACCTCTTCCAGCAGGGTTTGCAGATTCTCTGCCGACAGTCGTCTGCTCATGAGTGGATGGTAGCGGGGTGGTTGTAGAAATTCTATGCAGGATCCCCTCCCATGCATGGGTAAAAGATGTTACAAGTCCCCCAACTGGGGAGACAAGGGAGGGGACTTGTACTGCTGAGTCATTTGCTGGTTGAGTTAGGGGAGCCTCTGGCTGCAGAGATTCCCCCTCTACCCTTCCCGTTTCGAAATCCCAGCTAATGTGGGGACTGAAGGCCGCTGGTGGTACCTTGACCGGAAAACCAAGGGTCTCCTCCTGATCCATACTGCCCCTGGAAGGAATGGGAATAAGACTGAATGCAAAAGGACTGGCGGGTATTAAATGCCCCCTGCTGTACAAAGGGTTTGGCTTAAATCTAGTTAAGTGATTTGAGAGTCTGTGCTGTTTTTTTAGCAGTTTCCAGGGCCTCATCAACCGCCTTACCAAAAAGAGCAGAATCTTCCACACGCTTATTGATGAGGCAAGATTGGGTTTCTGGCTTTAATCCTGAATTTTTCAGACAGGCATTGCGCTTCAGAAGAGTCCCTTGTGCGAGGATGTGTCCCGCTTTTTCAGCCAAAAAAGTGTTTTTCAGGACATGTTGTGTTACCTGGTGTCCTTCAGCGACCACAGGTAGGAGCTGGGTGAGGGCTGGTTCCGGGATGTTCTGAAGGCCCTCCTGTATGAGTCCCCATTGCACATCACTATAGCTCACAAGGGGCATGGTGTTATTGGTGATTCGGGTACAAAAAGCAGTAGAGGTGGTGACACGTTTGCTGAGAGCATACAGCCTTTTGCAATCTTGTCTGGAGGAGACTCTGACGGGGATGGCGACACTCCTGCTCATTTCCTGGTGGTTGTAATAACCAGGGAGTCCGGGACAGCGTGGCCTCTGATATACTAAGGGTCTGATGGCACCAGGCAGAACATCCTTTCTACTCTTGGGTTGACTGCCCAGGTGAGTGAGGGTGTCAGCAAGGAGGGAGCCAGCCGTTTCGTCACCAAGATCAAGAGCAGACTAGCCTGGCTGACTGGGATTTTCTCCTTAAGGATATAATCCACAAAGTCAGAATCAGGTATGGCTTCTTAGGTGATGATTTTAAAATGGTCAGCCGCCTTCTTGAGAAGATTAAGAAGCATATGGTTGTCAATGGGCGACGAGACCCTGGGTTGAACAACAGGAGGAGTGTAAAAAAAAGATGTTGTCAGGGTCATGGGACTGGGTGGTGTGCCGAGTGCCCTGATCATCAGCAGGGTCCCAGTCTGGGTCTTGAGAGACAGGGTTTGAGATGCCTGACCGGGGTCAGGGACATAGTAGTTGTCCTGGTCGGGGTCATCCTGCTTGTCCAGGAACACATCTACAGGAGATTCATGTAGATGGAAGCACCTGCCGAAGAAGAAATATGCAGGCCACGATGGGGGGTGTGCAGAGGGCATTGAACCACATGGTTCAGGATACCCGTCGAAAACATTTGAAGGTCCTGCGGGCCTCAAAGTCTTTCTCGGTGGGTCCGTCTAGGAAAGTGTAGGAGTTGTCTGTTTAGGTGTAGGTGTACCATGTGTGCACTTGTGCCAGGGTGTGATCTCCTTATGAATGCATAGGTTCCACCGTTAAGTCTACAGCTTCCGAATCGGAGCAGCGGCTGCCAAAAGACTCCTTGTCTGAGGCGCTGGTGGGGGAGTGACTCTCAGCCTGCTTAGCGTAGGCTGTCCACCACTTAGTGCGCCTGTCTTTTAAGGTTTTGGGCCAAAAGGTTTACAGGCCTTTCAACGCTGCTCGTCGTGGCCACGAGAGAGCAACAATTGCACTGGAAATGGTTATCTTTCCAGGGAAATTTGCTGTTGCAAGAAGGGCAGAATTTAAAGGGTGTTTGCTCCATAAAAGAGAGAAACAGCAGCCAGACCGAAGGAAAAAGAAGAGGTAGGGCAAAGAAGATGCATTCTCAGGAGAGTCAGTAATACACAGGCCCCCACTCTCCTAATGAGAAGCCGGGCCGGAGGGCCAAGGCTTTGAGAAAATCAGTCTCCAAGTCGTCGATAGAAGGACCATTAGTGTGACAGAATCAGTCATCGGCCTTCGAAGCAGCAATCAAGGATATTAAGCGTGAACCGCCTAATAGTAGACAAAGCAATAGAAACTCTACACGAGCTTCGCATGAGTGACCGACTTGATGGGCAGAAAAAAACAATCTGGTGGGACGTTGACGTGTGAACGATTTAAGGTACACTGCATGTCACGTTAGGGATAGTGTTACAGTCACACCCATGTCGATTTCTCTTTTCGATCTCAAAAGAAAGATGTAATACTCCGCGATTTCCACTAGATGTCGGACTATATGTACAGAATGTTGTGCTGTAGCACCTTTGAGTGTTCTAATGCGCAGAATGGGATTACCATAATAAATAATCTCTGGCCCAAATAACCACACAGACCCAAAGAATATAAAAACATACTCCTTTATTATCAATTCAATAAAGCAGGCAAATCTGGCGAACAACAAATCATAGTCCACACACTCTCTATCACATTTCGGTTATACAAAGGCTTTGTACCTCGATGTGCGTCAGCTATGACGTCATCCCAAATGGCGAGACATGGAGTCATTGGTTAGGGGAAAATATCAATATCTACTTATAGTTTCTGTAAGTCTTAGTAACATCATTGGCTGCCCTTCTTTTCTGGCCGCCATGCCTTGAACTTCTCTCTAACTACGTATAATATAGATAATAACAGCATAACTGTAGCAGACTGTCCCCTGCAACAATTTATGCTCACCATTGCATAGGCCCTTTAATTGGTTGCCATTCTCTCCCAACCTTGGACATTCGGCTCGTCAGCAGCATGTAAGCAACACGAAACTCGGGTGCAGAGAACAACGTCAAACTACTGCCCACTTGCCCCATTAGTCTACCATCTCTCATAAGCCAAGCCTTCATCCAAGGCTTCTTTTTTGTACTTGACCTTGCTGGCTGTTCTTTTCCCTGGAACTTTAAGGGGAGTTAAGTTACATCGCTATCTTCATCTGGGGCTTATGAATAGGCCTTGTTTTCTGCTCTTGCTCCATGTGTCAAGAGACCGTGACTTTGTCCATCTCGCCTTTCTATTTAGTGCTATTTGATTCCATTATCCTGGGTGTCATAACTCTCTTCGGCCTCTGGAGACTTGGTTACTCTGTCTCACATATGCTTTCTGCATGTTTAATTGTTCAATACTTAGTATTCACTAATGTCCGTTCATTTACTTAATCTAAGAGAAATATTTCCTGCATAAATTGCTTATCCTCGTTGACTCCCTTTGTACCCTGCAGTTTGCTTCTTGTTGTGGCATCCTTGATCTTTAGCCAACAGCTATCCTTTGTTCATGCACAAATGCACTTCCAGTGTCTGTTAGTCCTGCAGCCCTGGCCTCTCTCCTACAAGCTTTTTGCGTATTCTTATTCAGAGCCGACAACCATCTTTTCAACATGCCACTTTACCCATGTTATATTTTCTACTGCAGCAAGCTTCTATGTGTCTCATCTACCTTTTGTTTCTGCATGTATACATTTACTACACATCTGGTTACTTGTCTTCTGTGTATAGACGGTTTCTTCTCATTTGTATTTAGGCGTGCTGTTGTTTCTTCAGTTGCATCTTCATTCTTTAAGTATCCACATATTGTTTCACTATGTCATTGTGTGTTCTCCTTATAACATTACTTTGCACCGGTTAGATATTCTTTACAGCGTTTTGATGTGCAGTAGTGTTTGAAATTCTCCTGTTACCGCTTCAGTTCGAGGGTACATTCGGTATGGTTGTCTGAGTGCATAATGTCGCTCATACACCCTATGGGGTATTGGAATGCTACATGGTATCATGCAAAGTGTCTTCTTGTTCTCATCCAGTATGTCGGAGGTGAGGGTGTGGGTTCTATCAATGATGTAAACGTCTGCTCCTCTACGATGTGATTCTAAGCAGATTCACAAGTATCAGAATTATATTTTTTTAAGCATTAATCAATAACCGTGGCTACCACACCAACCGATGTTATGATGAAGTTTTATGATGAAGTTTGAGGCACGGCTAATCACAGCAACGACTGGAATGCATTCGACTATGGCAGCACTTGTCAATGCGTGGCGCACATACCCACGGCTATATTGGGTACCATGTGTCACCACGGCTAAATGCAGACCAACGGCCCGTTGTGTATTTGTCCATGTGTTATAGCTGCGGCTACCCAACATTTTGAGTGACATAGCGTCAAGGAAACAAGGAGGGTTATAGGAGATATGGGAGAGGGCAGGGGAGGTGAGGAGGACATTAGGGGAGCTGGTAGAGATGGGGGGGCACTTGGAGAGGGTGTGGGAATGCGGAAAAATCATTTATTCCTTTTGCCATTTTTCTGAATAGCCGGTTGAACAAATAAAACAACATCATACATCATCAGGTGTTTCTATACCCACATGTATACGGCATAAGGGCAGTCGTTTGTAGGCGAGTTAACGTGTTTCGTTAGTTTATTGGCTGCTGCTTTACACGCGGGTATGTCCATAGCCGCGTGTATTGAGCCATACATTTTCTGTGCAATAAGTATATTATGTGGATGTTAGACCACACAATTTTACTTATGTTTCTCATTTTATGTCCTCAAGTTTACCCTTGCTTTATTTGAACTTTTAAAGGTTGGCAAGGTTTGTTTTTGAGTTAGTAAAAAATGTGTACGTGTATCAGCGGCTACCCATGTTCATATGCGACTTGAATAGCCGCGGCTATCAAAGAGGAAGTGTTAAAAAAAACGAAGATTTTTGTGGTTTTTATTTTGTAAAGTATAAAAGCTATTACTGCGTGCACTTTTCTCTTTTTTATTGCAGAAGTCCCCATGTACACATGCCGGCTGATGTAAAAGTAAGTGTCAGTGAATATTTACATATTAAAATGTTTATTTTCAGTGTTGTGTGTGCCAGCTATATTTACCACTGCTATCATATGGCATATATTGCCACTATTTTCCACCAGCTCAGATTAAGTGGCAGTTAATTCTTGATGTATTTTTTTACTTTACTAACACGTTGCTTAACATACATTTTGTAAAGTTAATTTGCTTGTATATGTCCTAAACTTTCATGCACCTCCACCATGAAGTACCTCCAACTGTGATGGTCCCTGGCATAGTTTCTTGCAAGAACATCCATGTAACTTTGTTATTCTTGTGAACTATCTCCTATTGAATGAGAAGATTCAAATAAACCAGCTCATGGAACATACTGCAGATGAACAAGTTACTTACCAACTGTAACGTTCTTTCGACTGGATGTTCCTCCCACGTATTCCTCATCTTGTGATAATTCATTATCTCCAGCTTCACTGCTTCGAAAAATAAATTCTCGGCAGAGGGCGCTGTGCTCGAGGTCGTGACGTCGATGGTCCCTCGACGGACTCCGTACTCTGTCGACGTCACCAATGGTATAAATAGCTCGAGCCACGCCTGTTGCTTCAGTTCTGTTTTTTCGATGAAACATATAGGAGGAACACCCAGGCATGCCCCATTACCGATACATTCTTCGTGAGAGGAAAGTGTAAGAAAACGTAAACTGTACTGTGGGGTAGGATGGGAGGGTCGATGAGGAATACGTGGGAGGAACATCCAGTCGAAAGAACGTTACAGTTGGTAAGTAACTTGTTCTTCGAATGGATTGTGTCCTCCCACGTATTCCTCATCTTGTGATAGGCTCCAATAGCAGTAGCAATTTTGGAGGCGGGAGTACTAATTTCAGTTTTCGTGGACTGAATGCAGAACTGCCTTGGCAAATAAACCCTCATTAGAGGAGGCAGTATTCAAACAATAATGTTTAACAAAAGTATGCATTGTTTTCCAGGTTGCAGCTGCGCAGATATCTGCTGCCGGGACTCCCCTCTTTAGAGCCGCAGAAGTAGCCATTCCCCTTGTAGAATGGGCACAAAGCCCATCTGGTGGTTCTTTTCCCGCTAATCTGTAGCATTCAACTATGGCTAATATGATCCAGCGGGAAATGGTCTGTTTTGTTACAGATAAGCCTAATTTATGACCAGTATAACCCACGAATAGTTGGTCATCTTGTCTCAATTTAGCCATCCTTGAGATGTAAAAACTAAGAGCCCTCTTGGGATCTAGTCTATGTAATCTCTCCTCTTCCTTGCCCAGATGAGGAGGAGGATAAAAAGTTGGTAGTACTATTTTTTGTGACAAATGGAAGTCCGAGACTACTTTTGGTAAGAACGAAGGTTTAACCTTAAGGACTACCTTATCCTTATAAAAATTATTATATAGTGGTTTGCATGAGAGAGCCTGAAGTTCACTAACCCTGCGGGCTGATGATAGGGCCACAAGAAGGACAGTTTTTAGAGTTAAAAGCCTCAATGGACATGAATGCAGAGGGTCAAAAGGTATGCAAGTCAAGAATGTTAGTACTAAATTTAAATCCCAAGTTGGTACATGAAAAGGTACTGGAGGGTATACATTAGTAAGTCCTTTTAAGAATTGAATGATTAACGGTATTTTGAAATATGAAACCCCTTCCGAGGAGCGCTTGAAAATGGACAGCGCAGCAAGGTAGCCTTTAATTGCTCCTAGATTAGCTAGATGTAATAGAAAAGAAAGCATCATTGGGGTCCCACACTGAAAAGGGACCACATCCTTGTCTTTGCACCAGTTACTAAACCTGTTCCAGCGACATCGGTACAAAGATTTTGTTGCTGGTCTTCTGTCCGAAAGCAAGATTTCCATTACGTCATCCGGAAGATCCCAATCCTTGTATCTCAACCTCTCAGAAACCATGCGTGAAGGTTGAGTGTCTTGACCTCTGGATGGAGAACCCGACCTTCCTTTTGCGCGAGAAGATCCTCTCTTTGCGGAAGACGTATTGGAGGGCAGATGGACATGTCCAGAAGGTCCGGGTACCACGTCCTCCTGGCCCAATCCGGGGCAATTAGGATCATGGTTTTCCTGAATTTTCTCAACCTCCTGATTACTTGAGGAATCACGGGGACTGGGGGAAACCCGTACAGCAGTGGAAAATTCCACTCCACTACGAATGCGTCTCCCAGAGCTCCTCTTTGAGGAAATTCCCTTGAGCAGTACTGATTGCATTTCCGGTTGATCGCGGTGGCGAACAGATCCACTTGAGGGGTTCCCCAACGGGCAAAGATCTCCAGAAGGACTTCCTGAGCTATCTCCCACTCGTGAGAGACCGTGTTCTGCCTGCTCAGAGCGTCTGCCGCCGTGTTCTTCTCTCCGGCTAGGTGAATTGCCGATGGAGAGATTCCTTCTCGTATTGCCCAGAACCATAGCTGCATTGCCTCTCTGCACAGTGGTAGTGACCCTACTTCTCCTCTTTTGTTGAGGTAGTACATGGCCACCGTGTTGTCCGTCATTATCAGGACATTCTTTCCCTGTACAGAGGGCAGAAAGGCCTTCAGAGCTAGTCTGATTGCCCTCAGCTCCAAAAGGTTGATGTGTATTTTGGACTCCGATGGAGACCAACGACTACTGATTGTCAGATCGTTGGTGTGTGCTCCCCACCCCGTGAGTGAGGCGTCCGTCACTACTGTTATCTCCGGCCATGGTTGCCAAAAAGACTCTCCCTTGAGAATGTTGTCGTTGCAAGCCCACCATAGAAGATCCTGAGCAACTGCGCTCGGGACTTGCAGAAGATCCGACATATTCCCTGAGAACTGGGACCACTGAGTTCTGAGTGCCCATTGAAGGGATCTCATTCTCAACTTGGCCTCTGGTACTAGAAAAATGCAGGATGCCATGAGGCCAAGCAACCTGAGAAAATCGAAGGCCGGTAAACGTTGGGCATTCTGGAATTTTGTTACCATCTGCTCGATGTGGAGAGCTCTCACCTCGGGAGGCGAGGCTTTTCTAGAGGAAGTGTCCAAGACTGCTCCGATAAACTGGAGCTTCTGGGATGGTATAATGTGGGACTTCTTGAAATTGAGGGAGAAGCCCAATTTGTGGAGGAAGTGGCAGGTGATCGAAAGATGTTCCTGAGCTTGTTCTGGAGAACTTGCTCTGATCAACCAATCGTCCAGGTAGGGGTAGATTTGAATGCCCCCTCTCCTGAGACTTGCTGCCACAACCGCCAACAGTTTGGTGAAAACCCTTGGAGCGGAGGTCAACCCGAATGACAGAACTCGAAATTGATAAAGAGAATTGCCAATCGCGAACCTCAGGTACTTTCTGTGTTTTGGATGAATTGGCACATGAAAGTAAGCATCCTGAAGGTCCAATGATACCAACCAATCTTGGAGTTGGAGAGCCTGAGGGATCTGAGAAAGAGTCACCATCTTGAACTTGTCCTTCTTGAGGAACTTGTTTAAGTTTCTCAAGTCCAAGATGGGTCTCAGTCCTCCGTCCTTTTTTGGGATGAGAAAATATGGGGAGTACCAACCCCTGTTCCTCTCCGCTACATGTACCAGTTCTATGGCACCTTTCTCTAGCAGGGTTAAAATTTCCTGCAACAGGAGCGGATCTGGAATTTTGGCAGAGTTGGCTCCCGGTGGATGATTCTGAGGCCTTTTTTGGAAGGGGAGGCAGTAACCTTGAGCTACTGTTTCCAGTCCCCAAGCATCTGAGGTGATGCCCTGCCATTCCTTCAGATGCTGAGAGATCCTGCCTCCCACTGGTGTTTTGTGCAACAAGGTCTCAGAGGGATTTGGAGGCGACTGCAGGAGTGGCTGAGGGTACAGATGCCGCTCCTGAGGCTGATTTTGCACCTCTTCCTCGTGCTCCACAAGGGAAGTTTCTTTTGCCCCTTTGAGAAGCCTGTCCTCCTTCTCTACCAAAAGAGGAGTAGTATCGAAAAGAACGACCCCTCTAGGAAGATGAGCCGGAATAGGGTTTAGAGGCTGGCGCAAAGAGGCGCTAAGTGATTTAGCTGTCGCTTTCAAGGTCTGAAGTTTTTCTAGGCTTTCATCAGCCTTTCTGCCAAAGAGCCTCGAGCCATCAAAGGGCATGTTGAGGAGTCTAGCTTGCACGTCTGTTGCAAACCATGACTTCCTCAACCACGCAAATCTGTGTAGCACAACGCTTGCAGCCATGGATCTGCTGATACTATCAGCAGTATCCAGTGCAGACTGGAGACATTCCCCCATTGCCTCCTTTCCGTCTTTGACTATATTCAGGAAGCCTTTGCTTTCCTCGCCTTCCGGAATATGATCAGCCGCCGCCGAAATACAGTCCGACAGGGTATGGCTATACCTGGCTATGGTACAGGTAACATTTGCCGACTTAAGTGCCATACTGCCTGACGTGAAAACTTTATGTGCCCAGGCATCAACTTTTTTATCCTCTCTATCTGGAGGGATAGTTGGATAAGCAGTTTGTTTTGAAGTGGATGCTGCCTGAATGACTAAACTCTCTGGAGTCGGATGTTTATTCAAATATTCAGGATCCATTCCAGCTGGTCTATATTTTTTTGGAAAAGTGCTATCTGCAGCAGCAATACTCTCTGGTTTCTCCCAGTTTTTCTCCGCAGTCCTTTGAAGGGCCTTGTGGAAAGGGAGAACAGGATCTTTCTGAGGTCCCTTGACAATTATATCTGTCATGTCATCTTGTTCAAAAATGGGTGAAGTATTACCCCAACCCATATACTCAATTACCCTGGTCATAAGACCCCTGTACCCAGCATCTGCATGCTCTGCAGGATCAGGTCTGGCGAACTCTAATCCTGGGGATGTGTCAATTCCACTGGCAGAATGTAGAGTATCACTCAGGTCTCTCATTCTAGATTCCTGATCAATAAGTTCCTCATGAACTTGTCTTGTACCATAAGAAACTCCAAGAGGAGTAACTTCGTCCTCTTCAGAAGCAGATTCTTCATAAATTGTTGACATAGACTTGAAAAAGTCTGATCTGGGCAATGGAGTGAATCTCCTTTCTTCCTCTACTATCCGCGTCGAAGGAATTGATAAATCCTTCGAAATTGTCGAAGGGGTCTTCGAAGACTTCGAAGATGACTTCGATACTGGCGTCGAGAATGTTTTTGGTTTTGGAGTCGAAATTATCGACGCCGAGGGCGTCGACGAAGTTGTCGAAGTCTTCGACGGCTTGTGGTTTTTGCATGGCACTGGAGAAGTGCTCGACTCTCGAAGAGTCTTCGACGGATTTACGTCGACTCAAGTTCTTTTAGATTCCTCGACGCTACCGGTCTTTGCCATGGTAGTCTTGGACTTCCCTTTGTCGTCCAATGGAACGACTTTAGGGGCATGGCTTTTTCGAGGGTCTTTCGAGGGGGTCGGGCCGCTTTCTCGAAAACCTCCATCATCTTTTTGCGGAATTCTTCCCACTTACTGGGAGAATCCGATTTAGTCGGACATCGAATTTCTTTGGTCGACTCTGAAGAAGAAGATGATGATGAGGGAGATCTATGTCTCCTCTTCATTTTTTTAGATGATGACGAAGAGTGTCTCGATCTACTCCTAGATCGAGATCTCTTTGAGTGCCTATGGCGATCCGATTTCTTCGAATCAGTCGCTTTCTTATGTCTTTTTTGACATAGCGTTCTTAGAGGCTTCCCTCCCCACCGACAATTTACCTCTCTTCTCACAAAGAGCTTTCTCGGTCATGGATTGACAGGACCCGCAGTCCTAGGTTCGGTGACTGGAACCGAGACACCAGAGACAAATCCGGTGGGGATCGGTGATTGACATTTTAGATCCGCAATCTACACACTTCTTGAACCCCGTCTTGGGTGTCGAAGGAGTTGAAGATGACGACATTTTCTTCACAGAAAATAGAAGCGCGCCGTTCTCGATAGCGAAGTGATCGGAAAAACGGAACTGAAGCAACGGGCGCGGCTCGAGCTATGTATACCATTGGTGACGTCGACAGAGTACGGAGTCCGTCGAGGGACAATCGACGTCACGACCTCGAGGACAGCGCCCTCTGCCGAGAATTTACTTTTTCCGAAGCAGTGAAGCTGGAGATAAAAAATGATCACAAGATGAGGAATACAAGGGAGGACACAATCCATTCGAAATATATATTTTAAAAATGAGGAAAATTAAGGAGTTTTGTGACAAACATTATTGTTTTTTTTTCTATCGACCATGTTTTTTTCCCAATAACCCAATGAAGACATTGTGAAGATCATCCCAATGTACTCTTACCAGGTGTTGGATGAGCACAGATGTGCCCAAACTCTGAGATGAGACGTAAGATGGCTTCCCGGTGTAGTTTCTTCTGACACAGTTTGCATTGCACGTTTTCAGTTTCTTTAAGAGAGTGGTGCTTCTGTACCATGAAATAACTCTTACACTCTATATATTTTGAAATGCAATTTACAAGGTACATATATACCTATGTAAATATTAGCTGATAGACCCAGCATTGCCAGGGCTTTCATTCCTTCATATGTACAGGCAACTGAGCAAAATTTGATGCAGATTGGGGATTTGTATAAGTAACAATGCTGCGCCAAGCCAAAAACCCACAAATTTTGACTTTTGCTGAAATCCGGTGATAGGTGTGGTGTCCAAATGTCATGTAGCCAGTAATGTCTGGGGGGTCCAAACAGGCGACTCTGCAAAATTTGGTGCAGATTGGTGAAATGGTGTGGAATTGTATAGGGAACATATGCGAAGCCACAAACCTACCCAAATGTTCACTTTTGCTGAAATACAGGGAAAGAGATGGGGTGTTTATATGACATGCAGCTACTAATGTCTGCAGGGTCCTAAAAGGTAACTGGGCAAAATGTGGTGCAGATTGGTGAAGCGGTATGGAATTGTATAGGGAACATATGCAAAGTCACAAAGCCACAAACCCAGTGACCTTTGCTGAAATCCGGGGAAAGGGATGGGATATCGAAATGTCATGGATGCCAGTAATGTGCAGAGGGCCCTAACAGGTGACTGTGCAAAATTTGGTGCAGATTGGTGAAACTGAGTGGAATTGTATAGGAAACATACGCAAAGTCCCAAACCCTCAAAACCACAACCACATAATGACTTTTGCTGAAATCCGGGGAAAGAGGCGGGGTGTCCAAATGTCATGCAGCCAGTAATGTCCGTAGAGTCCTAACAGGTGACTCTGTAAAATGTGGTGCAGATTGGTGAAACAGTGTGGAATTGTATAGGGAACATACGCAAAGCCACAAACCCACCCCCAAATATTCACTTTTGCCGAAATACGGGGAAATGGGTGGAGTGTCCAAATATCGTGTAGCTAGCAATGTCCAGAGAGTCCTAACAGGTAACTGTGCAAAATGTGGTGCAGATTGGTGAAACACTGTGGAATCGTATAGGGAACATACACGAAACCACAAACCTACAAACCCAGAGACTTTTGATGAAATCCGGGGAAAGGGGTAGGCTGTCCAAATGTCATTTAGCCAGTAATGTCAGCTAAAAGATGACTGTGCAAAATTTGGTGCAGATTGGTGACAAAGTGCATCATCGCGAGTTTGGTGGTAACCCTTAAATCCGGCGGTAGTGCTGTTACCGCCGAATTTAAGGGTCTGCCGAATCAGGGCTTCGGCTGATTTCCCCCCAGCCAAGAGCTGGGGGGAAATCTGCCGAAATGTCACGCTCATACCACCGGCGGAATTCCCGCCGGCGGTAAGAGCGCAAAATTTCCCCATTGAGCCCTATGGGGAATGGGGCATTCCCAAATGGGCTCAATGGGGAATGGGGATTTCCAATTCCACCAAACCCGTGATCCGGCGCTAATAGTGCATGGGTTTGGCGGTAGGGCAGATAACACCAGCGCTATTAGCGCTGGCGTTACCGCCCAACTCGTGATGAGGCCCAAAGTGTGGAATTGTATAGGGAACATATGCAAATACACAAATCCAGACACTTTTGCTGAAATCCGGTGAAATGGGTACGGTGTCCAAATGACATGTAGCCAGTTATGTCCGTAGGGTCCAAACAGGTGACTGTGCAAAATGTGGTGCAGATTGGTGAAGTGGTGTGGAATTGTATAGGGAACATACGCAAAGCCACAAACCAACAAACCCGCACCAAAATCCGTACTTTTGATGAAATCCGGGGAAAAGGGGCGGGGTTTCCAGATGTCATGCAGCCAGTAATGTCTGGAGGGTCCTAACAGGTGACTTTGCAAAATGTGGTGCAGATTGGTGAAACAGTTTTGAATTGTATAGGGAACATACGCAAAGGCACAAACCCACACATTTTTGCACTTTTATATATTTATGTATATATGGGATACATTACTCACCGTAATCGTATTTCTGATGCTTGTATCTGCTTAGATTCACATGCTTTGCATAGGCCGACATCTATGGAAGTTGGAGAGTATTGCACATTAAGTTTTTGAAGTTCAAAAAGAGACGTCTTTAGGGTGTGACTGTAATACTATCCCTAGTGTGACATACCCTGTACCGATGATCCCTCTTGCGTCGAGGTCCCTCAGATTATTTGTTTCTGACAAGAGGGAGTGTAAGTTGTAAGCGTGAAGTGTAAGTAGAGACCATGAGGTGTGAAAGATCTATGCTTTTTTTCTTTTTTTCCCAGGAACCTTCTACTCCAAGAGGGGAGGAAGGGCGGGCACATGTGTATCTAAGCCAATACAAGCATCAGAAATACAATTACGGTGAGTAATGTATCCCTTCTGAGGTTTGTGGATCTGCTTAAAATCACATGCTTTGCATAGATTAGCGAGCAGTACTAGTATTAGGAGGTGGGTTATTAGAAGGGTGCGCTGAAAAGAGATGTTTCAGCCCGCTTGTCCCATCTGTGTATCACCTCTAGAATGTGTGTGCAGACAGTAATGTTGGGTGATGGTGTGTTCTGAACTCCAAGTGGCAGCCTTGCTAATAACGTTTAAAGGCACATTTGGTATGAAGGCTAAAGTTGCCCCAGTGCCTCCAGTTGAGGGTGCTATGGGCTTAAAGAGCAATGTTCTCTTGGCAAGGGAGTAACAGAGTTGGATACAGTTGACAATCCTTTTAAAAATTGCTGCTTTAGGGATAGATTCCCCTTCTCTTCCAGCAGCTATAGATACAAAGAAGTGATCTGTCCTTCTTATCAACTTTGTCATTTGAAGGTAGAACACGACAGCTCTGCATACATTCAGTGTATAACCGTCTTCATGCTGCTTTTACTGAGTTTTGGAAAAAAGCAGGAAGTTCGATACTTTGATTGACATGGAATGTTTATATGAATTTGGGTGAGATGCAGGATGTGTGCATAGCACCACCTTGTCCTTGTGTGAAGGGCTCTTGTACAGACAGAGCTTGTTGTTCACTAACCCTTCTGATCGAAGTACTGGCTAGTAGGAAGGCCATTTTGTATGTAAGGTGTTAAGGCTGGCCTTGTGCATGAGCCTTGTGAGAAAGGCATTGAGGTCCCAGTCGGGAGTAGGATTAGAGATGGGAGGGTACAGTTTTTGACATCCTCCATGAAAGCCTTAACTACTGGCACCTTCCACCACAACATTTTGTTCTGAGCCGTGGTGTAAGTGGAGAGAGCTGCAAGGTGTACTTTGAGTGAGTCAAAGACTAATCCTGAGTCAAGTAGGTAGAGCAAGTACTTGACTACGTTAGTGGCTGAACAGTCAGTTGGATTGAGAGACTGTGCTCTGCACCATAACACAAACAGTTTCCATCTGTTAAAATAGCAGTACCTTGTGTTAGGCTTGCATGCCTCCTTGAGTATTTCCATGCACCTTTGGTCTAGGCTAAGGTGACCAAATTCTTTGACCTCAGGAGCCAAGTTGCTAAGTTCAGCTTCTGAGGGCATGGGTACAGTGTTGTTCCCTGATCCTGGGTCATCAGGTTGTGCGTGCACGGGAGTTTCATGGAAGGACACAGGGACATCATTTGTAAGTGTGAGAACCAGGTCTAGCGGGCCCACACTGGAGGTGTTAGGATCAGGCTTACTTGTTCCCGGTGTAGCTTGTGGACTATATTGTTGAGCCGAGGTGTCAAGGGAAAGCGTATGCAAATTTCCCTGAGCAGTTCATCAGAAGTGCGTTCCCATTGGATCCTTTCTGGGGAAACCTGGATGCATAATCTTGGCATTGCGCATTTTTACAGGGTTGCAAAAAGGTCTATCTCTGGGAACGCCTGTTTAGCATGTCTGTGTTTAGTTGCCATTCGTGCTCTGAGGGTAGAATAGAAACATGTTGTGATGCAGTGTCTACCGTCAGATGTTCTGTGCTAGTTTAGACAGCCCTGGAGAATGAGTAACCCCCTGTTTGTTTACATAAAACATGGCCATGGGTTGTCTGTAAGGACTAGGACTGTCCTGTGCACTAGCTGAGTCTTGAATGCTTAAAGTGCTTTGAGAATCGCTAGTAGTTTGAAAAGGTTGATGTGCTTCCTGGTTAGCGCCTGTGTCCATAGGCCATGAGCAGTGTAATGCAGCAAGTGAGCACCCCACCCGGTCATCAATGCGTCTGTCATGAGAGTGGCCTCGATCACTGGTGTGTGGAATGGCTGACCCCTTAGCAGATTGTCTCTGTTCCACCACATTAGCGACTGAACCAGAGGTTGCGAAACCACCACTAGATTGTCCCACAACCCGCTTGCTTGCGACCATTGTTTCGCTAGCCACTCTTGTATTGGACACATGCAGAGCCAGGAGTGAGGCACTAGGTAGATGCAGGAAGCCTTCATTCCAAGCAGGCGCATTGCATTTCGTACCATCACTTGACGACCGGCTACATATTGCGGTGTTTCAAACAGCATGTTTGGACCCCTTCTTCAGATGGGTAGACTAGTCGATTTCTGTTTTGATTAGTGCCCCCAAAAATTGCTTTATTTGGCGGGGCACTAGACTTGACTTATTTTTGTTTATGTTGAACCCCAATTGGAACAGCAGATTGTTTGCTGCGTGGTTTGAAGGCACCGCTGGGGAGTCCCGGTACCATGCGACATGTCTATGTAGGGGTACACTGGAATGGACTGCCTGTGCAATTGGGTGGCCACCACTGTTAGGACCTTTGTGAATACCCTAGATCAGCGGTATTCAAACTGTGGGTCGCGACCCCCCAGGGGTCCGCGGGTGCATCCCTGGGGGGCCCTGAGAGCTCAACATGAAATATAAAAAAAAAACATTTTTTTTTTTAGATTGGAAGAAATGGCCAGAGGTGGCTCACATGGTCGGGCTGAAGCATGAAACTGTCTCAGGCAACAATGAAAAAGTGGCCTGCAGTTGTAAATGGATATTCATTCCTTTAGTCACAGAGTGGGCCTCATTACAACTATGGCGGTATGGTAACAACGGTGACGGTAAGCTACCGCCACTGTTGCTACCGTACCGTCATAGTACGAGTTGTGCTTGCGGGTGCCTGACAGCCCGCCAGGTCTGACCTGGCAGGCCGTGTGGCACACACAAGCACAGCTCGTTGGATGCACTGGCACCGTTATTAACATTTTTATTATTTTTATTTCTGTTATAAATTAATTTCATTGTCTATCAGACATGTGGACCTGACTGAATAGAGATGAGATATCCATGAAAGAAATTAGATAAGGTACACTTTATATAATATCTTTGTTTATATATTACACTGTTTGATGGTATGTACTAGTATATTGTGTGAGGGGTCAGAAATGTGAGGCGGACAGCTTTTGGATGATTTTTCAACATACACCATTTTATTAAATTATACATGTTATCAAACGCCTCACTATGCCTACTTTGACAAGGATTTCCCTGCCTATCAAAACTAAAGGAAAACCCTCTAACACAGGATGTCTGGCCCTCACACTTAACATCAAATACATAAAGAAAAATATGGCAATTCATAGTAACATCAACAATGATATCGACAGACTCTCTGGGTAATTTGGGTGAACTCCCGTTCCCCAGGTTTCAAGGTAATTCAATTCAATGTTCAACAAAAGAAAAAGGAAACAAGGAAATCTATATTCTGTGATACAGTGTTAGGTCAATAGTAAGCCCCTTCAATGTTAAAGTAAAGTTCTGTTAACCAAAGTTCCAAAAACAGAAAAGCTTTTCTTCTTTGCGAAATAAAGATTTACCAGTTCCCCAAGATAGCATCAATGTTATTCCCAGCCACAATGCTTTGCCACAACTTCCAATTGCCCAAGAAGAAATGCCACATGTTAATGAAACACAGTTGTTGTTTAACAGTTAGTATGTCTCTCTATTCAAGATAAGGAGTCACAGTAGTCTTTGTCAGGATGACTTCACAGCACTTCTACTTGCACTTCAACAACTTCAACTTCCACAAGAGTTCACCATAAGGGCCTGCTCCTTTGCCTCGTAGTATTCCTGCTTTGTTTGTGCTACTGAAGCCTCAAATCAACCAAATACTACCACAGCTTCAGTACTTTGTGACTCAACAGGTTTTGGTTATGACAAGATTCACTTTCGGGTACTTCAACATCTTCAAGTAGACAAGGTACTCTTCCTCTGAATATCCCTTTTCCAAATGGACAGCCTCTTTGCCTGTCTTGTCTGTCTGAAACCAACAGCAACATGTAGCAAGTTTTCCTTCTCCAACCTTGCCTTTATTACTCTGCCTTGTGTTAGCCCGAATAATTGGCTTTGTCAGCACTCTCTTAGCTTCAGGTAATGCTTTCACACTTGTATCTTAGGCAATGCTGAGATTCTATTTGGCTCCCAGTATTGTTTAGACTGTTGTTTGGCTTTGGTAAAGGCTGGTTTCAGTCTCAATTGGGCAAATACTGTGTTCTCTCTCGGCTTGGGCAATGCTTGCTCTTGCCAACTGTTAATTACAATATTTAAAGACTTGACTTCCCTTTGTTAGCAATTATTGACTGCGTTAATAATGATTCAGAGGTCACTCTTCCTCCTAGAATCGTAATTAGGCACACACAACCACTTGTTCATGTGCTTTACAAGTTTTAATTTCAACAATTGATTTTCACAGTGCTTGCTCTTCACGCGAGTGAGAGAGAATATCCGATCACACGCGAGTGTTACAATTCAAGTGTTCCCTTGTTAAAGATTCAGCAATCAACTTGTATGACTTCTACTCATACGCCAGTGATTATTTAGCTGGATACTGTTGCCTGCAGTGCTCGCGCAAGGAATCAGAACACCTGGTTCAACTCACAGGCTTCTGGGGTCCTTTCTCTGCATGCAGCACAACTTCTACAACTTCTAGCTTCACTTGGGAGCCACACTCTTTCTTGCTGAAGGTGTCTACAGTCCGGCCACTCAATTAAGGAGCCCCTCTTGCTCCACAGACGCACGGTTTCACTGGAGCTTCTAGCCACGGTCTCCGACATGCTTACTGCTGTGCAATCTCTGCAATTAGACTCACATGGTGAAAGGCAGCCTTCCTGCATACCTTCAGATGCCCTGCCGCTGCACATCACAGTTTGGGGGAACAGGACCCTCACAGGACAAGCAGGTGAAATCTACAGCATCAGAATCCCGGTGTCCCTTTGGTTCTCCCACTTCTGCCTGGATTGCCAACACTGTGCCTTCTTCGTCCTGCTTCTGCTAATACTGCATATCCTCCAGCCACAGTTCCAACTCCTTCTAATTGCCTGCCCGTGGGGAAGCTTTTAAGCCTCTCAGCTTTCCTAAGGTGTGGGCTATACCGGAGGGGGCCTTTTAAGCCTCTCAGCTTCCCTAAGGTATGGGCTATCAGGCTTAATTGACTGACTGCTAGTGCTACATGACTCGTCAGCCCTTTTCCTCGTCCCAGTACTTATGGGATTATGGGGCTTGTAATCCCAGTTGTCAAAGTTAGACTTTCTGACTTCTTCAGCTTGGCAAACAGCCATTAAAAGTGTTGGGGTATGGTGAAAGTTAAACCGGGGTTTTCCCAGTCTTCCTGATCTGTTTCCTCCCATGTGATACTCCCACAGAACACCACCACCAGGTACGGGATCAGGAAGTGTCTGCCCTTTCCTGGTCACATGAGAAAGGTCCAGTGCCAGGTTTCTGGGAGGAATCATTACTGATTCATCACAAATGGTAGTGTTCTAAAAGGTATAGTGGGCACGATCAAAAGCTGTGGCTACTGCCCATGGTTGATGGTCATGGTTAGTGTCATGGCAAACATATATGGAATAATAAAACTCTTGAAATTCAAGGAAAAAGCCCAGAAATTCATCTTAAGCCACCTTAATTTTGGGCTCCCTGTTGTGCACCCTATTTCAGCCATGGTCAGTGTGCATGGCCAAATATCTTTGAATACACTAATGGACACTAATCATGGCCTTCAGTCATGGACACTGGCAACAGCCTTCAGACATGTGCACTGTATATTTTAAAACACTAACAGGCCACAAACCATAAATGTTGTCCTTCACCAGTGGCAAGAGCCTTGAGCCATGTCCACTGTATATTATATACACTAAGCAGCCATGGGCTGTAGCACAATAATAGCCAGTGGCCACAGCTTTTGGCTGTCCCCACTATGCAGACTAACATATAAATGGGCCACTAGCCACAGTCTTTGACCATGAGCAGTTTGTACATCTTTTGGCCATGTCCACTGTATATTTTAAAATACTAACATGCCATAAGGTATGGCCTTCAGACGTGCCCACGGTGTATTATACAACACTAAACAGCCACTAGCAAAGACCTTTGGCCATGGCCATTGTATATTACATACACTAATCAACTGTTAGGACAGTTTTTCTGAAGTCCATCTAAGGGCTTAGTAAAAACCATTCAACTGCAACAGTATATCACTCCACTCTTAGTATAAGGCTGTACCACCTGAGTTCATGGTAGCATAGACAGAGCAGCCAGGCACATCTTGGGAAGGGAGAGAAGGCTATAGAATCAGTAAAAATAAATTGCAATACATATGGTCCAAAGAAACACTGAAACACGATGTATTGTAAAAATAAATGCTTTATCTAAATACAACTAGGCCCAGATAAATCTTGGGGGAGAGGGTGGTACATCCTATCACAGATCATATAAACACATTAAAAGAAACACAACACTATGCTTTAAGGTACACAGAACAAAGCACATACCTTATTTAGAAAACTAACAGTAGTTTAGGTCAAACCTTTTCATACACATTCAGTATAGGTCACACCTATTCTTTGGGAGTAAAAACCAATAGTTACTTTGTAGATTACTTTCTGTAATAAAGGGTAGTAGACCCTAGCAGTTGTACCGTGATGCTCAGCAAAGAAATCAAATAGTAACTCTAATGGACAATATACTTTTCTGAATAGTGGAACATTTATTCTAGGAACAGCTAAAAACCTATAACTCTGATTAACATGCATCCAGATGAGTCAGAGGAGGGCAGGGCAGTTAACCGCTCTGATCTGCCAATTCACTAAGAAACTAAGTGGTTATTCGATATGGGGAGGCCGACAGTTATATATATAGTGTCTGGCACCCGCTGTGACCTACGGGCTTGAAGCATTCACCACAATCGATCTAAAATGGCTCCAGGTAATTGAGGGGAGATTCTGGAGGAAGTTGTTGGGACTACCTCAAGTATACATATGGCAATAATCCGCCTCGAGCTTGGCATACTGTCATTAAGATCATTGGTACTGAAGAAGGGAGTACAATTGTACACTAATATCCTTAATGCCCCTACTAACCCTCTCTTGAAAAGTATGAGTGTTGAAGAGCGTAAAACCCAGGCGAAGTCAAACCTGATCAAGCGCATTAATGTATTGTTTCAAGAGATAGGATGGGAACGCAAGTGGGGAGATGATTGCCTCCGTATGATGTCCTCCTTAAGAAGATACATTGAACTTTGGGATTGGCAAGAAAACTTTACCCACTTGAGCCGTTTGAAAAGCAATGCATTCATATCAACGGTATTATATACATTTAAACGACCTCAATGTTATATGAATCTCTATCCATCACCTAGTCTGAGAAGATTCATCATGCTTCTGAGAATTAACCATCTGCCTGTTCTTTCTGTAGTGGGTGTGGAGCGAGGTATCCCTAAAGAGGAGTGTTAATGCCGAACTCTGCTTTTCTCTTCCTGTTTTACATAATCCCTTCCCTGCTAACTCATACCACTTCCACTGAGACTGAAGGCCTGATCCCTCATGAACCTCACAGGTTCCAGGCCTTATATCTAGTCAATATCAGTACACGGCCCCCAACCCTTCAGCACTGCCCTTGTGGGTTTTGCTGGATTTTCAATTCTCCATGTATTAGCAGTTCCTTACCCAGAGATAGCTGCTCTTTTCAAGTAGGCCTCATGGCAGCTTGACTTTTAGAGTGCAATACATTCAAGGACTGACAGCAGTACAGTTTAGAAAAAAATACTGCCGGTGCCGTGTGTTTTCTTAGTGTGTTATGAGATATTTAAAACTAAGAAAGAACATGGCACCCAGGACTGTGGACTGTCTCCCATCCATACCAACCCTGCTTACCTTCAAAGCGAGGAAGAGGCCTGCCCCTTCAGGCCATGTTGCTCTACGTGATCCTGTTACGTGTGCTCATTTATTAGGCAAGATGGCCTGAAGGACCTAGCCCCTTCATTGCTTTGAATCTAAGCAGGGTCGGTCCCGGATGCCTACCGTGTCACCCCCAACATCACTGTAGCTGTACAAATATATATGTATATTTTTCTATAACTGCGGCTATGAACTACAAATACCCTCGGTTATACCCTTGGTTATTATTATGATCGCAGCGGTTATCTGGAAAAACAGCGAAACCCAAAAAATGCTTCCCTGCCCTCTGTGAGATAGGCATGGTTCAAGAGAGACACAGACTCAAAGATGTTAGTTTCAAAACCTTTATTTACTAAAGTTCCTGGGTTGGTGTCTTGCCTAACTAGCCCTAACACTAAAGGGATGGTTCCCTTAACTGATGTTTCTAAGGGCCGTCGAAGTCTGAAAATCCAAAGTAAAAATCTGTCTGTGTCTAAACCTATGCCTGCCCTCACTCTTTGACAAAATGTGTAAGGAAGTCTCTTAAAAGAAAAATATAGGGGTTCAACAGAAAATAGGAAACCAAGGTTGGTTTCAGCTGGTTTTCACACCAGGTTTAGGTTGGTCAGTTTCACAAAAATGAGTTCAATCAAAAAGGGCTGTTCATCAGACCTTCTCCACAGTTCTTGCAGTATTCTCACACACTTTCGATGTCTTAATTTGCTTGGGATTCCCTTCCCCATGCTTTATCTTCCAAGTTCAAAACATAACCAAACAAAATATACACAGTTCCTCTTCAAGCTTGTCAGGGTTCCCTTCCCCAAACTTTAACTCGTTAAGCATCAAAAAACAGTAAGTATTCAACTTTGTCAGGCCTCTCAGGGTTCCCTTCCACAAGCTTAGGTCCCTCTTGCCCAAGATTCAATTCCTTCGGTATCACAAAATAATAGATATTCCACTTTGTTAGGCCTCTCAGGGTTCCCAGTGGTCGAAGTGGATGGGAGCGGTTGAGAGCGGTGCTCCTCTACATTTTTATTTTTAAGTTTTACTGTTCCTATACTTTTATTTTAAAAAGAAACCGTTCCGGAATGGTTTCATTTTAAAATAAAAGTGTATGGAGAAGTTGAAACTTGCAATTCAGTGCACTGAATTGCACTTAACATTCTCTTAAACAGCAGGTGTGCTTGTATGGGGATTTGGATTGTGTGTGGAAGGGGCGTGGTGATGGGGTTTGTGGGGAGCAGGGCAGGCCAGCAGGGAGCATTGTTCCACTACTTCTTTTTGTACACTTTGACCACTGAGGGTTCCCTTCCCCAAGTTTAGGCCCCTCTTGGATTCAAGCACAAGTTCAGCTTGGGCCTCTCAGGGTTCCCTTCCCGAGCTTAGGTTCCTTTCTGTTTTAAACACAAGTTCAGCTTAAGCCTCTCTGGGTTCTCTTCCTCGAACATAGGCCCCTTTTAGTTTTAAACACAAGTTCAGCTTGTACCTTTCTCTCATGCACAGTTCTTTCACATTTAATCCATTCAGGTGGTAGCATTGGAGACTTTTGAAAACACCAAGTTCTTTGCTCCTACTAAGTGCGACCACTCTGATCTTTAGCCCCTCTCTTTATTCCTTGCTCTTCCTTTTTTAACCTTCCACCTTCAGGTGCTTCCTGCACCCCTTCTTGTTTTCCTTTGTTTTCTTTGCTTCTTTCTCATGCACACTTTCACCTTCCATGTTTTCTCGTGCACACTTGCACCTTTCTTGCTTTCTTATGCACACTTGCACTTTCCTTGCTTTCTCATGCACACTTGCACATGCCTTGCTTTCTTGTTCACACTTGCACCTTCTTAATGTCTTTACTTTCCGTCTGTTCCGCTAGCACCTTTTCCTTTTGCTGCTTTACTTATCTATATAGCTTTCACTTTCAATCTTTCTCATATTTCCTTTCACTTTTACAGTCCATGCCACTCTACAAGCTTTCTTTCGCATCTTTCACTTTTCCACTCTGTGCCGCTTTACAAGCTTTCTCTCGCTTTTTCCGCTCGGTGCCGCTTTACCAACTTTGTCTTTCACTCGCTCCACTCCAATGAACTGCACGCTCCCGAGTTTCTCTCTCACAGACATGAAATTCACCGGGCAATGTCGGGTTGATGAGTGGACCCTCTGGATACAGGGGGTTGAGGTCAGGGTCTCACCGCCTGCCCCTCAGACACCCCTGCGACAGACACAAGTCCCAAGGGAACAAGCACTGTTCCGACCACGAACAGCAGGTTGCAGGGTGCCGTGCTCCGGTTCCTTGGAGACACACCTCCCTAGACATGCTGTAGCCCCTTACAAACACCGTGCCAGCGTCTCGGCACGCCATTCTCCTCCAGGCTTCAGGTGCTGCTGCTGTCTGCTTGTTGGCCTCCCTGGTCCAGACAACATCCCCAGCTCACTCATTCTTTGGAAAAAGACCACATCTTTTATAGTTGTGAAATAGTCAAGTGGAGTAAGGTGTGAGGGATAATTAGTAAATGCCCGACTCTGCCCGACTCTATCAGTGAGTTTGAGTTCTTTCTATAGCCGGTTTCCCTTACACTCCCCATGTTGTCCCTATGGGAAATCTTCATTACTCCCAGTTGCCTCTTCCTTGTCCCAGTATTGTTTGGAAAGGGGGAGGGGAAATGGACTAGGATTGAAAATGCCTTTTGAAAGCTGAGGGAGAGGCATGTGAAGTGTAACGGGATTGGAGATTAGATTAAGTTCCTGGTACTTTTTTTAGAGAGTTGACATAGAATATAGGAACATCTTCTAATCTTGTCTTTGGTTATGGGAATGGTTGCCCCCTTCCTTATGTCTGCGGGTTGATTATAAAAACAGGGGTCTTGATGGTATTCTTTGTAACTTGGACAGGTAGAGGATGAATGGATCGCAACACAAGAACTTTGTTTTTGTTTCATTTGGGTCTTCTTCCTTCCCCCTCTTGGGCAACGGACTCCTTTCTTTCTCCCTAATGTGTCATAAATGATAGGACTGGAATCAAGGGCCATGACACTTGAATAAGAGTTGTGGGAATCAACATATCCAATGAAGGTATCCAGGACTTCCTCTTCCTCCTCTATTGTCCCGTCAGAATACTGCGTCTCACCTGGGGTATTCCCACTAAGACAATCCCGGACTCCCCTACCCAGGTGAACCTCCCTCGCTCGTCCACCCCCAGCATTGGAATCCGAAAGCAACGGCCCTCCCCATGCCACCTGACTAGAGGATTCTCAGGGTTTACATGGGAGAATATCCCTAGGATTCTCACACTTCCCAGACCCCTACCAAATGCCCCCGTCAAGTGTGCCTGCTCCCCCACTGCAGACAACTTCTTCACCTCCCATGCCCTCAGCTATTCCCCCTCAGCATTCGCTGTTTCTGTGACGCAGTTCGCAATGAAATGTCGCCTATTCACAACTATTCTGTCTGAAGCCGAGGTTACAGAAAAGCTTTGTGTTGCAAACTCAGACCCTAAACCTCCTCCAACTGCCAAATGTAACTTGGTGTTTCTATTACCTCTCTCCCACCTCTACCCTAAAGGCATTTCCCTGAATCTTCACCTAAAAATGGCATTTTCCTGATTTTTTGTTTTCAGTAAACCAAGGGTATAGCCGTGGCTATCTCTCGCTTTGAGAAAAAAAAGATGGTGGCTGCTTCATTTATAAACACCCGGTTTCTTGACAATTTACCCTAGATACAGCTATTTATTTGTGAGATGGAGCATCCCCTTCTGCGTCAAATGCTAAAAAAAGTACTGGACGGAATAACCCCAAACCACAAAAAGATTGTGAGTCAATGCATCGTGCCAAATATGTCCAGCGGTTTTGGCTGTGAGGTCTGGCAAAAATGTTAAAACGTACCGTTATATCTATTGGATAATAAATAGGGAATAGGTCGAAACCACATATTTTAATATTAAATCAACACAATTAAAACAATTTATTAAGGGTTTGTCCTGCCGCAGATATATCTGGTGAGGCCAGAACATAACAGCCGCCGTGATACAAACACAAACTTTTATACCACCAAACTATATTTCTATTGTTTGTTTTCATAAAGTGACATGTGCTGTGCAAAAATTCACACCGGACATACCTCAATCCACACACCACTTATTCTCTCATACTATTCATCCTGTTTCTATTGTGTCAAGTACAGCTTCAATGTATAACAAAACAGCAATCTATAATGTGCCCAACATGTTTCTTTCCAACTCTTTAACAGTGTACTAACTACTTGGAAATTCTTCAGGGGGCTAAGGACAAAGGTTTGGTCACCCATGCGAAATAATTGTTGCATGGGCAAAACACAAATGTAGTTTACAATTTGTTTTCTTGATCGTACGTCAATCTACATCAATACGTTCAGGTTGTCCTGCGTTGAATGCAGAAAGAAGGAGTTTCTCCCTAAAGGGGAACAGCAAATAATAAGGAATTTAGTATCTTATCTAGTATATTCGTAAATGAAAATCAGCTAGACATCTATTTCTTAGTAACAGAAGTCTAGACTATGGGTTGATTGTTATCTAAAACTGGAACACTGCACCAACATAGTTGGCCTATGCATCTACTGGGTAGGCAAAACAAGTTGCCTTTGTATTAAATTGTTAATTCAGGTTGTTGTTCTGTCCATACAAAATGTATGAGTTAACCTTGGACTAGCTTCAATGTGGACTATATCTACTAGCTTTAGCTGTGAATCTGGGATCTGTTTTGTATTCCCCTTCTCCAATCTCAGGCTCGCTATAAGTCGTGCCACACTCACTGTATATGAATTCAGGTCCACGTTCAATAGGAACTTGGGATCCTTTTACAGGTTTCTTAGGTGCCCGAATGACACTGTTGGGTGAAAGAAGTCAAAGTTATCTATAGGTCTACATTTTTTAACTGTAGATTGCCCTAGAGGTTCTTTCAATCTTACCCAAAGAGGTTAATAAATGTAGCGTTCTTGTTTTGTAGACTCTGTGGCAGCGGGAGTCCTGTTCAGTGCAGTCTTTCTAGTCCTATGGTACCAGTCACCGATTATACCCTTGGCAGAGATACGATTTCTCAGTGAGTTCCGAGTGCAGAGTATGGAGAAATAATGCATTTAACGTATGCTGAAGCTACTAGGTACTACAGGTTATCTTAAGCCAAGGGATCTATAGCCATACCCTTTATAGGTCGGGGCTGCGCATTATGCTTGTTGAGCGGGTGCGCTTCAGGCGGTTAACCCCCTCATCTTGTACAGTTGTGTCTGGATTCACTCAGATACTTGTTCTCCTTGCACCACAGTGCGCATAATAGGGAGATTGGGGACCACTCCTTCATCGTTTTAGTTGGCTCAAGCTAATGGCTGTGGGAAAGTGGGGAAATCTACATTGATTCGGAAGGCTCAATATAACTTTAGTTATGCAAAAAGTACATTAGTCTAACGTTTCGCCACTTTCCTGCGCGTTTTCGTTGTTCTTACTGTGAGTGTCGTGGAAGCCGGCTCCTGTGCTGCGTCTGTTTGTGTGAACATCGCGGGCGCTTCTCAACCGCGACTGCATCCGGGGTGGGTTTCTTCTTGTTTGTATTGTGCTGGTCTTACTTAATTGCTAGTTTAGCATGCTTGCCTTGTCATGATTGACTCCAGCTGGATAGCCTACGATATCTGCATTCTGGCTCGCCCTCATCAGGTAACTGCGAGCCTCTAGCGGCTCATTAACTTAACCCCCTATGAGGCGGATTTGCTAATGCCTGTGGCGTAAGCTTCCTGATGTTGCGTTTTGTACAGCTTTCTTCACTTTAGAAAGTAAGCGGACCAGAATGGTTCTGTAATGTTCGAAGACTGCAATAGAGGTAGCCTTAATGTGTTAATACTTCTGGGTGTCCCGAATTGGAGTAATGCGTTGGTGAACTGTGAAGCAAATGTATCTTTACATCGGAGTGTCGTTTCATCAGTGCTTCCTAAACTTACTGAGAGCACATTTTAATGAAAGGTTGTGTACCTTCTGTTTTTAGTGAAGGAGTGTAAGTGAAGTAATTACGTCCATCAATCTATTTTCTCATTCAGGCCTGAATGCATACTGTTGGTCAAAAAGATCAACTGCTGTTCCTTTTTTAACAGTGTCCTTTATCCCTATTACTGGCCATCCCTGCTTTTTGTTTGTAAAGCACAGTCCATCTTAGGTCATCCACAGTGTGCAATGTCTCTATCCAGTGGTCGACCAGTGGCATGTTCTGATGGTGGTTCCTAATGCAACTTCTGTGCTTGCCAATGCAGTTTTATTTTTCTTTCTGTTTTACCCACATAGATCTTCTTGCACAGGCACCATATGGCATAGATCACCATATTTGAATTTCAGTTGGTGAAAGTTTTCTGTTGCCACTGTGTTGCTAGTCGAATATCAACCAATGTGCTTTTGGATGTATACGGGCAGCAGGTACATTGGCCGCACAGAGAGTGTCCCAATAAATCCGGTAGGCCCCATTGTTGTGGTAATGTTTTTGGTGTAGCAGGTCTTCGGCTCACATCATTCCGTGTGATCTGGTCTTTTAGATTGCGGCTTCTTTTGAAAGCAATAATAGGTTTAGCGATGGGTTGTTCCCTATTTTCCAATAGGGTGCAGTTTTTTCCAATGATTTTCTTAATTCCATTTGAAAGGTTACTACTGTATGTATCGACGAACACCAACTGTTTAGTTTTTCCCTTTGACTCTCTCCGTTCCTTGTATTCTATGAGGGCACCTCGGTTATTGTTATTAGCTCGTTTGCACGCATCTTTGGTGATCTTCAGTGGGTAACCTCTTTTTATTAAACGATCTTCCATTGTTTTGGCTTCTATTTGATAATCCATTTTTCTTGTGCTGTTTCTCTTGAGTCTTAGAAATTGTCCAAGAGGCAGGTTGCCACGTACGTGTTGGGGGTGAAAATTCGAGTAGTGTAGAAATTCGTTTTTGTCTGTTGGTTTATTGTATGGTTGTTTGTAAACTGCAGAAATCTGTCTTCTGTGTTGATCCATCTATAAAATAGCTTCAGTTCTTGCTCTGACCCTGTCCAGATGATAAAAATATCATCTATGTAGCGTCGCCAAGATTTGATGTAATTTACATAGGGGTTGTTCATATTCATGATTCTAGATGTCTCGAATCCTTCCATGTACAGGTTGGCTACACTTGGAGCCAGTGTAGCTCCCATAGCCGTGCCTTGTATCTGTTTAACAAAATCTCCATCAAAATGGAAGTAGCTTTCTATTAGGGCCATTTCGGCGAACCACAGAATAAAAGATATTGGGGTGGATTTCACTGTATGGTCCTGTAGTAATTTTTCCTCAAACATCTACAGGGAGGCCTCTGGGGGATACTTGTGTACATATCGACTACGTCAAGTCCTACCAAGACTTGGGTTTGAGGATCAAAGTCCATCCCTTCTACTTCAGAGATGATTTGTGTGGTATCACGTATATGGGATGCCATTTTCTTGACTAGAGGTTGAAGGAATTTGTCTGCAAACTGAGAGAGGGGTTGCAGAACTGAATCGACTCCCGAGACAAATGGCCTCCCAGGTGGATTATTCAACGATTTATGGATTTTTGGGAGGATATAGAACTGTGGAATTTGGGGTTTGTCTTTAACTAGGAATTCTGCTTCTTTCTGGGAAATCCAACCTCTTTCTTCTGCTTTTGAGACTTTCAAGGAGATTAGGTTTTGTAGTTTTGCTGAAGGATCTTCTGTTAGGGGCTGGTAACAAGCTAAGTCCAGTAGTTGTCAGTTACACTTCCTTAAGTAGTTAGTGCGATTGAGAATCACTGTAGCGCCCCCTTTATTTTCATTGCGGCTGATAGTTGTATCTGCATATGTATTACTGCTGGTTTTATCTTGCATTCTGCTTGCATTTCCCACCAGACAGAACATATGTTTGTGTGCCTGTCTGACTGATAGCATGTGTCATGTCACAGAGTTGATGTTTTGTGCTACAGTAGGTGTATGTCAATTCTGAGCGTTCCATGCCATGCCTGCCTGTGGGGACTGTCCTGTATTGATTCCCAGAAGTGACAACTCCTGTTTTCTGCTATGTTCCTTTAACTGAAGAATAAATAAAATAAATATCCTTTGTATATAATTGAGACTGCTGCCTCATCAGTAAGCCTAAACCTCTGTTTTAAGTCTGGACCTAACAACCACCACCCAGTGCCAGGGGCTTGAGGGCAGAGACACAAAGCCGAGGGGAGAAAAGTGCACAAGAGACAGGAGTGTAAGGATTCTTGCAGACAAGAAAGGATATGCAAGTACTACAGACAGGCAACAAAGGCAGTGAACAGAAAGGGTCAGGAAGTACAATTAAGACAAAGGGCCTCATTACAACTCAGGTGTTAAGGGTTAACGCCGTCGTTAACCCTTAACGCCTGATTCCGATTTTAACGGCTGCTTTTAGCAGCCGTTAAAATCCATGGCGCTAAACCGCCTTGGTGCTAATTACGCCACCGTAATTTACGGTGGTGTAATTAGCGCCTTCCCCACTCCCATTTTGCCCTATGGGGCAAAAATGGGAATGGGGAAGGGTAAAATGGGAAATGGGGATTTACCGCCCCACTCACCTTGGAATAGGGCGGTAAATCCGCCATCCACCATGGTGTAAACGTAGTTTACACCATGGTGGTAAAGTTGGCATACTTACCGCCTGGGTCATAATGACCCCCAAACACTTCAGGTTCCCACTTGAGGTGTACACAGAATGGTGGAAGAGTTTTCCACAGGGTCTGGTGAAAATCTAACATTCTGAGCAGGCTACTGTTACAGGGCCCCACTCTGAACGCTAATGCGAAGAAGCAGCAGAAGTGGGTGTCTGTGTCTGGATCCTAAGGCATCAAACAAGGAAACAGTACTCCCAAGACTGAAGCCTGTTCGGGTCCAGCAGGAACTGAACAATGACTGTCTCCTGAAGTAGGAACCAGCACACTGTTAACTTTATGGCACAAGTTAACGCGACCAAGGAAAGGGGCAGAGATTGCCTGCTGGGCAAATCCAACAGCCAAACTCTGAACAAAGGAAATAAACAAGCACAAGTGAGGACAAGAACAGTAACAGAAATATCGCTGGAAGAATAGGAAGTCAAAGTAAGCAAGGTTCAGGACAGAGACCAGGAATGAAAGCAGAAAAGCAACAAGAAAAGAATCTAAGTGCAATGGTACAGGAGACTGGACTGCAGACTAGAAACTAAGGACAGGCATCAAGGAACAGCGGACTGAACTATAGGCCGGGAACAAGGAAACTCTGGACTGGGATAACAAGGACTGAACTGACTGACAGACTGGTAACCAGCAATACAAGGGATGGTAACTCAGGACTGGAATAACAAGGGCAGGACTGGAAAATGTTAGCAAGGATACTCAGGACTGAAATCTAGGAAACTAAATCCAGGTTAGCTGGGAGCTAAAAGAAATAATAAATGCAGGTGCGCTGTGCTCCTGCAGGCAGCTGCTTAAATACCAACCTCCCCTGTGCTGAAGCAGGTTCATTAGTAGCACCTGGAGCAGCACACCTGAAGGTAATCTTCCTCCTCCCTCTCTGGTTCTTGGAAAGAGAAAGCAGCACTGATATCTAAGGCTTATGGGTATTGCAGTTCTAAGACTGATGCATAGGAATAGCCAGGGAATGAGAACGAAAACATGGTACATTATGGTATATGTAGTTGGTGAAATTAAATAAGGAAGTACCAAAGGGCAAATGGAAAATAAAGACACAAATATGAATAAGCATTGTCCGGGGAGGATTATGGTGATTAATGTGTCCCAAATCTTCCTCAATGGGTGCCAATTGGTGTTCCAGGGGTGCAGTTGGGACACCCAGATCCAGCCTTCTCTTAACAGTATCACCTGATTACTGTGCGGCACAAAATGCTGAAGACAAAAATACTGCGCATTTCAAAGTAATTATATGTGGTGGTTGGGTTAGGGTAATACATAATGTAGTGGAAGTATGGGTGGCGAAGGGCAGGAGCCCCCCCATCATATAATTGCGTTGAAATGTCACAAAAGAAAAATAAAGTCGACATTTCTATCAGCAGACAGGGAACAGAGGACTGCATGCAGTGACTCTGAGCAGGGCTGCAGTGCAGGAAGCACAGAGGTGCAGGGGAGTGAAGGCAGAGTAGCAGGATTGCCAGGGAGGGAGCAAAGGGCACTGCAACAGTAGCAGGTTCTGGAAACAACAGGACACAGCAGAAATTCAAGGGTCAAGGCCCAAAGAGCTGGGAGCTAAAGAAAATATATAAATGCAGGTGCACTGTGCTCCTGCAGGCAGCTGCTTAAATACCAACCTCCCCTGTGCTGAAGAAGGTTCATTAGCAGCACCTGGAGCAGCACACCTGAAGGTAATCTTCCTCCTCCCTCTCTGGTTCTTGGAAAGTGAAAGCAGCACTGATCTCTAAGGCTTATGGGGATTGCAGTTCTAAAACTGATGCATAGGAATAGCCAGGGAATGAGAACTTACACGCGGTGCATTATGGGATATGTAGTTAGTGAAATTAAATAAGGAAGTACCAAAGGGCAAATGGGAAATAAAGAGACAAATATGAATAAGCATTGTCCGGGGAGGATTATGGTGACTAATGTGTCCCAAATCTTCCTCAATGGGTGCCAATTGGTGTTCCAGTGGTGCAGTTGTGACACCCAGATCCAGCCTTCTCTTAACAGTATCACCTGATTACTGTGCAGCACAAAATGCTGAAGACAAAAATACTGCGCATTTCAAAGTAATTATATGTGGTGGTTGGGTTAGGGTAATACATAATGTAGTGGAAGTATGGGTGGCGAAGGGCAGGAGTCCCCCCATCATATAATTGCGTTGAAATGTCACAAAAGAAAAATAAAGTCGACATTTCTGTCAGCATTTTTTTGCTCGCAGTATTCACATAGATCCCTCTTACCATAACTACTGTCTCCTAGTGGAAAAGGTGCACACAGCTGTTAAATTACATGCGGTCCAATTACAACGGGCCTCCTACTTCCATGCAGAAGGCACATACATGTTGGTACTGTGTTGCAATAGCCTATATAAGAGGAACTTTCCAATCCAAACTCTTTTTTATGTATCACACTGTTTCCAAGAAAGCCTATTTAAAGTTGCTATGAAATGTTGAAACTGTTATTGCTTTTTGAAAGCATCCTTTTAGTGGCAGAAGAAATGTGTTGTGTTTGATAAAAGTCACTTCAAGGTGGGTAAGTCAATTAAACATGACAGTAAGGCTATCGAAGTATTTGTTATGTTGAATTTAACTATTCGTCATGTCTAGGAAAAGATTTCCTTAGTCTTAGAGCCTCCGTTGTGAAAGCCTGGTCCCTCGACTTACTATCTTGAAAGTGGGGATTTCCATAAGAAAGGCATCTGACCATCGAACATTCTGGAAAGGAGAGTATTTTTTTTTTAAGTCAAGAATATGTCTGGACCTGGGAAAGCTCTAGGAGCCATGCATTGTATTTTAAATCCAACAATGTGTTACTAGCAGCTGGAAAAAAAGTTGCCATTTTCAGTCGTCGCAATTCCCAGGTCGACATTTTTGTATGACTCCCACAAAGAGTGCTCCTACCTTTCATGTTCAATGCTGAGTCTGCAGAATGCAGCAGCCCATCCTCATCATAGGGATTGGTGAACAGGAGGATGTTATCCTGACGTTGCTTTATGTGCACTGACTGATCATCCGTTCAACATTTTGAAGTGCTGTGCATTGCATACTGTGCATAATACTTTCAGCTTCCATAGTGTATTGCAGATAAACATCTACGCCACAATGCTTCCCACAATCTGCTCTCCTCACAAGACGCACTGTTTCATGCTCCGATAGATTTAGGAAAAAGAGCCTGGGTAGGAGAGCTTTTTCTATTCCATTTGTAGCAACGAAGAACCCATGGCCCAGCCCTCTCTGGGCAATAAATGAGCTGCCACTTTTCTGGCAATTACTGAAGACCTCACTGTTCAAGATCTGCATTGTGTTCTGCTATAGCAATACACGTCAGTTGTCAGCGCCAAGAAGCCACCTGTGATGAATGATGCGCTGTACAGAAAATGTATACCATAACAATGTAACAGCTGCCCTATGTTGCTGATGCTCCCCCTGAAACAGATCCACAAGTCTTCAACCGTAGTAAAAAAAAAGGGTATGTATTCTGCAATCACAGCTTGTAGAAAAAGTAAAAACAACAGCAACAATAATAGCACTGATCATTATTATCATTATAATTACTATACAATAATATGACTTCTAATTATATGAATGTTACAGTATTAGCTGCCACCGTGTTAATAGACTGATAATCATTGTCTAGCGAACCACATTGTAGGGAGTATAGGCTATCGGCACACTTAGCCAATGGATGAGGTGCACTCATTTTGGCCCCAGATAATCCAGACAAACATTGGGGAATCCCTAAAGAAGCAGACACCGCGTGCCCCAACTCTGCACAGCAGCTTTTGGTGTAGGAGCAATAAAGGACCACTGTGGTTAATGGGGTTAAATCATCGTTAAAATTTCATACATTAATTCGGGATCAGATGCTCCTGGCACACATTCACGCAGTGTGCATTGCTTACACTCTGTTTCAATGCAAACTCTTCATCATTCACAGTTGCATGAGAACTTCTGCAATCTAAATAAATGCCATATGTTGTTTTCCTGGAGCTTTAAATTATAACTTAGTGGCATTTTCTGTTGCTTTATATCAGACGAAACGACAGTAAGTGCCACTCACGACATTATGCCTGTTTCGAATAACATTTCTGAGCGCGTTGTAAATGTTAAAAGTGACATCTCTAGAGTAGTGGAAATATGTTTGATATTAATGGATGAAAACATTGAGGAAGAGATTGTGGGGGAACCAGCGCGACTGAGAATGGCAAGTAATAGGAGAGAGGGGGGGTTGCATGATTAGAGAATAAGAAGGTAACTGAGAATACTCGGATAAAGAAAACAATCACGTTCATGAACGTTCTTCCTGTGTGGATCTTTACAGAGCCCGCCCTGAAACATTAATTCCGTTAAATAGGACCCTGCTGCAATAACGATGAGTGGCAGCTCTGTCAAGTGTGGGCTTCTATATCCTATCGCTTTCCAAAAGTACTATCACACCTGGCGAAAGAGCAGTGCAAGGTTAATCAAACACAGGGGTTTAGATTGTAACCCATGTTGCCGGTACTCGTTCTGTTACGCCTGAAAGGGGAGTTATTTCTTATTTGATAGTGTATGCGGGACATTTTGCAGTCACTGTGAGTTTGCTCTTCCCACCCATGTTTGATGACTCAGTGGAGGGGATGCTGTTTGGACTGTAAAAGGTTCTGGTGTTGTGCTGCTGCTGCTGCAAAACAGTGAGGCTGCTCTTAATGCAATAATGAGCAGTAGTTTTTGAACATCTGTAACAGCATTGGTCAATTTAATGCGCTCGCAAAGCCAACAGTTGCCATGTTCACCTTTGAAGGGAATGGCGCAATACTTGAAATATTTACTTCCCAAGGTTAGGTTCATACCGATAGGAACGTCATAGCAACAGATACTGTCTAACAGAAAAGATTTTCTATAGGGAATCTGAAATACACCTATGTATGAAATTTAAACCCTCCAGGTGAAACCGTACCACCACTAATAGGATTTGATTTGACATTTTGACATTGATTTGACATTTCTATAGTATCCACACCTGTGTGTCGAATGAAAACAAATTCACAATTGAAATATATATCAAAATAAAATAAAGTTGCCAGGTTTCGATCAGAATGTGTGAAAGTCTTTGTCCAGCGTAAGTGCACTTTCAATCTCAGATCTCACTTCTCACTCTCGCATGGTTAAATCTCTGCCTTGCTTAAGCTCTGGGATTCTGCTTCATTTGCCACAATTAAACCATTATTCTGGTATCACCTTCCATGTTTCCTTTTTCGTTCAGGTTACTTTCTGGGGAAAACTGTTCCCCAGAATGCAACAGTTCAAATTATTTCATTCTGTTATTAGACTCTCCGAGTTTCTATTTTTCACAGTTCTGTATTTCATTGGTCCTTCACAGGTGTCTATGTTGTTTTAATACAAACAAACTGTGTCTCCCAGTTTGCAGTGTTAAAATCAGTCTCATCCCTTTACTAAATTCTTTAATTAGGGGTAAGTGGTTGAAATGTTAATTTTCATGTTTCTAAATGTTTTTGCATTTGCTCTGTTTCCAGAATACAGAGTTCTTAACCAATTTCCTTTTTCTATTGGACTTGTTCATTTCCCCAGACTATTGTGGAAAGATGTTAGTTTTCTTGTGTTCCTGATACTTTGGTATTTGCTCTATTTCCTAGAATGCATCATCTTAATACCCTTCCTTCTGGCGCTGGACTTTTTCAGTCCACCAGTGTACAGTAGTTCAATCTTTAGTTTCATGTTTTACTGATGATTTGGGATTTGCCTCTGTGTCTCGGAAAACTGTGTTTTAATCACTTTGCTTTTCATACTGAACTCTTGGCTCTTGCTCTCCATCTCTGGCCAGTGCTCTCCCCACTGAATCTCTTCTTCTTATTGCTCATTTGGTTCCCTACCCTCAGCCCTCATTTGGCTGCAAACCGCACCTCTGCTGCCTCACCTGCACATCTCAGGTTCACATGGCTCTGTCACCTCCCTCACATACCACTCTTCTGCAGCCTAATCTCTTGTTATGTTCTCACATTTACACATATTGGCTTCAGAGCCGAGCTCTCTGACTCCATCTTCTCCCTCGCTTGTCTCCTGTACATGAGGCCCCTGATCCTGGCTCTGCTGTCTCACTTCGGTGCTGGGTTCATGGGCCCCCTCTCTGACTATGTCCTCTCGTTCACGTGTTTCTGGTTTGCAAGCACCTCTCTTTGGTTCACGTTTCCGGTTGACACGTTCCAGATGCCTTGGCCTTCTCAGGTTCTGTCATCACACTCATATAGTTCCAGCTCATGAGCCCCTCTTCACCTCGCTTCCCTCAGCCTCAGTGATGCTTGTCTCTCTTTCGTTTCGATTGGGCCTCTTCTTGGTCTTTGGTTTTTCAAGCCTGGAACCCCTAACAGCCACCTCTCGCTCTCAGGACTGTTCCATATATCTGTCTCGCTTTGGTGTCTGACAGCTTGCTGACCCATCGTCCCTGCTTTCCATTACTGGTTCGGTGATGGACATTCACCAACTGTTCCCTAAGAAGTCCTCACTCTTTACGTGTGCCTGCTCTGCTCTCTGGCCTCTCTATCTGAAACCAGCATTTAGCTACCGTGTGTTGGATGTCTGAGGGATTCCACTTCCACCCACCACCACCTCTGCTTCTGCCGTGGTCCAACTATTTATGTGTGGTGTCGTGGGTCTCCCACACAGAGAGGACATAACGCTTTCCAATATTGTGGTATTTCTTTCTCTGGCATAGTTCTTTATTCCTGTTTGCTTTGTGGCATTTTGCCAGAAATGGGAGAGCCCAAAGAGCACAGAAAGCAAAAAGATACCCACTCCCTCAGATCATGTAGGGGCATAGAAGGGGTTTCACAAAATAGCCGATCCATTTCATATGACATCCAGAAGGTGGATGGACCCACTCTAATGAGATTGTGATAACATAGCTGGAGTGTTACACTTTACAAGGATTTTTAAAGCATCTAAACCATCACCAATGTCACTTTTGTGAGCGAGCATCAGGATTGTGCATGTAATCTAAAGGCATATAGGCGGTTTATTTGTCCAGTATATTTATATAATTTACATTTGGGAACTTATTATTCAAGATACAACAGAAGAATGTACAGGAAGGTAAAGGGAAAACAGCTGTCAAGTTACGTGTGTTTTTTAAGACATGGGTTAGAATGGGAAGGAGGATATAAGAAGGTGGTTTTTAGGAGTCAGGTGCCAGACAGGACACATCATGAATCGTGGGGAGGAAGGAAATTCCTCCGGATGAGGGGGTTGACTTAGAAGGTAACACAAAGTTCTAAATGCTTCTAGTCATAGTGTAGGTGCTCCTTGAGGAGGTTCATCTTGAGCTCTTTTCTAAATTGTAGGACGGTGTGGGGAGCAAACAGTCTGACATTAAAGGATATGACGTTCTAGTCAGCAAACATATACTAAAAATGCTCGTCTCCTGACCATCTGTAATGTTAAATTGATTTTTCTGCATAAAAACAATGTATATTGAAGGTCGATTGACTTTCCTTGAAAATGTCACTGATGAGACATGGTTATGATGATGTTGGCTATCTTTTCCATTAGCGCTCAGATCCAAAATGCTCTTTTGAAAGTGTAAATTAACAGGGCAAGTGAAAACATGTGGTAGGCTTTTAAAAAATATCAATAAAACCCACATACAACAAAAGCAATAAACAATTATTCCAATTTCATGATAACTTAAAATAATATATTGCACTGCTTCTTGACTAATAACCTTAGCAGCTAAAATAAGCAATCCATTAAGGCATAAAAATGATAATTTATAATAAACATCAAAGCTTTTCATCAAAAATCTTCAGTAATAAAACAAATGCACAACCTTGCAGCAATATAGTTCTAGAATTTCCCAAATTAATCGTCATGGAAAAGGAAATACTAACTTCTATCATGGGGTCTTCTAAACATTGTTCCTAATCCTCCATGCCAAACTTAAAAACTATTGACATGCCGTAGCTACTACAATGTGCAGCACCAATTTTCAGAATAAAGAGGCTGGGCGACACTGAGGCAACCCTCGATCTCTAAGTATGGGCAATAAAGTAGCCCGATGAAGGTGTGAGTACCTTAAACAAAAAAGGAGAAAGTGCCAAGTAGTTTCTTTCTTCGAAGCCAGTACAAAATGGACACACATGCAGTCTCTTTATGGTCCTGCCAGTATACTTGAGTAACACTTGACTGGTAATAGGCCAAAGCGCAGACCAATTATTATGCTGTGGCCACCCAAAATACTAATCTGGGAAACCTACTAAAGCTGTCAGGCACTCTCTGTTCGTCACCTTACTCATCTCACCATCTCACTCACTCTCCTCTCTGGCAGTATGTAGCAGTTCTTTTAACTGGTAGGCGACAACTGTCTCCCTTGGTCACTGCTATGGGATTTACAAAGTGATCAATGGTTTGTGCCATGGCTAAGAGACAACAAACATGGAAAAACCATAGCATTTTCAGTACCAACTCACCAGTCGTAAAATCCAGAAGAAGCTCTGGGGTCAAAGTGGCATACGATTAGTCCAGATTGAGCACCATAATTAGAGTGGCCTCAATAGTGCCTCATCCCTAGAGAAACACTTTTCCAATGCAGCGTGTGCACCCCAATTGTGTGCTGACCTCATAAGACCCACAATATGCTTCCAATATAAGGGCCTAATTCACAGAAGTGTTTTATAATGGTGCAATCCCATAGGAAAACGCTCTGTGAACCAGGCCCTAAGTCTTCTACCCTTTGTAGAGACTCATAACTTTCATACCCCCAGATATCAACACCAAAATGGCCCATAGTCCAACATGTTGCCTTATATAGGCAGACATAAAATTGATTTGATGATTCGGTACCTGGAGAAGTTGTTAAATACTAGGATTGCACCGTTATCCTGCGCAAGAGCAGTGACAAAATGTTTAATATGTTTCTGGGCTCTTAAATTATCAGAGAAGATGGTACCTAATTAGGTAAACTATTGACTTGCTCCAATAGCCCATCCTTAAGTTTAAACATATGGGATCCCGCAATCCTTCCCTCGATAATCAGTACTTTTGATTTGCTGGTTTTTATACAGAGTTCCCTTTGTTTCATAAACACTGCATAGCCCCAATCAGGCTCTGCAGAGATCTGGGACTTATAATTATTAGTACGGGTTCATCTGCATAGGATGAGTAAGGGCAACCTAGCATACCCTACCACTGAAATATCCAAGGATTTCACTTATAATGTTCTTTCTAGTACGTTAGTATGAAGATTAAAAAGATGAGGGTCTAGAACACACCCCTTTGTAACCCCTCTAAGGACCAGAATGAACTCAAATTGCCTAACTCCCTAAGTGATAGTGGAGACATGTCATGGCCTCCTTATGTAAAAGCTTCAAAATATTATATCCAGAGCTCAACCCTCGTTAACCCTGTTTGCCTGGTTAAAGACAGCTGAGGGATCCACGAGTGTCAAATAAACAGGTAACGTGGGAAAAACAATAATATTTGGCTATCAACAGGTAAAGATTGAGCGTGTGTTCTGAAGTGCCCAACCCTTTATTGAAACACTCCAGTGTGGCAGCCAGAATCCCTACAGTATGATTTTGGTTGGCCCCTGTCTCCCTTCGTGTATATATGAACAATTAAAGCACCCAATCCCATCTTTTTGGTATGCACCTAGAAGACTAAATGCAGTTAAAGTTTCAAGTCAATAGCAGAGCTCTCAGCTCTGGGCTGGCCATGAACAGGTCGATCTGAATGGCATCTGGTCCCAGGTTTTTGCCGATGCCTCTACTTTTATAGACAAATTGAATTCCTCCAGCGAAAATTCATCTCTAAAGCAAGTTCTATGGGATTTCAATGTGCTCTCAATTGACTGAACATTGAGAAAAAGTTATTCCAGATTGTAAATAGCTGAAAAAACCTTCACCCAAATATTAGGTGCAATATGGATCTCCCGCCTCATTGAGTGATTTTGATGTAAACCCCTGATGACTAGGATCTAATGGTATCATTATTATCTGTAGATTCCTCTACGTCTTCCCAGAACAGGTAATCCCAATCTTTCCTGGCTGCCTTAAAAGCTGCAATAAATGCTGCACAATGCAACCCAATCAATGCTGAATCAAGAGGATTGGACTTAAATGCATCAAACTGCACCACCTTCACCTTTCTAAAAGTAATTGTGAACCACCTGGTTGACGCCTCATACATGGAAGCCCTAAGTGCTTTCAGGTTGGCAATAACAAGGGATCTAATCTTCTTCAGGAGCTCTTCAATTGAATCCAAGAAGGTTGAAATTGCATGTGATTCCGCCAATACACTTAGGACCTTAGGTGCTAATCTTACTACATCTTCATGAATCTTAACCGCCATAAGTGTGCCCCATCTAACTGACCTACTATTGTACATTGAGCAGAAAAAGGTGTTAAGATAGCAGCACGCTCCAAATGTAATTTTAATATCACCTGATCGTGATTACTGTTGGAGTACTCAATAACCATCAAATCCTACAGCATGTGCCAATCAAAACAGTAATCAATTGTGGAGCTAAACCTGCTTTTCTTAAATTTAACCCTCCCTGGGTGGTTTGAGGGGGGTATGCTGTTTACAGCATGCAAGACCCACTCCATCATGAACTGATGAAAGTTCAAGCCCTAGTATTGCAGCGTGGTTACCCCATCGAGGGAGAGCAAAGACCCCATACTGCACCCTGATCCTTATCGATCAGGGCATGGGGGGAGGGGGGGTGGGGGTATTTCCTAATTTCATGTTAAAATCTACATATAGTACCAGTATTTTCTTCTCTGGATAAGAATTTTCTACACTAGTAAAGTGTGATACCAGGCAGGACTTTAGAGTTGCTTTGGACTTCAACTATAAGATTTGTTTGGAGCTTTGAAAAAATGTATCACATACAAATTTAAGCCTGATCCAATGTAATCCTAATAACTTGTAAGAACAGGTAAACCGTGGTTAGCTTTAAAACCCTTGCATTCATGTGAACATCTCTACAACAACAAAGAACCCCTGAAATCCTGCCTCCTTTTTAGCCCCTATTTTTAAGTGTAGGTAAAGAGAAACATCCATCAATGCAAACAGAGCCTAGACACCAAATCTCCTGGAGCCTCAAAATACAATATGACTGTAACAACAGCACTAGATTGGGAACTTCTACTTTATTACCCATATCTGCTATATTCCAGGTTGACATAACTGCTTTCAAAACATTTTCAAGCCGCTACAAGACCCATGGTTCTGCTTTTAGCATTCTACACTTTTCAAGCAGTTGCAGAGCCAATTCGACCCATTGGAAGCAATACACAACTTGACCCAACGCAACTTCGACTCGACTTATCAGAAACACCAACTCAGCCTGTCTAAACACAAAGTCAAAGCCCGACTTGACCTGTCTCGACACAGACATGGCCCACTGCGCGCACTGGCTCGACCAATCCTGATGCCGACTCAACCCATCGAGAACACCCACTTGACCCATCTCAATGCCGTCCCCACCCATCTGGGAGCACTGATTCAACCCATCTTCACTCCGGCTCGACCCATTCGGACTCCCCACCCAACCTTTCCTGAAACCTTCTAGAACTGCTTGAAAGCATGTGGAAGCCCGGCTTGATGATGTCGAGCACCTGCAAGGCAAAGACTGAAAAATATTTGTGTGGTTGCTTAGTGACATTAAAGACCCCACTGTGTACAACACTTTAAAGACATATTCATGTACAAGAACATTGCTGCCGAAACTATTGCCCGTCTACCCATGTCCTCAGACCCAGAGGGCCCTTTACATCCTAAAGTCTTGCATAATCGATGTGTTCCTGTATATGGGTGGGTTCTTAGTACTTTTATTTGTGTATTTGAATTTTTAGTTTACTAAATCATGATAGGATATTTCTTTTTATTTTGGTACCTCAGTACTATTGTTGTTTTTGAGGCTTCCTGTCTAGCTCACACCCATCTTGAAATGTTTAGCCTGCCCTCAGCCCATGTTACCCTACAGAGGCGAAGGATGTGTGTACCATGCATGCTGTCCCTGACTAGCCTTCCTAGTTGGAATCACTGCTGGTTTAGAAGTAGTGTGGGAGTTTAGAAACAGAAAGCAGAGACCATATTAACCAGGTTACTCACCGTAGTGACCACCTTACTCCTAGTGCAAAGTCCCCTTTCCTCCATACTTATGGGACATCTCTCTGTCCTGTGGGACAGGACCGGAGCACTTTGTAAAAAGCATCCAAACATTTTCTTTCAAAAATGTGTCCTTCCTCTCTTTCTGCGCGGGGCCCGGCACGCGGCCGTAACCCCACCCACCTTGGCTCCGCCCCGCGCATCGCCCATCAGTCCTTTTCTATCGCCAGGTCAGAGACCTATTAGCAATAACAGAGGAACCTTATTAAAGGGGGCGCGGGCGGGCGTATGGAGGAAAGGGGACTATGGACTAGGAGTAAGGTGGTCACTACGGTGAGTAACCTGGTTATACTCCTACATCCCGTCCCCTTTCCTCCATACTTATGGGAGATTCCAAAGCACTCCTAACTGGAACTACGGGTGGATGGAAATACCCCTTATTGAAAAAGGTTCCTCAGCACAGCCTGACCAAACTGAGCATCAGCTCTCGAGCTCATGTCAAGACAATAATGCTCACAAAAAGCGGATAGGGAGGCCCAAGTAGCTGCCCTAGCGATGGACTCCCAGGGGATATACTTCTCAAAAGCAACCGCAGCTGCCTTGCCCCGCACCAGGTGTGCATGATTACCCTTAAGAGGTTTCAGCCCTTGGACGGTGAAAGACTCCGTAATGCAGGCGGCGATCCACCGAGAAATAGTCGCCTTAGACGCCTGCTTACCCTGAGGGTTACCGAAAGTCACAAAAAGTTGAGAAGACCTCCTAAGCTCAGAAGTCCTGTTAAGGTAGAACTTAAGAGCCCTTCTGACATCAAGACAGTGCAGAACCCTTTCTGCCTCTGAGGTAGGGTTCGGAAAAAAGACCAGCAGGGAGATCGACTGATTCAGATGGAATTCAGTTAACACCTTCGGTAGAAAGGCAGGGTTTGTCCGTAGGACCACCTTGTCCTTGTGAAAGACCAAGAAGGGATGCTCCACTGACAAGGCCTGGAGCTCACTCATCCGCCTTGCTGAGGTAACGGCGACCAGAAAGGACACTTTCCATGATAGGTATTTGAGGTCCACAGTGGCCATGGGTTCAAAAGGATTATGGCACAGCGCCATCAGGACTACATTTAGGTCCCACGGTGGGTGCGGACTACGAACTGGAGGGTAGAGGCTTGTCACGCCTGCAAAATGCCTCTTGACGACTGAGTTACTCAGAGAGTAGAAACAGTGGTCTGTAGAAAGATAAGCGGAGACCGCTGAAAGGTAAGTTCTGCAGGACAGAACGTGAACACCCGACTCTGCTAGGGAGGACACGAAGGACAGCACAGTGTCAATCATAGCCACCCTTGGGTCCAACTGCTTTCCCTAACACCAATAACAGAACCTGAGCCATTTACTCCTGTATTGGGATCTGGTTGAGGGTTTCCTGGCTGCCTGCATAATACGCATGTTATCCGTAGACAAGTCAAGATGCTCTAAAGACCTGAATTCAGGCACCATGCCACCAAGCTGAGCGATTGTGGGGATGGGTGCCATATCTGCTGTTCCCCCTGATGAAGAATATCGGGGGTCACTGGTAACCTGATCGGCGGATACACCGACAGGTGTTGAAGTTTTGAGAACCAAAACCTGGCCGGCCACCAGGGGGCTATGAGTAGAAGGGAGCAGTTCACCGAGTTCTTCAGTTTCCAAATTGCTCGATGGACTAGAGGCAGAGGCGGGAAGGCATAAGCTCTCATGTTGTGCCATGGAATCTCGAGAGCAACCCCCAGAGAGGAGGCTCCCAGCCCCCCTCTGGAAGCATACCGAGGAAGCTTCCTGTTCACCGCCGTAGCGAAGAGATCCACCTGTGGTGTGCCCCAACGCAAGACGATCCATGAGAGGACCTCCACCTTCAACTCCCACTCGTAGCTGACCACTGTCAACCGGCTGAGGGCATCCGCTGTGACATTCAGCTGGCCCGGGATGTGCACTGCAAGCAGCCAGACACCATGAAGCACGGCCCACTCCCAAATCTGGATGGACAGGTCCACGAGGGGGGAAGACTTCGTTCCCCCTTGCTTGTTGATGTAATACATTGACACCACATTGTCCGTGCGTATGCGGACCACCTTGTTGGTAATGACCGGTCTGAAGGCCCTGATCGCTAGAAAGATCACCAGAAGCTCCAAATGATTTATGTGCAGGAGCTTGTCCTGAGGCGACCAGAGGTCCGAGACTTGTAGAAGATCTAACGGCACACCCCACCCCAGGAGGGAGGAGTCCGTCGTGATCGTCACCATAGGAGCTGGGTCCTGAAACCCTGCACCCACTGACAGGTTGCTGAGAGATGACCACCATTCCAGGTCCACTCTCATGGAATCCGGAATCATTATCAGCTTGGAATCCGGGTCCACAGCCTGACGCCAGGGACTCCGAAGAGCCGTCTGGGTCCGCCTCATCTTGAGACGAGCCAGAGGAAGAGCCAGCACACACGAGGCCATGAGGCCCAGAAGCCTCTGCAACCACCAGGCCGACATGCTCTCCGACTGCGCAAACATCTGACATGTTACTAACAGATCCGCCATTCTGTCCCCGGTCAGGTACACTCTGCAGTCGATCGTGTTCCAGCGAAAACCCAGCAAAATCAGGTCCTGCGAGACGTCATGGAAGATTTCCGCCAGTTCACCGACAGCCCAAGATGGAACAGGAGCTGAAGGAGAGACTGGAGATTGCCCGTTGCTGCCAGCGGACAAGGGCTGCGTAAGAGCCAGTCGTCCAAATATGGATACACATGGATACCCTGGAGACGAACATGGGCCGCAATCACCGAAATCATCTTTGTGAAGACACGCAGTGCCGAGCTGAGGCCAAAAGAAAGCACTCGAAACTGGAAGTGCTCCTCTCCCAAAGAGAAGTGGAGATATCTCCTGTGTGGGTTCCAAATCAGGATATGCATGTACGCATCCTGAAGATCCACCACACTGAGCCAATCACCCATCTGCAAGGAGGAGCGTATCTGGCTGGGCCTGATCATCTTGAATTTCTCTTGGGGTAGGAAAAGATTGAACTGGGAAAGGTCTAGGATGGTGCGCAGGCCAGCCTGGTTGGGTTTGGGCACCGTAAACAGCCGGGAGTAGAAGCCCTGCCCTCGCTCCCCAACGGGAACGTGTTCCACAGCTCTGAGGTCCAGAAGTTTCTGAACCTCGGCTTTGAGGGAGGGTGAGCCCGACAGCTGAAAAGGAGGGTTGAGGGGTGGGGTAGGGGGTAGAGGTAAGCGGAAGCCCGCCCGAGCGACTGACAAGACCCATCTGTCTTCTGTGATGGTCTGGCACGCCTCCCAATGAGACGCAATGCGTCCTCCCACCAGGGTCTCGTGCAAGCGTGGAAAACCCACATTTAGTAGGTTTTCGGTGGCGTTGTCACCGGAACCTGAGGAGGAGGATGAGGAGCGGGAGAAAAACTGCGTCCGTTGTTGCCTACGACAGTTGTACCCCACAAGGGTATCCACTCTGTGAGATTTTCGGTCGAGGAAGCCCCTAAAGCCAGAGGAGGGTCGACTTTGCGACAACGGTCTCTGGGTTTTGAAAGGAGTCTTAACCAGGACTGACAAGAACTTACCTGTCTGAGTGCTTTCCTTCGTCTTGGTGAGCTCTACATCTGTTGTAGAATGAAAGGGTGTGCAGTCAAAAATTCGAAAACATTATGTCGAAAGACATAATGTCAAAAAAAAAGTCCAAAAAAAAAATCAAATGTTTTATTTTTTTTATTGTATGTTTATTTTGGGTTCCGGGAGTTAAAAAAAAAGGGTCAAACACAAAAAAAATAAAAAAGGGCGGTTGGGGGAACCCCCCCATTTCAAACAAAAATCAATTTAAAAATAAAATGTGATTTTTTTTCGATTTTTATTTCCGACATTATGACTTTCGACATAATATCATTCGATTTTATGACTATAAACCGAATGGAAGAGCTCCTTCCCATAAAACGGAAGGTCCAACACCTTGTCCTGCACTTCTTTTGAGAATTTAGTTGCATGCAACCATGCCTGCCGTGAGGTATCAACCCCCAGCCTAAGGCCCCGAGCCGAGGTGTCTACGTGATGAGCCGCAGCCCTCCAGGAGATCCTGGGCCAAGACCCTGGCGTCGGATAGGCCCCCTTTAAAGTCTTGCACCTTCTCGACCGGGATAAACTCCTCAAACTCCGACAGACCTTTCCACATCCGCATATTAGCTCCCGCTAATCCCAATTCGGCGTTGGCCTGCCTGAGCTGCAAGGCTGAGTTGGCAAAGATTTTCCTCCCAAGGGGGTCAAGGAGCTTGTCCTCCTTTCCCAGAACCTGAGTAGCCGTTGTGGAAGAGGATGCTGCAGGCCTGGATTGCAAAGTGGCCGCGGCCACCACTGTGGAGGAGGGGGGCGGACAAGACGACAGGGCCACCTCTTCCGAAGAATGCAGCCTGTATCTCGCGTCAATCTTCTTATTGACAAAAAGTCCAGAGTGTGGCTTTTCCCAGACCCTGCGGACCTCGGCCAGAACGTCCTTCTGCAAGAACAGGCCGGTACGCTCCGAAGGAGACAGGGTGAAGGCCCCAGAAAGCACACCCTCCTGCAGAACGGGTGCCTCGGGCACCGGAACATCTAAGAAGCACATCATGTCCAGTACCCGGTCATGAAAAGCTCTAATAGAGCGGGGCAGGTCCTTGTTGTCCTGATTGCCCTGCACTTCATCCGACAGGTCAGGATCCTGCTGAACCGTGTCGGGTGCTGCCTTGTCCACAGGGGACAATGGGGGCAAAGGCCGAAGAGTCGGGGGAGGCACCGCAGGCAAGGGAGGCGCTGGCGGAACCAGCGGAGGAACGGGTGGAGCCGGAGGCGCGGGGGGACATATCTCCCTGAAAAGCCCTTTGAAATATTCCCTCATGGGGTCAGTACGCATTAACGTTTGAAAAGTACCGAAAAAGGTTTCCTCCGGAGACTGCTTTGGAACCTGAGGAGGCCTCTCACGAGGTGGACAAATCCAGGGACGTAACGGGGAAGGGTGCCACACAGGCCCCTCCACCGACGTATCCACATAAATCAACGGTGCCGACCTCGCACGCAACAAAACATTGTACGGAAGAGGCATCCGGGCGTTCCAGTCATAAACTGGCCGATAAGGATGCGCACAAGGGACTCTATGTTCACCCAATGAACCCAGCCCTACACCTGAGGCCGATGGTGTAGTTGTAGGGGTAGCACCCAAAATGGCCACTGCGGTCGTGGTGGGAACAGGCGCCATTTTGTCATCGTCTGAGGGGAACTGCGGCACGTGAGGAAGTGAGGCAGGGGTCCCTGCCGATGGATCAGGGGTCTTAACTTTAGCCTTAACATAAGGAACCTCGGCAGAGCCAGTACTGTGAGGCCTGGAATGTTTCTGCGACATTCCAACTGCCAAATCAGCCTTCCCAGGAAGGACCTCAGCCTTGCTGGTAAAAGAAGAGCTTTCCTTCTTTGCCCCCCAACACATCTGGTGTCGCCGCAAGAGCAGGAACGGTGAGAAACAGCCTTCACCGGTAAGGCCTTGCCAGGCCTCTCAGAAATGTTGGTAACTTTAGCCTCTGAAAGAGGGACCTCGGACCCACGTCTGGCGACAGCCTTATCCGCGCGGGCCTCGAACATCTGTTTGGTAACAGCATGCCCCACCAAGGCCTCGGGGCGCACCCCGGTCTTATTTTTGAGGGAAGCCGACAGAGAGTCCTCAGATCGAGCTCCCTTATCCCACGATTCAGTAGAACTGGGTCTGCAAACAGCCCCCACAGGAGGGGCCTCGGAGCGTGCTCCGGTATCCACAGGCCCCTTACACAGACCCTCGGAGAAAACTCTGGTACAATTATTAGGCCCAACTGGCACCTCAGGGTGAACCCCAGTGACAGAGCGATCAACGCCCCTCCCGGCCCGAGAGGAACCTGGAAAGGTATCCCCCGGCCGGGGTGCTCTGAAAAGTAAAGAACTTACTGGGCCTTTTTTCTTCTCGTTGATGAACGCCTGAAAATGTGAAGGAGGAGTTCGTCGGAACACCTCCTCCCAACGCTCCAACCGACGTTGAAGTGCCCGGACCGAAAGGGAGTCGCAGTAAAAACAGGAGTCCCAACGGTGATCCGGACCCAAGCACTCTAAGCAAAGAGGATGGGGATGCGCCCTCGCGAAACGACGGTGACACGATGAACAATCTGGAAAGTCTAGTTTGAACGACATAGACAGACTAGTGCACAATCGCTAGCCAGAGAGGAAAAAAGGGAAGAAAATCTTCCGAGGATGCAAGTGCGTCCAGTCCCGAACAAGCGGAGAAAAGGGCTGATGGGTGATGCGTGGGGCGGAGCCAAGGTGGGCGGGGTTAGGGCCGCATGCCGGGCTCCGTGCAGAAAGAGAGGAAGGACACATTTTTGAAAACATTTTTTTGGATGCTTTTTACAAAGTGCTCCGGTCCCGTCCCACAGGACGGAGAGATGTCCCATAAGTATGGAGGAAAGGGGACGGGAGGTAGGAGTAGTATTGATTCAAGGAATTTCCTATCAAGAGCTTTTCCAAAGTTCGCCACCCTGCTGATAAACAAGGCATCGATCGTTGTGGCATGTCCAGACCCCACTTTGAGAATATCTGTAACATTTCTCATCAAAGTCAATTGCTGGGCACACAGCCCACAAGCAGCAAAACCCAGATATCTGTTGCTCAAGCTTCAATCATCATGCTTCTCTTGGCGAAGGCAGCATTTGAAGGAGTAGGGAAGGAGGTAGTGTGGACAACGGAAAGTATTGGGAAAATGGGGGACATCGACAGGAGGTTCTGAATCAGTTGGGGTTTTATGCATCTTCTTACCACCCACTTGCTCTGTACCCCTGCATATGTCACTGCACCCCTTGCCTGTGCAACCTGATCCACCATTGCCAGTAGATTCCAACGCCATATGAGTTACATTACCCATGTCCACTCTAGGGTAGAGATGGGATTAGCCCCCCATTGCTTCATTGTGAGCCGCTCCACCGCCAAAGTTGAAATTGAGCTTGCTCTGTCTTAGGGAGGACAAAGCAAACAGATTGAACTACTGGTACAGATTTGTGTCTTCTTTGTCACTTGGGGCGATGATTATCCAGATCACGGGATTCCTTGCACTTTCTCTGCCCCACCATAGTGTATGTAATACTTAACATTCCACAAATTATGTAGAAAAAGTGAGTCCGAGACTAACCAGCCCACTGCCTGACGGCGGCTGGGTTAGGCAGCTAATCAATAGAACATAAGTGAAATGCGTTTCTGAGCAACAATCACCAGATGATGTAAATAAAAGGAGAACAAAGCATAACTAGATGAGAAATAATTGAGATAACTAGAGACTACTAGGTAACCACTACGCAACCATTTAAATGTGACAAGTGACCTCCATGGAAGCTCACAAAGGGAATCAAAGTGATAGCACTAAACTGCAATAGGTACAATGAACTGGATCAGGATCAAACCCCTTGAGGCCTTTATATTTCCTGTCTTTCCATTGCTACTAAATCCAGCCATTACTGCTACTATAATAATGTTATGGAAATGGCAGGAGAGAAGGAATGTAAATATGTATATAATACACAAAATGTAAGTTATTAATAAAATATGATTAACAGAACGAAGTAGCTGAAAAGACCACTGTCTAAAGAACGTTACTACCGTGTTCACTGCAAACCTGCACAAGAGTTGCTCCCCCAAACCTCAAACACCAGATCCAGCATTGCTCCCACTCCCAAGCCATTTTTACCACTGCTAGCAGCTAATGAGATCTGAGGGAGGGCGAAGAGTGGGTGATGCAGGGAGATGGCAGCATCATTGTGGACTTAAGAGAGCAGGAATCCCAGACGGAAATGACAGACTTCTGGAAACTGCATATCTACATAACGTGGCGTCCTCAATCCAACAATAATCTACTGAGCTAACTTCGAGCAACCCACATAAATCAGTGTGTAAGTTATAGGTTGCGCTCTTTTTATAAAAATGGCAGAATTATAAAATAATGATGTTGTACATTTTTTTTTGGGACAACACACATTCAGTCCACATGGTTTCCCCTCATAGATGGGGCAGAAATTGTGCCAAAAGCTAATGTCCAACAACATATTTTGTAATATTTCTGTTAGTTTCAATAAACAGTACCACTGTCTACAACAGAAATATTCCAATTCGGGAATGTATTGGAATGTTTGGCCTTACGAACCTGCAACAGCCACCTTCATGACTTGAGACCCAAAGTGATGGGCAGTATGTTACCTAGTAGGCTACACATGACAGGACAATCAGTAAAATATCTTTTAATATTGGATGCATACTTTTAATAAACAGTGTATTTGATGCAAAGCAGGTTTCATGTCATTGTTCAGGTGCGAAAGAAGGCGAACCATTCACTATACCGTCACAAACACCTTCAACAGGTTTCAACATCAAAGTAAGGTAGAGCCAGTGTCTCTGGAAATGGGCATCAGAAGAATCCGCTTCAAGCCCAGGTTGCAAAAGGCCACCCGGATGCAGAATCCAATGCCGATCCATTCAGTCCCCCATTTTTAGATTCATGTTCATGATTTGGTTTCTTGCAAAGTTAGTTTGCCAGCCGTCTGCTGCTCTAAAACCCACCTTGGGATTGGATATTGGATATTTTATCACCATCAGTCCTGACCTAGCAAGAGTGGTTCCCCTGAGCTGTTCAGGAACGTGTAATGTTCCTAATATGTTCCAGATGTTGCAAAGTCTGCGAAATTTCACCCCCCGATCGACAAGCAAGATTTGACTGTTTACTGCATAGATGTAATTATAACAATCAGATTAAATTGAAAGACATTTTTTATTTTCGTTCAACTGACACCAGAGTAATAGTAGATATGCTGGAATTTGAAGACAGCAATAGACCTTATTAAATGCAGAGACCTGCATTTAGTTTTACACTAATAGTTTTAGTTGTGGTACACAAAGAATGAAATATAAATCACATTCATATTTGAAACTGCATACTCTGTGTAATGCACCACAAAAACATGGATGCTTCGTACCTAGGTTGATAGTCCGTCATTAGTGGGTTGATAATTCACTTGACCACTCAAAAGTAAGATGAAGAACGATCCAAAAATAGAAAAACAAATCAGAGAAAGGTAGAAGTGGAAGCTCTAAAGTAGCCTTAATCAGAGCCACAATGAGGCAATATGCCCGAGGCGGCGGGTGGCGCTGCCGTTACCAACAGGATCGGCCTGTTGCCAAGGGGCATATCTCTATTAGCACCCTGTAGTTGTCTACACAGGTGCTAATGCTTGTTGTTGCGGGGTGGGGGGGGGGGGGAAGAAATAAACGTACCTTTGCTGCGTGACCCAGCACTGTGCAGTGTTGCTTTCAGCAAAGTCAACGGACTTCGCTGACAACAGCACTGCACGGTGCCACGCAGTGCAACAAAGGTACTTTTATTTTATTGGGGGAAAAAGACACCATTAGCAGCCGTGTAGGAAACTACACAAGTGCTAAGTGGTAATGGGGGACCGGGGAAGGGAAGCACCCTGAACCAATGAAAATGCGCATATCGCGGGCTATCCTTAGTTAATACATCCCACGTTCTGAGCATTTGCATTGGTTTACGGCAATGCGCAGTTTGCTAATTATTAATAATAGCTTGTAAACCTGTCAGAATCCCTGAGATTTGCATACTGGCAATGGTTCTATGTCAGAAGCGGGAATTACACTTAATGACTCCCTGAAAAAAGATGGCAGTTCCTGACTGATTTGCATATGGCTAGACCCCTTTTGCAATGGCGCAGACAGGCAAAAAAACGTGGAAGGTTGCCAAGAGCATTACCTGGGAATCAAGCTGCACCACACTGATTAGGCCCAACAAGGCTGAAACATGTTTGGGGTTGCTTGTGTTTCTGTACAGAGGGGGCCTGGTTTAGCGGTTCGGGCTGGATGCCCCCATTGGTGGCAGTACCTGACTGATTTGAATATGGCTGAACTCCTTTTCAATGGCACAGATGGACTAAAAACAGTGGTGTGGAAGGTTGCCCAGAGCTTTGTCAGTGGTTGCGATTAAGTCGAAACCATCCGCCCATCACTTTTTTGGTTCTAGTTTGGCTCCCTGTGTGAGAGCGTGTATGCCCAGATGAGAGTCCCTTGGTCGTTGCACCATAGGGAATCAAGCTGCACCTCACTGATGAGGCCCAACAAGGCTGAAACATGTATGGGGTTGCTTGATTCCCATCACTGTTTTGGTTCCGTGAAAAAGTAGCAAAATGCCTGACCTTGATTCTTTTAACGCCTATTTTGTTTTGTTTTTATTAAAGTGGTTAAACCACCATATCACAATTGCCCCCACACCTAACCCTGTCCTCCCTCCTTTCTATCTGTTTATCAACTTTTTTTTTCTTTTTCCCCCTTGTCCCTTTTTCCATATCAATAATATACAGGTATGGTCGGTATGGAAAGCCATCAGAATGGGGTTGGGAAATTGTGGGTCACAAATTTATCGTGTTTCTGATTGCAAGCCATTGTCAACAAGATCTAAGAATTAAGAATGTGAGGTTGACACCATTTGTCTAAATTGTGGAAATGACTTGATCCCACGCTCTGCTTATTCTAAACCAGAATTTGGCTAGCAAGGACTTTTTGGATTTAATTAGCAAACAATATACAGCATACTGTAATTGTGAAAAACCCATACAAATAGCATTTATAAAGCTGTGGGGGTCATTACGACCCTGGCGCTAAGGGGTTAACGGCGCCGTAAAAGGCTGCGGCGCCGTTAACCCCTTAGCGCCTTACTACGAGGTCCCTTTGCGGGACCCGACCTGAACGGCTGGTCTGGACCAGCCGTTAAAGTAGGGACCCGCAAGGGACCTTGATGGCAATTATGGTACCGCAATTTGCGGTACCGTAATTGCCGCCTTCCCTATTGAGCCCTATGGGACAAAAATGGGAATGGGGAAGGGCCATGGAGAAAGGGGGAATTACCGCCCCGCCAACCTTGGAATGGAGTGGTAATTCCCCCTTTCTCCATGGCGGACTCCGGCATGGACCATGGTGCTAATAGCACCATGGTTTAGCGCCGGAGTCCTAATGAGGGCCTGTGTCTTTAAAGAAAAGAAAGCATAACGTAACATTAAAACATATTTCCTTCATACCTGAAAAGTCAGGAATTCTAACATGCCGCATGACTTCAGTTTGTACCCCTATTTCACAGTGTTAACCTTCTTTCGGCTGGAAGTTCCTAACACGTATTCCTTATCTTTGATATATCCAAGTCTACTTGCAGCTTGCTTCGGAAAATATTTTCATAGGGTCGAGCGTCGTTGAGGCATGGCCTTCGACAACCTCCGTAGCGTCCCTTGACGTAACGTCGACGCTGGCATATGAAGCTTCCGTGGTGACCGTTAACTCAGTTCTAGTTTTCTCCCCTATAAGTCGCATGCTCTGCCATATGAGGAGACATTCTTGACGTTGCGAGAAAGGAAGGTGCAAGACACAGAAAATCTAGGCAAGCAAGAGGGGAAGGATGGGAGGGCAATGGGTGGGAGGAACATCCAATCAAAAGAACGTTACCACGGGTAAGTTACTTGTTCTTCAAATGGATTATGTCTTCCCACGTATTCCTCATCTTTGATACACTTCCATAGCAGTTTGTGTGAGAAGGAGGGTGCCGAGAATTTCTATTTATTAATGTTATGGAGGAAGACTTTGCCAAATTTGGCCTCCTCTCCTGATAAAGAGTATATACAGTAAAATTTACTGAAAGTATGAAGGGATGACCAGGTTGCCGCTCTGCAGGTGTCCTGCACTGACTTTATTTATTTATATTTATGACACTCTTCTTTCTAGTGCCGAGGAAGCAGCCATCCCTCTAGTGGAATGCACCCTCAAACCTTTGGTTGAATATTTTCCTGCCAAATAGTAGCATTCTGTTATACACATGACAATCCATCTGAAAATGGTTAGTTTTGTGACCGCTAAACCTAACCTTTGTCCAGCGTATCCGACGAAAAGCTGGTCATCTTGGCGAACATTTACTGTCTGTAAAATATAGTAACTTAATACCCTTCCAGGATCCAGAGGATAGAGTCTCTCCTCCTCCTTTGATGGGTGAGGAGGAGGATAAAAGGTTGCTATATAAAATACGGTGTGAGAAGTGGAACTCCAACACAACTTTCATAAGAAAAGATGATCAAACTCTTAAAACGACTTTGTCCTTTAAAAAGGATGTGAAAGATGCTTTTTAGACAGGACTTGTAGCTCACTTACCCTGTTGCCAGACGTGATGGCTACTAAAAAGGCTGTTTTTATTGTAAGCATCTTCAATGGCCACAAATGTAAGGGCTTGAAAGGAGCTCCCACAAGACATTTCAATACCAAGTTCAAGTCCCATGTAAGCACAATAAAGGGAGTAAGCGGGAACAAATTTGTTAGACCCTTAAGAAATTGTATTACAATTGTCACCTTAAAGTACGATCCCTCATCAGGAGATCTCTTAAAAATTCACAGTGCCACCAAGTAGCCCTTCACTGTGGCCACTTGTAACCCAGAGAGGGTCAAACAGTGGGAGGTTTACATGTGAAAGGATACCATTTCTTTTCCCTGCACCAGCTGCAAAGCCTATTCCAGTGGCAGCATTATAGGGATTTAGTTGCTGATCTTCTAGCCGAAAGCAACACCTCCATCATGTCTTCCGGTAGGTCCCAATCCTTATATCTCACCCTTTCAGACACCAGGCGTGAAGGTTGAGAGTTCCTGTCTCTGGGTGAAGAATGTGACCTCCCTCTTCTGAGTAGGTCCTCTTTTTAGGGACAATTAATTGGAAGGCAGATGGCCATCTCTAGAAGGTCCGGGTACCACATTATCCTGGCCCAATCCAGAGCAATCAGGATCATGGTTTTCCCGAACGTCCTCAACCCCCTTATTACGTGAGGAATGACGGGGACTGGAGGAAACGCGTACAGGAGTGACAACTCCCAGCCCACTACAAACTTGTACCCTAAAGCTCCTCTTGGGGAAAATTCCCTAGAGCAGAACTGCTCTCACTTCCTGTTGACATTGGTCATGAACAGATCCACTTGAGGGGTTCCTCAAAGGGTGAAGATCTTCAAAAGGACTTACTGAGCTAGCTCCCACTCGTAGGCGATCGTACTCTGCCTGTTTTCTTCTCTGGCTAGATGAACTGCCAGAAGAGACATTCCTTCTCCCAGTTCCCAGAACCATAGCTGCATTGCCTCTCTACACAGGGGGAGTGACCCTACACCCCCTCTCTTGTTGAGGTAGTGCATGGCCACTGTGTTGTCCATCATTATCAGTACACGTTTCCCCCGTATTGAGGTCACGAAGGTCATCGGAGCTAACCTGATTGTCCTCAGATCCAAAAGGTTGATATGGAATCTGGACTCCGACTGAGACCAGTATCTGCTTACTGAAAGATCTTTCATGTGTGCTCCCCATCCTGTGAGGGAGGTGTCTGTCACAACTGTCACCTGGGGCCATGGTTGCCAAAAAGATTCTCCTCTCATCACATTCTCTCAGATGGCCTACCACAGAAGATCCTAAGCGACATTTATTGGGACCTGAAGAAGGTCTGTCATTCTGCCAGAAAATTAAGACCAATGGGATCTGACAGCCCACTGAAGGGATCTAATTCTAAGAAAGGCTTCTGGCACCAGATAAATGCAGAATGCCATGATGCTGAGCAACCTTAGGAAGCCAAATGCCGGGAGATGTTGGGCATTCTGAAATTTTTGGACCAACTGCGGTAGATGTTGAGCCCTCAAATCGGGTGACAACGCTTTTCCCAAGGCTGAATCCAGGACTGCTCCAATAAATTGAAGCTTCTGCAAAGGTGTCAAGTGGGACTTATTGAAGTTCAGGGAGAAGCCCAGCTCATGGATGAAGTGGCAGGTGTGATTGAGATAACTCAGACTGTTCCGGAGAACAAGCCCTGTTTAACCAATCGTCCAGGTAGGGGTAGATGTGAATCCCCTCCTTCCTTAGACTTGCTGCCACCACTGCATTAGCTTGATGAAGACCCTCGGGCGGAGGTGAGCCCGAATGGCAGAACCTGAAACTGATAATGGGAACCGCAAACCTCAGGTACTTTCTGTGCTTCTGATGAATGGGCACATGAAATTAAGCAACCTGAAGGTCCAATGACACCAACCAATTGTGGCGTTGAAGGGCCCGAAGGATCTGCGAAAGAGTTACCGTCTTCAACTTGTCCTTTTTGAGGAATTTGTTCAAGCATCTGAAGTCCAAGATGGATTGCACTCCTCCGTCCTTCTTGGGGATTAGAAAGTAGGGAGAATACCAACTCTTGTTTCTCTCCACTTCAAGTACCAGCTATATTGCACCTTCCTCCAACAGGATGAGAATCTCCTGTTGAAGGAGCGCATCTGGAACCAAGATAGATCTGGCTTTCGGAACAATCTGGGGGTTTCTTTAAGAATGGAAGGCAGTAACCGTTGGCTACCATTTGTAGTACCTATGCATCCAAAGTTCTGCTTCTACAACTTCTGAGATGTTGCAACAGCCTGTCTCCTACCACAGACTTGTGGGTGAGACAGTCATTTTGCTTCTCCACTTGGATCCTAGTGTATTTGAGCGGGTGTTGCACAGGGAGTTCTACCCCCTTTGCCTCTGACCCCTTTGTGAAAACTGTCCTCTTTGTCTACAGATGGAACAATAGAAACAAAAGGGGCGTCCTCTCCACCGTTGTCCTGAGGGTTGCACTGGTTGTCTGATTGCCTCCCCTAAAGAGTTAGCTGCTGCCCTTGAAGCCTGCAGCTTGTCCAAGCAGTTGTCAGCCTTTTTGCCAAAAAGATAAGTTCCATCAACTGGCATGTCCAGCAAACGTGCTTGGACATCCACTGAAAATCCTGATTTCCTGAGCTATGAAATGCATCTCAGGACAGTACTGACTGCCATAGATCTACTCACGGAATCCACAGTATCCAGACTAGACATCAAAGATTGCCTCATGGCAACCTTTGCATTTTGGATTAGGTTTAAAAGGTCCATTCCTTTCTTCTCCCTCCGTTATATGGTCTGCTGCAAGGGCAGCTTCACCCCAAAGGGTGTGTGGGTGTACTTCGCTGAGGCACTTGTAGCATTGGCTGATTTCAATGCTATGCTTCCTGCAATAAACATTCTCTTTCCCAATGAATCAACCTTCCTATAGTCCTTGTCAGCAGGAGTTGATGGGTAAGCTGCAGACTTAGAGGATACTGTTGCGGCCTGAACCCCCAGGCTCTCTGGGGTTGGAGGAAGGGAGGGTCTATAGATGCTGTTCTGTACTTCTTAATCAACAGCTTATTAACAGGGGGTATTGAATCTGGCTTCAGCCAATTTTCCATTACCCTCACTCTTAAAGCAGCACGAAAAGGTAATACAGCTTCCTTTACTGGAGCACAATCTAAAATATCAGTAAGGTCATCAGTTTCCACAATTGCAGTGGGTTTTGACCAGTGGCGGCTGGTGACTTTGACCAGTGGTGGGACGTAAATCTAGCAAGGCGAATTTGGAAGCGAGTGAGAAAGCCCGACCCACATCAAGGGTGGTCCGTGGGGTTTCTCCCACCCCATGTTCCAAAATCTGCTATTTACTGTCCAAATCCACACCAACATGGTGTACAAATCATAAGGTTTTAGATGGTAATGAAGGTACATTATTCCTACGTGTGCAAGTGTGATGGTTTATTTTACATCAGATTGTATTGTGAATAGCTAGTACTATGTTGTATGCATAATGAAATTCAATACATAGGTATCCAGAAATGCTTGAAACATATTTCCTCATGCTGGTACTGGCATTCATATGCGTTCACCCGCTTATCATTTCAAATGCAATTCTGCAATGGAGCATTTTTCAAGTGGAAGCAAGGTCACAGTTAATGTTCTGGATGCGCAGTATCTAATACCATAAATAGTTCTACAATATGGTGGTGACTGTTTTTATCCAGAAACTGGGTGCAGTAAATGTTTCACCATACTATTAAAGCAATGAGGCTATGTGTATCCAGCTGTTTCAACTGCCGTAGTTCGGGCTGGAGTGTAGTTCACTGAGAGGCAGCTTAAATGATGGGTAGAATTATGAAACCAGCATGGCCTGGGATCATATTTGAAGTGTCGGACGGAGAACAAATCTTGTGTGTTCAAGCCACGTGACCCCCTGAATAGGTAATATGAGGCTGTGGTTTGGGGTGTGCTGTATCTTGGGCTGACTGTGTCATTGGGCTAAACCAATTATGCTGAGGAAAGAATGAAAGGCAATGTTGTGCAGGTTAGGTGGATGCATGGAATTATGTTGTGTGGTTAAATGAAGCCTCACATTCATGATTCACTGACCACCTGTCAACATTTAGTTTGTAGTTATGGGTAACTACAGTACCTCTTCAGCACTTTCAGAGTGCTTTCTAAATAGAGAGTGGACTCATTCGCTTACCTGAAAGTGCGGCTGACTTTGGCCCCAGCAGCACTGCGAGCGGAGCTCTTGCTGCCTGCCTGCCTGCCTACTGTATTTCCTGAAAGAGGCGGGGCCCACCACGCTCACGTGACGGATCACGTGACCGCAGCCCAGCACAAGTTCCCGGCCCAACCGCCCGAGCGGTGCTCGTTCGCTTAGCTGAAAGTGCGCTCTGTGATTTGAGCGTTGGACTTTGTTTGAGACTGACTTTGGCCCCAGCAGCACTGCGAGCGGAGCTCTTGCTGCCTGCCTACCTGCCTGCCTACTGTAGTTCCTGAAAGAGGCGGGGCCCACCACGCTCACGTGACGGATCACGTGACCGCAGCCCAGCACAAGTTCCCGACCCAACCACCCTTGCAGCGTCAAGCCCTGGAGGCACTAAGGGCTGGAGCAGCTGTTTTGCTGTTTGGTTGTGACTTGTCCTTGTCCTCGTCCTGCGGCCGTGTGAGTACATCTGACTAAGGTCATACGCTCCGCCATCAACTCAACTTCAAATTGTAACTAGGGTAAGGGGGGAGAGTCGGACTCTGGCCACTCCTCGAGCTGTCGGGCGTTCCTTACCCAATTACTGGGAGCTTTTCAGGATCATCGCTGCTTGTCTGTCCTTTTTAAACAGATTTTTCAGTACAAATACTTGCTCCCATATCCAGCGCTGACTTTTAACTCTATTTTTTTGAAAGAGACCCATATCTACTGCATTCGAGTATAGTGTTTCAAACTGTCCTTGTTGTGTTATTGTATGTATTTTTGCTAATCTTTGGGTTCAGTGCATTTTATACATTGCATGGCATCTGACTATAAGAGTGTACTTTGCCCTAGTTCCAAAGACGTCTAAACTTATTAAGTGCTTTTTATTACATGGTAATTCTTGTAACGCTTTTTTAATCAGCGTTCCAAAGTGCATTTCTCTTCTCATTACTTTCACTTGCGCAGTCTATATTGGTACTAGCTGTCTGTTATACACTCCAAGAAGTAGCCATACTAGAAGGCTACTTATGTCTTGCATGCTGTATACGCTAAAAACAGACATGCCAGAGGTAGCCGCAGCAACTCACACGAGTAACATTTCGGGTGATGTGTTGATTAGTAAAGCTACCTCTGAGACTGTGGCACCAAAGGTAACGCTCAAAACTCCAGTAAATGGTAATAACTTCAAATTGAGTGAGGAAAAAAAGAGTTCCTCGCGAATTTCCAAGAAATCTTTCACTCTTACTCCTGTTGTTAAAACACCCTCCATAAATCAAGACATTAGGCATTTCTATGACAAAATAAATGATCCTGCAGTAGAGATCCATGCTCAAGGCCCGTTTGAAAGTGCGCTGCCGGCAACGAACAAGCAACCACGCGATTTTAAAAACATCCCATCTCCAGGCCTAACTGAATCAATCCCTACTGTGATCATTTCTGATCAAACCCTACTCACCTTACCTCAAACTCCTATTAAAATTTTTCAGGTTAATCAATTGGTTACTGTAGTTGAGGAAGACAATCTGGATGACTCGGTCGCACTTGTTAATGCAACATTTCAAACACAGTCTATTATCGAGCCTAGAACAATTTTGCAGCCCCAAACCTTCCACCCATCAGTAGATGATACAGCTTGTGTGGATGTGTTTGAGATTATTGACGTGAATGCTAAAGAATCTGTAACAATCAATACACCCTCACGCCAGTGTAACATTGACCTAGAAAGTTCGAGACTGTCTGTCATCACGGACTACAATCTTCCTGGCTCTATGGACTCTACAAGGCATGCAATTGAAGAGTCCTTCATACAACCAACCCCGAGACGCTGCTTGTCAGCAAAAACCCCTAGTGACTCATCTGTAAATCCGGCCCTCTTGCAGATTACCTTAGAGGCCGTGAACACAACAATATTAAGTCTCTTCAAACTCTTTGAAGAGTTGGATCGAAAAATAGCGCTCCAAACAACTAAAATTGATCAAATTGGGGAGTGGACGCAACGATGCTCGCAAAATTCATCCTCCCCCTCGACCTTAAACCTTATTATGCACAGACTTACTACCTTAGAAAATTTGAGCACTGCTAGCCGGTTGGCCACAGCCCCCCTCAAGTCCACCATTTTGCAGAGTTCGTCAGGTCCGGAATTGAACAATAATTCGAATTCACGGTGCGCTAGAACTGTGTTAACAGTGGTTCCAACATTTGAAAAAATAATTCGCCCTGTGGAGTCCATAGATGCCATAACTAATCAAAAAAATGATTCATGGATTAGCGTTGATTCCCCTCAGTCTTTTCCACGCACTAATGTCACTAAAATCAGTAATACCAATGAAGGTCAGCCTCTTTCTCAGAAAAACAAGAGAAAAACCACAATCTCAAAACGGTCTAAATTGACAACCAGAGTAACAACAATGCGTAAGTCCGCTAAAGAACCTAATCAAAATCCGCAGGTCATATTTCCACCAACCAGTTTGGTGATTGGCGCCTCAGCGCCTATAGCGCCTCCCCCTCAAGGCTTGGGAGGTGTTATAGATCTTGTTACCCCCTTAGTGGTAACGGTTGCCTCTGAGGCCGCATCTAGTTCTGCCTCGCAAGTGCCCCAGGGTGACTATGCGCCTTTGAATGAACTGGTGGACCTTTTTGAACGCGAGGCTTCTTCAACCTTGCCCCTTAAGCCTTTTATTCAAGGCAGCATGACTCACTCCATCCCGACCGGTACTGATAGGGGCTCCTCTGGTCCTCAGATACTTCCTATACCATCTGTTGGCTTTGAAGATCGTCTATCCGCCCTGGCGGTAGATGCCTATCTTGGCAAAAGACTGTCCGAGGCACTCCCAGAGCTAAATCGAGCGGCTGAAATTCTAACCGTTCCGAGCTTATCCAATTCTGTCAAAGCTCAAGAAGAGTGTCTCCGCCATGATCTGTCTCTGGCCGGCCCAAGTAACGCTCAAGGATCAAGGGCCCAATTTAAACCCTCTTCCTCTTGCTCAAACATGAGAGATCCGAATGAGAATTCTGGTATGAAGTCCAAAATTCAAGCTCATAACCAAAAAGACATAAAAACTCAGCGTTTTAATTCATTCCACACCTTAATCTTAAAATGTCGTGAGGGCCCTTTTCCGAAATATGATTTGTGTCGCTCTAGTATTTTGAACATCTTTGGAGATACCCAGTCCCTGGAGGACTTGTCCTTGAGTGATTTTGACCAGATTGAATTTTTTGCGAAAATAATCTATCAATTGTAAGATTATGGATTAAATGGGGCCTGGTCCGGAACGCTCTATGGAAATCAAAAATGGACTTATTCAATCTCAGCTTTTTGCTTGCGTTAGACCCTGCCCGTCCACCTACACATGAAAATACAGTTCAAAATGAAATACCAGTACAGATTCCGACCACAGAATGCTCTTGCACCTTTTGCACGGAGGTTATCTGCCCACAGACCAGATTGACATAAAAAAATATGTTATAACCATCAATAGTTGAGAAGAGAGAAATTATCTCTCTGGCTAGCTGGAATACTAGAGGGCACTCACATCTACAGTGGTCTGCGAATGTTCAATTAAACAGTTACGATATTATAGCCTTGCAAGAGACGTGGCTGGTATGTGCCCCCACTTGGGATGATCATATTATTTGTTCTCTCCCGGCAGTGTCTTCCAATAAAGGTAGACCAACTGCGGGCTTATTGGTGGCCGTTAAATCTAGCAAAAATTTACAAATTGAGGAATGGCTGTCGCCGAATAGATTCATCCAGGTGGTCAAAATCACTCATGGACCGCAAGTACTTGCTCTCATAAACCTTTATCGTAATCCTGCGGGCATTACTGATGATGCTTTTTATCATGCCTTATCATCAGTTTTTGAAACTATTGCCCTACAATCGATTTCTGGCATAATGGTCGTGGGAGACCTACATTTTGTATGTCTGCCTGCCCCTAATAAGGGGTTATGCAATGCAAGTATGAGATGGAGCACCTTTATCAAAGATCTTAATTTGAAAGTGATGAATGGTTCAATTATGGGCGATATCCCGCCGCAAAACACGTATGAAAGGGGAAACTCTAGTTCCATCATAGACTACATCTATGCAAGTGAAAGCTTATATGCTAACGCCATTAAGTTCGAAATCATAAAACAAACACATAGTGATCATCACATATTGTCTCTTCAATGGTTGACTCCCTGTCAGACAGTCTCCACTACTAAACATTGGTTTAAACAATCGATGATACTTAACAATGGTAAGAATCGTTTTCATTGGTCACCAGTTTTGCTGCAATCATTAAACACAGCTATTTTACGACACCAAAGCACAAATTCACTATCATTTTATGTTGAGGTACTTGACACGTTCAGAAATGGTCAATTTTTACATATTAGATCTTCTCGCTCTCATACTCACGGCTTTGATTTAGCTTTACACCAACACAAAGCTCGTTATTCCCGCATCCTGCCGCTAAAAGAACAGCTCCAAGCAATCAAAACAGCGAAATGTTCATATCGCAATTGGACGTGTGCTAGAAAAGCGCATTTATTTCAAGTTGACAGTGAGAACTTCCTGTCTGCTTGCTTTTCGAAAAACTCAGCACAAGTGTGGCAATTATTGAGCAAGTGCACTACCTCTTTCCAACTGGAATCCCAAATAAATGGTGTTGCAGAAACGCAATGGGTAGAACATTTTACCCACCTATATGCTGATCATAACATGTCTAAATATGAATATATACAGAGATCTTCTGGTATTTAGTCCCTGGAATGCTCGTTGGAATCTGTGAGGTATTTCATTAATAAGTCATCCTCCTCACGAGCGGCTGGGTCGGATGGTCTTATGAATCATATGCTTAAACAGAACCCAGAAGAATGGGCTACTATCTTGTTTAATTCCTTTCATCACATCTTATCCACCAAGATAATTCCAAAATCTTGGAGCACTTCTCTTATAGTTCCCATCTACAAGAAAGGTGACCGCAAAGACCCAAAATGCTATCGCCCCTTTGCCCTCCTAGACGCGCCAGGAAAAATGTTTTCACGGCTGGTGTTGAAGGAATTTAACCAATGGACCGCCCAAACAAAACAGCGTGATCCGGCGCAGACAGGCTTCGTGGCAGGTCTAGGTACCTCGGTAAATTCAACAACACTTCATGCCATTAAACATCAGGAACAGTTCGTTAAACAGCCCATGTATTTTGCGTTTGTTGACCTACACTCGGCCTTTGATTCAGTTTCTAGACCCCGACTAATGGATAAATTGTTAGAGGCTGGGTGTCCGTCAACTTTAAGTGACATCATTTTCGCATTACACTCGAATACCTCCATTCGGGTACGATTGAACTTTGAGGGGCTTCTATCATCGTATGTCCTTACCTATCGGGGGCTGACGCAGGGTGCATTCTCGCCTCGGCGTTGTTCAATTTTTTTATTAATGATGTTAGAAGTGCACTGGAAGAAGTACGTGCAGATGCACCAAAATTGAATATCATCGAGGTGAAAGCGTTATGGTACGCAGATGATTTAGTACTATAATCTAAAACTCCCATTGGCCTGCAAAATCTTTTAACAGCGTTATGTCAATATTTTCGAGTTAATGAGCTGGTAGTGAAAGATAAGAAAACCCAAATTGTAGTCTACACTCCGAAAGGCAAGCGCAGTCATCGCATGACTTGGAAAATAGAGCACACAAGTCTAGAGGTGGTTCCCAATTATACATACTTGGGTATCCTATTTGACGGATCGTCGAACGCTCATTCTCAGTTAATGATAATTGAAGTTAAAATTCTTGCAGCAATTCGCCAGACTCGTCTCATTATGCATAAATTTGGGAAATTCTCCATTAAACCTGCTCTGATCTTCTGGATTCAGAATGTCATCCCTACCATCTTATATGGTCTAGAGACATACAGTGCAATTGATCCAGTATTCCTACATGCCTTGGAAGCAAAATGTTGGCGTGCCATTCTAAATCTGCCACAATGCCTTCCAGGCCCGATCATTCGATATGAAGTAGGTTTGACCTCCCTTTTGGCAATGTATAACTGGCGCTTATACAGCTTGTTCAGAAAATGTCTATTATCTGTTCTTGATAAATCAACTTTAGCTACAGTTGCCAGTTACATGATGTCTTCCTTTCATCTGTTTCCGAAAACATGGTCTAAAAACATCCTTACCATACTACTAAATGCAGACATTCCTATTGAAACCCTTGTCACCGATCCTGATAGAGCTAAGAAAAAACTCTACATGATGGATTGGATTGACACTAGAGATCTGTGTTTGAAGTATAAAGATTTTGATCCAGCTGTTTTTTCAGCAAAGCGTTATAGAGACATGGCCTTCTATTTATGCAAATCTCCTTCTCCTGCTGTTAGGAATGCTTTGTTGCGCATGCGCTTTAATTTATGTCCTACCCGTGAAATTCAAGCCCGTAGGAAAGAAATCCCGTGGGAATCTTCAGGATGCCGTTTTTGCAATAATGCAACAACTATTGAAACTTTGGAGCATGTTATTGTGGACTGTCCTGAACTTATGAACTTAAGACAAAGTCACTTTAGTAAACATTTGCCTTACTTTAGCCAGATGAGACATGAGCATAGATGGCTTGCTATTTCCACTACCAACTGTATGAGCATAAGACTGGCCACAATTAACTTTCTGCGAGCCTTAAATCTACTAAAATAGTTTGATTCCTAATGATATCTGCTATATGGAACAGTGATTGTCATACTTGTTCATTGCCTTATCAATCTTTTAATAATGCAAAACCCAAATGTAACTATTAGTATTAGAAGTGATGGTGTGACATTTGGGGTGATCTGTAAGGTTTTATGATTGCATGTTTTATAATTCACTGTGTTTTATATGTAAACCTTTTGATAAATGGTTGTCTTAAATTGAAAAAAGTTGATTAAATTCAACTGAATTCATTAAATAAAAAAAAATAAATAAAAAAAAAATAGAGAGTGGAAACCTTGGTATACCTGTCAAGGCAAAATGAAAGATTGAAAAGCATGTGATGCATGGGCCTTTAATTGTGTTGACTTTCAAAACGTAATTGTTTTGTAAGTGTTTCTAAGTGGGTAGGGATCTACATGTTTCAGACGTCTACTCCCAACGGCCCTAGCCAGCAGAATCTGCAGTGAAGGACCGTGAGAGTTGTAGCAAAGGGAATCTTTCCTAGCGGATAGTTGCCAGGCCAGTGAACTAAAAATAGTCTTTATTTAAGTCACCCCCTCCCTCTACGCTCCTCCATTTGAAGCCCTTAAAATTGCTAGTGCAGAACTTTGAAGCCACATGTTGATTGGCAAACTGTAAACTCCATCAATAGATAGAGTTAAAGAAAGCATGACACTGTGTGCACCATTAGCTCACAGGCTCACCATGTGCACTGTGCAAGTGCTGGTGTCATTCCGAGGTGTGTATCTGGAGATAACATTGTCTTTGCTGCTTTATAAGCAAGGTATTGGCAGAAATCCCAATAAATGCCATGCTGAAAGTATGGTCTGGTGGATGGACTGGAGTCTCCATAACAAAACCTGAGCATAGTGGGACCCTTAAACTGCAGGCTGGTGAAGCAACATCTGCTTGATGTGCCAAGCAGATGGCTTGCTGTATGGCACCTTCCACTGGCTTTGCCCTTGTGGGAGGCCATACAGCAGCTGGACTACTGCTAGTGGTCCTGTGGTCTACCGTCATAGAATGGAGCAGCCACGGCTGGGTTCTTCATGCTCATAGAAAAGTATCATTATTTTGAGTGGACACTGTCCTGAAGAAGGCTGCAGGGTCAGGGAAAAGTCACCCATAGCCAGTCATCAGGTGTCTGAGAGACCGGGACACACGCCAGCCGGCATCCCAGGCCCTCGACCCCCAATTAAATCCCAGTCACTGTCCCTACAAAGCAGCCAGGCTCCCCTAAAAAGCACATCTCCTTTCTCCATGTGTGCAAAAATGCTGCATGCTGTATTTATTTATATTGCTTCTTAAAATCACCCTCCTGTTGGATTAATTCATAAAAATTACAGCTGCATTTGATTGGTATGGGCGGAGGAATACTAGTTGCCACGAATTAAGCCAACTTCATAGGAGCTGTTGCCAAGACATACCTATAGATATAAGCATGGGTATTAGGGGGCACTTTTGCAAAGCGGTCCATGGTCCAGGAGGTTCTAGTTTTTGGTTATTTAGTTCCACACACACAAACATGCACACGTGATTTCTAACCTAAAACAAAAGGTCTGTGAATCCATAGGTCTATTAAGTTACATGCCTCTTCTAAAAAAAAATAAAACAGTCTCCATTCACAAAAGCAGCATGGTCAAGAAGCCAGACATCTAGGCTCGTTTTCAAAGACACAAAGCACAGTTGGCATTTACACAGAATGGCCTACATTGACAAGAGGAGGCAGCAAGAGCTAGTGATTTGCCCAAAATCCCACGATTGGTCTAATGTTGAAGCTGGATGAAACAGGTCGAGTGTAGGTTTCAAGGCCAGGATCGTGGCCACTAGAAGACATCTCGTCCTTGGTTAGGTTTAAATGGACTAGTCAAAATGTGACTTAGTGAAATCATATCCATGTAGGTCTGCCCCCTCACCCACCCGCACCCTGACTGAATGCATGTTTTCCTTGTATAGTAAACCAATCATAACTTGCCTGTTCCAGCAACCTCACATTTGATTCCACAATGGTCTTCTCACAAAGTGCTTTATGTGCCAGTGGTTGTTTAGCGCTATACAAATGGGCAGTTTTGAACTTTGCTTTCGACACGTGTAAATGCACAGACGGTTAAGCGTTACCCAGACATCTGTGTTCATTTTGGGGGAATGCTCCTGACATATCTAACGGAATCCTTCCTTCTTCCAAAGGTCCCTACTTTGGGTAATAAAACACCTGCTATAACATAGCTCAGAAGCAGTGGCAATCAAGGAGTAAGCGCTTTAAGATATGATACATCTTCCAGGCTATAAGGATGAAGAAGAGTGAGGGACTACATGGACGCGTAGGGAAGAGAGTGTCTAGAAGGGGTGTCTAGTGTTTGGTATTGGAGGACCCTGGAACTAAATCAGTCTGAGCATATTGCCTTCACAATGATGAGCCCTAAACAGGATGAAGCACGTCTGTAATTATGGAACATCGTTGAGAGTTGGGGGAGTTAGTTGATAATCCCCTTCATATGTGACACTGCTGTTGGATTGTGTTTTTTCAGATACTCAGTGAACTTTGTCCCATCTCTTATTTATGCAGATGTTTTGACATGTTGAGTAGCATGCGTTCATGTTTCTGTGCAACTTTACTTTTGTTCTGCATTGCAGTAGCATTGCCTGGCCGGGCCGAGCCATCTACGGTTCAACTCCAACTTGCCCATGTTGTGACAGGACGGCCAGCTGCCGATCACACTGTGGCATTTGGCTCGTGACCAACAGGGGTGGACTGGCCTATAGGGAACTCTGGAGATTTCCCAGTAGGCCTCTGCACCCTGGGACTCTTTTGTGTGATAGCCTATTTTATTTCCCAATTTTCTTGTAGTAAAAGGGGTTGTGCTTGCTGAAAAATTGTAATTTGGGACCACTGGGAAAATTATTTCTAGGGCCTCTTTTGGTTCCCAGTCCACCTCTGGTGACCAAGGCTGCAATACACCTTGCAGTGAATTAGCCCAAAGAAAATATTCTTGTTGTGTGGGCCCAGTCTCAAAATACAGACGCCTTATGCCTTGGCGCCATTATTTTCACCGGAAGTTCTCTTTCTGTACCAACAATTTGCTTAGTCAGTACTAGATTTCATTTGATGCAGTATTTATATAAAGCGACTCCAGCCGCGGTACAGGCTGAGCTGGAGGCACATAGTTTTGCACACACACACAGACAAACACACCTACTTACCAACGGTGGTCGAAGTCGGACTTGGACTCACTCATGTGTCGGGTCCACAAATTAAAGCAAGGGCGCACTGTGCACGTGTGCTCTGCTGTTCTCTGGGTCAGGCAGATATGTTCGACGAACACGCCCTGGCTTTCCTGACGGAGTGACTCAGAAAGTGAGAACGTGGTAACGCATGCATGTGCCCATCAACCCACCAGCCAATGAAAATGTGTGAATCCTGTTACTATGCTGTGTGCTGAAGAGCCTACAGACACTGCACTGTTTGCGCATAAATTGAGACTGGAGGGTCCATAGCCCTAGCGCCCTGCCAGCCTCCTACATAATAGAGATTAGATAAAGTGTGTGGAGCCTATGAGCTCTTTGCACTTATACTCTAGTAAAACTGTGTGAAATAGGACACACCTCTCTATGTGATCTGGTCCAGCCCCGATGCGACACAAGATAATTATTTATTTCTTTAGTAAATGGATTTGCAGCCACGCTGTGCTGCACGTAACAAAATAAATGCACACAGACAGAACTGAAAACGTTTTTCTCTGCACTCCCTGGGGTAGGGGCGGTGCCCCCGCCATAAAAAAGCAGCCGACACTGGTCTTGACCACCCTAGATATTCAGAAACTTCACTTATTACTGACCTATAGGAAGGATCAGAATATCCAGCCTCCTCTGGGTGCCCAAAGACGGTTTCAGAAGATGTCTCCCAACTGCTGGTCTCTTTTAGTGTCTCTACCAAATTTAGCATTTTAGATACAGGAGATATAAGCTCCTTTGGGACATTGGGTGTTGCAAACTCATACCCAAATGGAGCTTGGTCTTCCGCTTCATCCTTCTCGACGATGGAACTCATAGACCTGAAGAAATCTGGCCGAGGTATGGGTTTGTAAGACTTTGTTGAGTCAACTGCAGGTTTTAAAGTCTTCAAAGGCACAGAATGCCCCTATGCCGCTGTAGGTGTTGACGGTCTCGACGACTTTGCAGAAGCGGTCGGTCAATGAGATGACAGCTTTGAATGCTTCAATGGTTTCAATTTGGTTGTGTGCCTCAACGGTTCAGTCAACATACTCGACGGCTTTGACAACTTTAAAGAAAGCTTCGAGGCTGAAGATGAAATCCCTGATTCCTTTTCCCTTGAAGAGGAAGATGTCGGTTTCTTTTTATGTATCCAAGAAGACTCCTTTGACTTGTGTCGAGGAGCCTCTCTTCGCGGGCTCTTAGTTAGGCATGTGGGAAGGAGACACATGAGACTCCCTACTGGTCTTTTTAGATGCAATGGGGTGCCTTGATTTCCCTGGCTCCTTAAGAGGGGCACTCGGAGGAGCCAGTCTGTGAAAAATGTCAAGCATGTTTAAGCTGAAATCTTCCCATTCTGCCGGAGTCAAAGACTTTTTAGGGAAAGACACTATCGGGAGGGGAGGAAGAAGACGACGAGGATCTGTGACACTGCTTCTTGCTCTTCTTGTGAGAAGACGTAGAGCGTTGTGATCTCGAGCGTCTCCTGTGTTTAGGATGCTTTGCCGAGGCCATAACGCCAAAGCATGCCAGCATGCAGAAAAACAGAACTGAGGTAACGGTTACCGCGCCTGCATCACATACCAGCATCAACGTCACGGCAAGGGAAGCTACAGAGGCCATCGAAGGCCATGACTCGACACTGCACAACGTTTGACCCTATGAAAACATTTTCCGAAGCAGGCTGCAAGCAGACTTGGTTATATCAAAGATGAGGAATACGTGGAGGACAGAATCCATTCGAATATGATTTCACAAACACCATCAATGATCATAATAAAGAGCCAATAGCTAATCATGCACTGTACAGAAATCCAACACGATTTCCATATCATAACATGTGGCCCCACTATTCATAAAGGGAATATGACGAGTAGTCAAATGATCATTGACAACATTTAGGGGATCAATGTAAAGTTTTGACCATTGAATTTTCCATAAAAACCTTAGTTTTATGTTCGCTGTGTTATTTTGAGTTTCTGTGTTCAAATACATTGTTTGACTGGGAGGTGTTTCAAAGGGAATACTCCATTAATCTTGCCTGCTGAAATGGAATCACATTGGGTTGTTGCAGTTGGAGAACAACCACAATCTTAAATTTGTTGCTGTACACATATAAAATGCAAATGCTGTTGGGTAGTCACAAGAGGCACCTGTGAGTGTGCATTCTAACATGAACACTCACAGTTGTGTGATTATCCCAAGGTGCACATTTGCACTGAAAGTGTCATTGCCAGAGGTTGGCCTCCTTCAAGGCAGTGCATCCTTATTTCACGTAGGTACATGCTGCCACACTGACCACTCACTTAGACTGGTATTCCCCTGCAGGAGGTTGGACCTGGTACTGGTGGGTGCAGCTTTGAGACCTACAATACGGCAATTGTAGTGTATATCATAATCCATTCTAATCAGAATCACAGTGACACAACGCCTTTTCCCCGGGCCGACGCGCTGCCAAGGTGCAGGCCCTGTAAATGAATATACGTTAGTTGTCCATTGTGTGCCTTGTGTACTTATCTGTGATGAACATTTTGCACAGATGTGTGTGCAGGGCTATGTACCCTTAACACTGTGGAATAGCAATCATTTCTCCGAATTGTCGTCAAAATGTGTAATGCTTAGTAACAAGCTAAATACTGGTCTTAAACGATGTATAAAATTGACATTTACTTCATACTTAAAAGGGCAATTTCTATGCTGTGACGTCATTTAATAAATTACTTGTTTCCGTTTCAGCGTTGCAAAATGACAATAGTTTCAAAAAACAACATTCCACCATGCTTCAGATCAAGATGGGTGAACTGTGCTGTTGCGGATGTTCGGCATTCCTCTTAGGAGAAATGTCTATATTTTGATTCCGAAAATGGCATTGGGCCTCATTCCGAGTACGGCGCTAACCAATGGCGCTATTAACGCCTTGGTTGACGCCGTACCCGGACCGGCAGCGCCTTGGTGGATGGCGGAATCACTGCCCCATTCCAAGGTTGGCGGGGCGGTAATTCCCCATTCACCAAGGCTCTTCCCCATTCCCAAATGAGCCCCCATAGGGCTCAATGGGAATGGGGAAGATGCAAATAACGGTGACCGTTCATTACGGTCACCGTTATTGGCTTGGAGGCCCCTTTGCGCCCTCGACTTTAACACCTGCTCAAAGCAGGCGTTAAGGGCGAGGGCGCAGAGGGAACTCGGAGTATGGCGGTAAGGGAATACCGCCACCGGTCTCGTTACCGGTGGCCGCTATCCCTTACCGCCATACTCGGAATGAGGCCCATTCTCTTTAAAGAGGTTTAGAAAACCTCTCCGTTGGTGTGTCAACAACCGTTAGCTATTCTACTTCAATGCACACGGTTGCCACTCCAAGGCCAAATACATTCTATGCATTCAATGCACATGGTTGCCACTCCAAGGCCAAATAAATTCTATGCATCGGTTAAATAAATAAATAATTAAACTGCAACTTTTTCATTTCAACCGAAAAAGGATTTGACATTGTCCCCACCATGAAGTTGGCAGGCAAAGCACTGCATCCTTTTCGGATTTCATGTAGTTTGCCCTTTCTATGCAGTGCTAACTCACTTACATGCTTAGAGCAAAAACGACAGACTGTACTACAGAAGAATAAATAAATGTTCCATTTACCATAAAGAGGCAGGGGTGGATTTCAAGACATAACTCCAAGCATTGGACTTACCGTGCACTTGTTTGGCTTCTCCCCCGAGTGGACCCTCATGTGGATGAGAAGCTTGTAACGAGCGTTGAATGACTTGTATCTTCGGGGGCACTTTGCCCAGAAACAAGTGAAGTCCTCTCCTTTCCTCTGATCTATATGAACCTTTTCTATGTGCCGCACCAGTTCCTCTTGCTGATCGTACATAGAACTGCAGTCTATCCAGCGACAGCAATGTTTGCCATTGAAATCGTCAAGTTCACCATCCTCCTCCAAAAGCGGCCCATGGACAGGGGGTGGGAGGGAAAGTTGGTGGGGGTGGTTCGAAGTGCTATGCTGATGGAGGTGCTTATGGGCATGGTAAGGTGGCGGAGGGCCTTGGGGTGGTGGTGGAGAAGAGAGGGGAGGAGGTGGAGGTGGAGGTGGCATCTCTAGCCTGCTGTCTGTAAAATCTGCCACTTGCTCACTTTTTAACAAGCACATAGTTTGGCTCTCCACCACAGACATCCCTTGCTGAACCACCATATTGTTCAGGATCCCTGACTGCAGGCTATTTTGTTCCAGTTGTTGCATCCGCTTGTATTCCGATCCCCTGTTTTCACTGTAAGGCGATTGTGTAATATTACTATTTGCTGGAAAGATACTCCTTTGAGTATTTGAAATAGAACAAGGCTGAGGAATATAGCTTCCACGTATTCCTAAAAAGTGGCCATAGACCTCTGGTTGAGGGGATATGTTTGCTGGTGATGCCCGGGATCCATTGATGTAGGCAACCAATGACGTTGGGGATGTGCGGATGATTGTGTTGAAGTCAATCCCAATGCCATCAGACAGAGGAGACAATGACAGTGCACGCTTCTTGGAGCGAGCAGAATGAGACCTTGCTGATGAGAGATGTGGACTAAGGTAAGGGGAGTTGTTGACATTCTCCATCCCAAACAAATATGACGGTAATGAGTTAGAGGCACTTGTGTTGGACATGGCTGTTCCTGGTGGTAGAGCGAGCATGTCCCCATGTTCGCTGCTATTTTGCGAACCAGGATTAGATGGAAGAGATGGGAGGATCCTATGGCCGCGAGACCATTCTTGCTTCACACTTAGTGTGGATTGACTTTCAGATATACTGAGGGTTGTGGAGGCCAATGAATCACGTGACATGAGGCACCTAAATCAAGATTAGGGCAAAAGAAAAATAGGTCGTTATTTTTGGCACATATGAACTTTTACAATTACCTGTGCAGTTTGTATTACTCATCTTTCGCATTGACTAACCAATGCTCTCCCACTAGAACATCAACGAGTTTCTTTGGTACCTTACAGCTGTAGTTTGCTACACAAATAATAAAGAGTATTCACACCTTTTCATTAGAAAATACCATGACAATGTTCCTCCTAATGTTAGGATCTGCAAGGCTGTGTTAGAGCAGTGAAGCTCCCAGGCAGTAGTCGAGCATTATAAAAGCATTATAAGTGTCAATGCCAAAGGGGCTATGAAGGTGTGGAGTATTCTAAAACTGTCACTGGCACTATGTTGAAAGCAGAGGGGTTTCCTTGCAAAAAATAAAATGCTTTTTGCATGCAAGGGACTGCCAACATTAGCACTTATTGGGGGTAATTTCTTTTAAAGTGGTAACTGCGTGCAGGAGGCCACCAACGTTGGCACGTACATGCTGTTGGGTCTCTTGCATGGAATTTAGCGAAAGAGTAAAGGCAAGCTAAATAGCCTTCACTGTTACATTTTACTCTATGTTTTGTGAAAAATATGAATGCAGTCTGCTAGAATTGATTCCTATGGAATCTGTCTGCTTTTAGCAGGCACTAAATGCAGGTGAATACCATAGGAACCTATCAGTTTTACGCCTCATGAAAATCTCATACAGGCGTAAAACCAGAAAGCATTTGAAGGAAGTGGAGGAGAAATGCACGGTGGAAGTGCTGTATCTGTTTAATGTCCTCACTCCTTCTAATGCATTGAAAAACTCATTGAGGTGTAAATGTAAGGCATAAACAGCTTACTCCCTTATTTTTACAACTTCCTTTTGCACTTCACCCCTTATAAAATGACCATCCAGATGCTCAATATTAAAGTCGAAATGAATGCATAGAAGAACATTTCTTAAACCGTATTCTTCAAATATGAAATGAAAAACGAATCATTTTGTAAAAAGTTGTAATTGCATCCATGGGACCAGCAACGTTAGCACTTAATTTGGCGCCTTATTAGACCAGTTTCAAAATCGCAACAAAAAGGCTTGTTTTGATAGCTTTCATACGTGTTTAATAATATGTTTATAATGTCCGGCCCCATATCTAAACATTGTTGTGATTACTAAAATAAGTCAGAGAGCATGTAGTGTGAAACAAAAGAGAAATCATTCATTTGTAAAAAAAAAAAAATGGCTTCCTCCCATAGTACCATCCTTGTCACAAAAGTAGTTGTTCAGAAAAAAGGCTCATTGGGAGCAAGTGAATTTATATGTATATTTTATGTGCAAGTTTCGATCGAAAAAACTGTTTTCATTACAGATTCATGATGCCCATTTTTACATGCCACAAATACAAGAAAATGGCATAGGATGATGGTAACACAAACAATAATGTAATTAATGATGAGCAACAATTCCATTACTTCATTATACACTACTGTTAGAAAATGGAGAAGAGAAATTCTGCAAAGAGGTGGCTTATATGAAATCACACACTCAAGAAAGTGAAAGGGTTAGTTGAAACATGAATTGTCATGTTTGGTTGATATACAAAGCCATTTCTTTAAATTAAATTACATTAAAAGAGAACATAAAAAAGACAATGTAAAGTCAAACAGAGAGAAGGAGCGGAGCACATTGGTATGAAAAGAGGAAGCCAGAGGCACACAACAACTGAGGATAGAGGAAGAAGATGTATGTGTTGATGTTGCCGGGAGAAGCGTCCACAAGACCGCAGGAAGGACGTTGTCATGCAGGACATTGCAAGCATTTGACATGTTGCACCTCATCTGGTGGGTTCCTCCACACGTAGGTTGGGATCACAGGGATAGTGCGCTGGCCAGTGGACTTAGGGAGGTACATAGGAGGGAAAGGCAAGCACAGGGCTGGTGGCCATTTAGTGCAAGCGTGGGGTGCCATGCGAGGACCCAAACGAAGAAGAGGGACGGAGAGGCTTGGTGCAAGACTGCAGAAGCATGACTGGATTATGAGCTGGTGGAGTGAGATAATTGCAATAGCGTTGCTATTTGCTTTTTGATGCTGTTTAGAAAGTAGACTGCCCCCATTATACCCTTTGTAAACAATAGTGTTACAACATTCCTCCTATAGACCCATTTAGCCATCAACAGTATCTCTCTCTGAGAAGGGTTTACAGTTTTGGAACTGCCACTTCTTCATTACTACCTTCAAATCAGAACATTGTGTGGATTTCCAGCTTCACTCCTTAGCCCGATAGATGTATTCTGGGAATCAAGGAAATCTGTGGGCAGTGGGCAGTGGGATGCACTTGCATTTATTGGGGAGCAGGAAATGTGTTGCACTTGGATGTTGGGGATAGGCAATGTATTGCACTTAGATGGATTTGGGGGTGGGCAATTTATTGCACTTAGATGCATTTTGGGGCTAGGCAATGTATTGCACTTAGTTGGATTTGGGGGGGCAATTTATAGCACTAAGATGGATTTTGGGGGTGGGCAATTTATTGCACTTAGATGAATTTTGGGAGTGGGCAATGTATTGCTCTTAGATGGATTTTGGGGTAGGCAATGTATTGCACTTAGATGGATTTTGGTGGTGGCAATCTGTTGCACGTATACAGATCTTGGAATAGCCAATGTAATGCACTTAGATGTATTTTATGGGTAGGATGGGGTGGGCTATGTATTGCACTTAGATGCATTTTGGGGTAGGCAATGTATTGCACTTAAGTGGATTTTGGGGTAGGCAATGTATTGCACTTAGATGGATTTTGATGGTGGTAATCTGTTGCACTTAGTTGGATTTGGGGGGGTGGGCAATTTGTAGCACTAAGATGGATTTTGGGGGTGGGCAATTTATTGCACTTAGATGAATTTTGGGAGTGGGCAATGTATTGCACTTAGATGGATTTTGGTGGTGGCAATCTGTTGCATGTATACAGATTTTGGAATAGCCAATGTAATGCACTTAGATGTATTTTATGGGTAGGATGGGGTGGGCTATGTATTGCACTTAGATGCATTTTGGGGTAGGCAATGTATTGCACTTAGGTGGATTTTGGGGTAGGCAATGTATTGCACTTAGATGGAATTTGGTGGTGGCAATCTGTTGCACTTATACTGATTTTGGAAAAGCCAATGTAATGTACTTAGATGCATTTTGGGGGTAGAATGGTGTGGGCTATGTATTGCACTTAGATGGATTTTGGGGGTGGGCAATTTATTGCACATAGATGGATTTTGGGGTAGGTAATGTATTGCGCTTAGATGGATTGTGGGGGTTGGCAATGTATTGCACTGGAGGTATTTGTGAGGGTGGCCAACGTGTTCATCCACATCATTAGAACGGTGGCCATTGCTTCTGCACTTAGATTATTTATAAGTGTAGCCAAGGTTTTGCTCTGTGAATATACATTAGGGTAGTCCACATGTTACACTTTGTAGACTTGTGCAGTTAGCCATTGTCATGAACATGGAATAATTCAGGAGGGCGACATGGGTGCTGCTCTCTGAGGATTTTGTGAGGGTAGCCTTTGTATTGCACAGATAGCAGCCTTTGCACCAGAGGAGCTATTGTGATGGACATCGTATAGCACTTAGAAGGATTGGGCAGTTGACCAGGCTGGCGAGTCCATGAGGGGGACCATGCTATGTTTTCTAGGCGATTGCAGAATGCGCTCCACTACAGGGAATGCAGGTGTTGGCAGAATGCTGCCTTTAATGTTAAATGGGGTCTTGGATGTAGCCACTTAATGATAGTAGGAAGCATGCACAATATACCCACCATAATTTATCAACCCAGATGTTTTAGAATGTTGCCGAATGAACCAATTCTAGGGTTTCATTTGATTATGACCAATGCATTTTTCCTTTCGCACTCCCACGATTTTAGGAATTAGCCAAAGGTGCGGCCACACTCCTGCACACATCTGTTTTCACATACAACTCGAATGACACTTTGCACAACCCCTCTGCTATAACAATGTAGCTACCTTTCACTACAAACATTCAAACTGTAGCTACACACAAACGACTATGCTCTTAGAGACACTCTCCAGCTTATTTCCCTAGTGAACATCTCTCCACAATTAGGCATAGGTGGCTAGCAGGGACTTGGCCAAGCCCTCATAACCTTTAATGGCTATTATGCACAAACGCATAGTAGCACCTCCAAACCTTTCCCATACTTCGGGCTTCGGTCCCTCCGAGAGCTTTTAACCTACAGCACGTTGGGGCCATACACATGGTGAAAGGCGCTATATAAATGACGAAATTAAATAAAACGTTGGGCTCATTTCTTTATGTAAGTGAAACATGGTAGTGTCAACAGCCAAATGACCCTAACATGAACTGCATTTGTTTCCACGCTGTGGATGTACAGCAGACCATAAATCAATCGGCTGCACCAGGTGTATGGCAAGCTTGTCTCGCAGGCAGAGCTCAGGATGTGCCACAAGCCTGACCTGCATGGCTTACAGTGACACATATCTTATCACACATAATATTACATACAGCATTCGGCAGGTATGAAGAGCCCCTAGAGGCACACTCTTCAACGTGAAAAACAGGGATACTCTGTCTTCACAAGAGTCATTTGAAGTAAGCTAGAAAATGCCTGCACCTTTGCAAAAATTATATTTGTCAAGGTTGCATGAAAGACAATCTTTACTCCTTTTTTACTCGCTGCACAGTATTTCACACTAGATATGATCAGTTAAACACCTTCCTACAATGTTTTCTTCTCTACTGACTAATGAGTGATGTGCTTTTGAGACACTAAATTAAGCTCTATCGTACAGATCTCCTACGCTTGTGATCCATTATCGCACTGTCAGAGAAGTAATTTGCTTATGTAAAGATTGATTACTCCACTTTTTATTAAAAAATAAAGCTGAGATCTTCAGTAACTTCAGCTAGTTTAGCATGGGAGAGAGCGAGAGGGCAATGTTGCATCAGTGTTCTCGTCACACACAGCAGATGTACAGGTAGGGGTGCATGTTCAGGATTTGTACTGCCTCTTGCCTCAGGGTGCCATAGCACAGGTTGCATAGTCTCACTCAGTGATGTTCGACCATTTCAGTGGCGACTATGCAGTAAGAAAGAAAAATATACATATACAAATATGAACACACACACACACACACACACACACACACACACACACACACACACACACACACACACACACACACACACACACACACACACACACACACACACACACACACACACACACACACACACACACACACACACACACACACACACACACACACACACACACACACACACACACACACACACACACACACACACACACACACTAACAGAGTTCTTACAAGCAACATTCCAAAACTCTAGCCCCAGCTTACACAGCAGCCCAGGCTTTGACAATATGATTGATCCTCTGCAATCAGAGGCCTATTTGCAAATTTTTAATGGAGTTGCAAGCTTCTTCTTTATATTGCACATTTAATGCAACTTTCACAGTTGGTTAAAGCAGAGAGGGGGGGCAATGTTGCATTGCTTTTCCGATTAGAAAGGGCACACAAAGCTGCTGCACAGTTAGGGGAGAGTGCAGAGTATGTGTACTGCCATGTGCATCTGGGTGCCAATGTCATAGGCTGCTCATATACACTACTTCCTTGTGTTCCTTGATCCTTATTCAATAGCATGTGCCTGTTCTGCAGCCCACCCTGAGCAGAACTCCCTCATGCCCAGTCCTGGCAGCCCGGACCTATCTCCCCAAGATCTGAGGTGGTACAAGAATAATCAAAATCCAGATCAAGGCCTTTTCTTTTTACTGGGCAGCTTGAGGACACTTCAGGCTCATCACACATCCCATCACTTCGGATCTCAATAGGTTTTAACAAGCAAACTGCCAATCATTCTACCAGATGTTTCAACAACACAGAGACAACACATTCCTAAAGTGCTGACATATGGACCTCCAGCGGACGCATATGTACCCACACTATCACAAACATACCTCTTCCTGGCTACATCACCCCTCCTGACATCTGTCAGCATAATTAAAACAAGTCAGATACAAAACAGGCAGAATATTGATTTTACTGCACACTTTGTGTTTCATGTTGGGACTAGAATTAATTCAACAATGTTTGATCTCCTTTGCTTGACATGTACAGGTGGGAGACGACTTAAGCGGTGAGTCAGACAAATAAATTGCCCATTCACTCTCCATACCATTAGCTTATCAATGCATATTTTAAATTTAAATTGCGTACCTTGTACTTATTCATATTTATTTTAAAAAATATAGGTTTTATTTAGGTTTTACGTAGATGTGCTTTTTGAAAATTGCAATATTAGGACATCTTTTGTTCTTGCAAGATTTCCCAACACATTTTGAATGATTCGAAGCTTTTACTCAGATCTGGATTTTTGCAGACAATTTGGAAAACTCTCCCTGTGATGTTCTAACTTCTAAGTTCTCTTGTGACGTTTTCTGCTGCTTCTCTTAGACATAAAGTTGCATGCCCCGTCACATCCTCATCTATGAAGTAGCATGGCCTTTTAATATACCATTCAACATGTGCTTCGTGTGAACAAATGTGGGAGTTCAACCAGTTAAAGTATTGGCCTGATTCCCTTTTGTTGGGTCACTAATCTATGTGTACACATTTGGTTGTGAATGTGGAACAACTACATGGTAAATCTTCAGAAAAGCAGCATCATGACGTTTTAGGGGTCTACAGAAAATATATACATTCATGTATTTTCTTTTTTAATTGTGTACTTAGCTATATTTCTCACACTACTGCTCTAGTGTGCCCGTTACATTGCAAGCGACAGTAATGTTTCTTGATTCTTTTTTTAATTGTTAGACAACAAATATACCCATGCTAGGCACACATAATGAATGCTTACTTTAAATAGGCATAAACACTATGCACAATGCATAATGCGTTAGTAAATTGACATAGTGTGAGAGGTGTGTATTACAGTATTTGCTTTTCGTAGGGTAAAAGGTGAGAGAGAGGTATAACATTTGAGCTCAGCATTGTGGAAGATCACTGTGATGGAGTTGGGGTGATTGGGGATGTGGATCCAAGGATATTAATCTTTCCAATCAGGAGCATTGGTTGTCCAAGAAGTTCTTTTTGCAGGGTGAGACAGTAGAGTGCATGTCAACATGTGTGAGCTTTTATAAAAGGCAGGATATTATTTGTGGTGCTTTGTAAGCACAGTGGCAAGAATAATTTCTTTTTTGGAGGTCGGGTACTGAAGGAAGCAGATCCACAAGTCTTGATGTTGTACATAAAAACCACTGCATTTGCAGTTTTAGAGGACACAGAACCCAACAAATTCTTTACTAAAGTAGCTAAGCTATTATTTTAACAGAGGAATGGGGGAGAGAAGGAACTCCAAAGAAACTTTTTTTAAGGGGACAGCAGGGTGTCTTGCAGCAGAGAGCATGGAATTGAAGAACAGGGGGCATGAGGCACAGGGTAACAAGACATATCTATGGGGGAGAGGTGTAGCATTGAGTTCTACAACGTTGTTGGTTATAACCAGTGGGTGTAGTGAAAGTATTATAGTCATCAACTTGTTTTCTAGTAGAGCGTGCCAGGTGGAAGGGGATCAACAGAGACCTCAAGGCGTAGGCGTATATCAACATGTTTTAATGTGCTGTGCACACGCAAAACAAAAGTGGAGGTGAACGCAAACAAAAGTGAAACCTTGGTAGGATAAATCCCAAGAACATAACCCAGGAAAAATAATTGCAGGGAATGTCAACAAAACTCGGGGTCAGACTCTGGTATAGTCAACACCCTGGGATAATGTTCTATGAACGTTCAGAGAGAAAAGGGTCCATAAAACAAAGTAATTCACTGTTCCTTGCATAGTTCTCTCCACCTCAGGTTCCTGGTGACGGAAAATTAAGAAGATGGTTTTCAGATGACCAATGATGTCATCCCCAGTGGTATCAGGTAGGTTTTCAAGATGCTCGAATTATAGCCACCAATCAAGAGCAGTCTCTTGTCACTATTCCCCGTTAACTATGTCTCATGAGAGCTTGTCAGAGGCTTAATTCTCCTTCTGGATCTTTCGCACCCAGATCAAGCTTTGGGACACCTACTGGTGTTAAGAATTTAAGGTCAGCAGTCAATGGCTCTGGACTGCTGAGCAGGTGTTCTTTAGTGTTGGGAGACTTGCAAATTCCACCAGCTTCAGTCTATGGCTACTGCAGCCAAGTGCTGTCTTCTACATTCTGTCTCTCTTCTTGAAGGAAAGCAATCTTTAGTGTCATTGTTGGATTTGACAATTCCACCAAATCGGGGCTATGGTCACAGGCTAGCCTCACTCTTGTCTGATTGAACTGCAGTATTTAGGTTTGGCTGCCACAAACTTGCAGCTCCAGGTCAGTAAATCCCTGAACTGCGTCAGCAGCCCTGAGACATGAGCCTCTCCCAACTCAGGACCCACTGGTGCCACCTTCTACCTCCTGATTCATCCTCTATCAAATGGCCCCTTTTCATGGCCAATGCTGACGTGCTCTAGACCTCCCTGCCTGTCACCTGCTTTTCCCCACCTCACCATGACAGTCATCTATATTGTCCTCCACTCCTCCTCCTGTCCTCTCACCAGAGGGTTATCCCCCCCACCCCTCATATCTCCTGTCCCTGTTCGTGCCATCCTCCTTATGTTTCCCTTAACTATGCATTCATCTTTCTGGATGCTTTTCTCCTCCCTCACCCCATATTTTCCTTCTCTTAACCTCTGTCTTCTTAAACAACCCCCCTCACCCCACAATCCCCTCCAGTGAGTTACGAAGTACAATGCCTCCCTCTGATCAGTTAATTGCAGGAAACCACCAGAACACCTCAGTCAATCAGGGACCAGACGCCTGGACCAGGCAGTATAAAAGGGTTCTGTTTCCTCAATCTGAATAAGGAGATGCTGGAGTGCAGAGGTCCCTTCCAGAGTTGAGCCAGAGGAATGTCCAAGAGTGCTGAGAGGACCTAGAGGACACAGGTGCTCAGGGTACCATAACCTTCACAGTGTGAGAAGGGCACCTTACCCACTGCAAAGCAAAGAGAGCGAGGGAAAGGATGGTGTTTCAGGAGTTAAAGCTCAAGGGAGAAAAGAAAGTAAGAGGAACAAGCGAAAGGTTGAAAGTGGAGGAGAGAAAAGATAAAGCACTCTGAGGAGGGAAGACCTATGAGGGTGACATTGGCATTGGAGGAGGGGGAGAGTAGATGAGAGTAAAACAGACAATGGAGGAGGAAAGCAGAAATATGAGGGGTTAGGTACTGAAGGTGAGAGTGAGAAGAAAGAGAAAGATGAAACTAGAGATAAGATATGATATGATATGGCCTTTATAACGTGCCTATAAACAAGTGTTTCAAGGGAGAGAGAGATAGAGAGATGGAGAGAGAAAGAAACAGGGGCAAAGCAGACTTGCAAGAGTGTGGTTGGTGGTGAAGGAAGAGAGAGGAGGAAAAGAGAGAGACAAAGAAAGAAGAGAAGAATAGAGACGTAGCCATGCGAGCGACAGGTTGGCATTGAAAGGAGTGAGAATAGAGATACAGAACGAGGCAGGAAGGAAGCGAGAAGCATTATTGTGAGGTGAAGGTTGATGTTTGAGGAAAGGAGACAGATGAATGAAGAAGAGAGTGATCCAGAGTTGAGGAGGAGAGAGCGACCATGTTTTGAGTAGGTTGAGATAAAATCAGGCAGGTACCAATAGGAGGCATCCAGTCACTTATTTGGCAGAAAGTACTCTTTTCCACAACATGGTGGAGGTTTTGGTTGGAACATGGTCTGAAGGGGAGGTTAGAGATGAGAAAGATGAAAGATTACGACTGACTGTGGCTAGGTACCTGGATCCATGGGGAAGATGTAATAACCTTAAGAGTCTATGTAGGAGAAAGGGAGGAAAGGCAGAGGAAAGAGGAATTGACTATATCTGCTGAATAGAATTCCATTGCATATTTAACATTGTAGGGCTACTGCTGTTTATGGCCCAAGTCAGGACTGAGAGAGAACTTTAACCCAAGGTGTGCTCCTTTGAAACCTGAGCTTGGCGATCTCTTGAGGTATATGTGCATGAGGGGAGCCCCTGAGAAACATTAGCTTGTGATGGACTCCTGAGAAGGCGGTGCCTCTGATGGGCTCCTGAGAAGCCAGAGCCTGTAATCGGGAGCTGATATGCCGCTTGTGGCTGGAGGCATGACATTAAGGACATGAGCATGAAAATATAACCAGAACAGACAGGGAAACAATCTAACGTCATCTGGATGTCAAACTAGAAAGCATATGAGAGGCACTGTTAATACACACCCAGATATCAGTGCCCTGGACTATTGAAGCATCCAGAAAATAAATGTAAGTTCCTTTTTTGTGTCAACTAGTCCAAAGCTGTAAATGACTTTCAGGGCGATACAACTCTAACCTCGGACTGTTGCAAATGAGGTAGCTTGAACTCAGGACCATAGTCCTACTTTAGACTTATTTTTTAATATAGTTATAGAATATAGTACCAACTCCTCCTCCTGACTCCTATGGTACTGGCTGCACTGCCTTCTCCTTCACCTGCATGCCAATCCTTTTCCTCCCCATCTCCCCTTACTGCTACACAACTACTACATGCTCCTCCTCTTTTTCTTCCACCACTCATGCATGGGCTTCCTCCCTTTCCCCCTCCACCAACCTCTCACCTGTATGCTCCTCTTCATCCCTTCCTGCCTTCTCATCCTGCCTCTCAGGCTCCTTATCCTGACCAGAGTCAATCCCATACTCCTCTCCGCCACCAGTGCCATCAGCAGTCCCACCCACAACACCAGTAGCAGCATGTTTGGAAGAGGAGGTAGATTGATTGGTGTACCTCATCAAGCCCAACCTGTGATATAATTATGCCTCCATGTCTTCAAATTCAAACTAGGAGGACAACAGTTCGGCATCCACCACTGTACTGCACTGTACTTACGGGCAACACTGCTTCTATGGCTTCCCACCCTGCCCTTTTCTTTAAAAAGAAAACTCTACAAAATGTTCCACTAACACTTCTTTAAAGAAAATGCTACCCAAAACTAAGAGGGATGCAAAAAAAATGTAACTGGCTTACTTCAGTAAAATGGCTTTCCAAACTAAGATAACAACAGAGTCCTTACAAAAACAACACATTTTTCACACAATGAACAATCCTCCCCAGAAAGAAAGAAATCCGGCTTAATCTCCCAAAATCTCTCAACCTCTGACTACTGTGGTGCAGATCAACCCTAAGTCACCTTTGTGCAGTCAAACTCAACGCCCAAAGGCAACAAGAGGTTTCTCTACAGTTTATCGGTGTCCCACTTTGCTTTCTGCCTAAGAAATTACATAAATCCTCTCAAGCAAACCCACATCCGAGGTGAGGATTACAATGACTGGGTAAATCCTTATGCAAGATCTAAATCAATGTATGGGCTTCCTGATCTAACCTGAAAAGCTTGTACCTCTCAATTCTCCTGCAGGCTCCCATGGATTCTACTTGTGTCTACACCGACCCAGACATCACCATGTGCCACAAGTCGTTGCTGCTTTAACCACTCCCAGCCAACCAACTTACCAGCCCGATGCTGATTCATCTGCTGATTCACTGCCTCAGGGAGTTAGTAGAAGCCTTGCTCAATTCTGTTGAGCTCCCAGAACAAGGACTAACAGCCTCATCACGAGTTGGGTGGTAAAAATACAGTGGTGATAGCATTACCACCGCATTACCGCAACGCCAAATTATGAGTTTGGGGGAAAGTTGAAGGTAAATCAGCAAACATTCCACCCATTTTCAGCACTATTACTGTGGCGCAATTACTGCCGCAGTGCCAAAAATGCCCCATTGAGCCCCTGTGGACTCAAAAGAAATGGGGACGTACACCGCCATTTTTAATCTAGTGGTAATACCGCCGGACTAAGTGGCAGTTACGGTGATTCCGTTGGGTGGTATTCTGGTGGATTTTCCACTGAGATACCGCCCAACTAGTGATGAGGCCCGAAATGTCTTTGAAGTGGTACTGTTCCTATAGTCTGCCTTAAAAAGCCCTAGTGAGTTGTATGACCCCACTCTCTACCTTTTCAAAGACATCTTCATTGAACGTGAACATTTGTTGCTGAAATTCTTGCCTGTCTTCCCCCTATCTTCAGACCCAGGATGCCCCTTTGGTCAAAAGTCTGCATTTTCTGTGTTTCCCTTTTAACGGGTGAGGTATTAGTGGTTTCCTATTAGGTGTATGTATTTTTAGTTTCAAGTTTTGTATTTTTATGAAACCTTGATTGGACATTTAATTGATTTTGGTACTATTGTTCTTTTGCATGCTTGTGTGCTACCTCTGCGGCATGCATTACCAAAAAAGCCACACGAAGTATACCATTCAGATTTTGTGTTTCACCTTTATTATTTGGATTATTGCTGGTTCAACAGTAGTGTGGGGCTAAGTAGGTGCTTTAGCGACTATCCATCCCTGTGCACCTGCAGAGAAGTAGTCATTTCATCACAGTCTCAGTGTACATGCCCTCTCGTTCATTTCACTGCATTTCTTTTAGATGGGCCATGCCATCATCCTCTTGCTCAGTCAATCATTGTATACCCAAACACGTCTCCTGTATCCCACAGCTGCTGTCACTAACATTATTTTGGTCTTTAATTCAAGCACTAGCTGTGCTTGGTCGATAGGTACTCTGGCATGGATACAGCCTACATGCACAGTCTGATGCTGTCGTACTTAGTTGGAATGTGACAGCAGAGGAGGGCACAATGTCATCCTGAGGAGGGGGAGCACAAGCTTCCCCCTGCCTTGGTGAGCCTGATTAACTGGCAAAGTCTCCATGGAACTGCCCTGCTCTTTTGATAGGCACTGCAGCTTGTGGCAGCGATAACATACCAACAGGGGGTACTTCAAACAGGCCAACATGGGGCCTGGCTGCAGAGGATAACAAAGGAGACAGGAAACCCAACAACCTTTCATATGTAACTGTGTCAACCTGAAGCCAGCTCCCGCCCTTAGTATCAATGACAGTGAATTGATATGCCGGGGCCTATTGTGGCAGTAGGCCACCCCATTCATAGACACGGGAATTGTGGTTTGCAGAAGCCAGGGAGACTGATCTCTCAGCATCATCAAGGGAGATCTGCTGTGTTGATCAGGAACCACACAGGGAGGACCATTAACCAGAGAGACTCTTTGATCAAAGCAGAACAAAGAAGATGGGTGGGACTTAGTAGCACAAGTGAGTGAGCCCAGGGCTCTTTCTGTTGAGAGAAGGGTTCTGTCATTTAAGTTCTGGGACAGCCCTTGCTCCTGTTTCACCCCTTTACCTGTTCCTGTTGCGAAGCACTCTGGCTATGACCTCATGCATGCAGCAGATTGTTGGTAGTGACCCCAGGATTGGTTCACTAGAGTATGATCAGCCTACACCACCAATCAATCTGGCCCACTTGGCTCTAAAAGAGGGCTGGAGCCCCTCTTTAAGCAGATCATCTGAACACTTCACAAGAAGTAGCAAGAAGCACTCATCCTTGGACCCTGGCTGAAGGTACAATCTGCCTTACAGCTTCTGCCAGGGAAGAAAGGCCAGGAATATCCAAGATCCCTCCCCTTAACATCTTCCAGGGAACAGAAGAGAGAAAAGAACTAAGAAGACCTTCAAGCCGCTTCAGAAGCAGTACCCAGCCAGCATACAGCGTACCCTGCTAGGCTCTGCAGCAAGCTCCCTGGACAGGGAGTTCCAGAAGGTCTCTGAACTCAAAACCAAGGACAAGGCAGCTGCCTGCAGCACACTGCCTAGCTTTGGGCTGTCCACCTTAAGGGACAACACAAGCCCATTGAAGAAACAGGGAGAAGTGCAATGACAAGCCTCTACCGCCGTTTGCCTTAAAGGACATTCTCGAGCCAGTCGAGTCCCTAGATCCGCAACCAACTGCAATGCTGACCACTGTCAAGCAGCAGTCACTGAAAGAAACCTGAGATGTTTGAACCTGTGCTTCTGAACCACCGATCAGCACTGAGACAAGAATTCCTGACCATGAGTCGCTGTGAAGACCAGCCTGCAGCCATTCGCCAAGAATCGCTTGTCGAACCGTCCTGCCACCTGATACCAGCCGCTGACTCCCATCTTTAACTCTGTCGCAAAAGCCTGAAAAGTGCCCTAAAACCAACTCAACCCCGTCGAGCACCAAGAACTACAGCAAAGGTACATTGTGGTTCTGCTCCCCTGGTCCGTCCCAGAAGGCCGCTAGAGACATTTTAAGACCCTTTCCCCCTTTTTGCTGAAGCCAAGAAGCCTTTGAAAGCTATGGTGGTTATTAACCATACCGACTACCCTCCTGTTAGTACCCATAGTGTATCCTATTTCCTTCTTAGAAACTGTCTTTTCTCTGTATTCCTTTACAGGGTGGGTTGTATTTAGTAGTGTTATTAGATTGTCTGTTGTGATAATAATAAAGTAGATATTTTTATACACCCTTGACTGAACACTCCTTTTATCATCGGGTAATAATTGTATTTTCGCTGTGTTGCAAATAACCAACGATCCTCCAACTTTAGAGGAGATAAGCCTGCTGTTCTGTCCATATTACCAAATTTGGACAAGGCAGTTTATAATTGTAATGGTATGCTTGTTTAATCCAATCTGTTCGAATCCATTCTGGTGTATTAGAGGTGTTTGGTTGATTGATAGTTTAGAAACCCATGGACCACTGGTACCACGGAACTTGATTCATCACAGTTCCTCAGACCTCTTATTTTATCTGATGTGCACATTATATGTACTTAAACTCTCTCCCGGGTGAGTATTATGCCATATTCAAATGTTTTCCAGAGTCACAGGTCTTTTTATGAGCACCAGCATATGTCTCCTTGCTCACTTTTATTGTATGGTCTTCTAGAACTGGTAATCTTGGTGCAGGAATAGGTTTTCTTTAAATAATATCATGGTTGCCTTGCGTTATGTCTCTACATAGTGGACAGCCTATATATTCGACCCTTTCAGACCAATTCTTTTTACTGGGCAAGGTTTTTGACAGGGTGCCGTTTGCTTTGAATTGGCTTCCAATGAAACCCATAGAGAAACGTCTGTGCCATAGCAATGAGGTACAATTGTATGTGTTGAAATTTGGGAGACTGAATCCTGTTTTATTCATTGAGAGATGCATTTTATTCATACATGGAAGTGTTTTCTTCCCCTCACTCAAAAGACTGCAGTATCTTCCTTTTTTCCCAGTAGATACCTGGATTCCTCAGTGGGAGGGATCATGGTTTACACAAAATACGAACCACAATTTTGAAGTAGTTTACTCATCCCAAACGAGACAAATTGTTCTTCATCAATTCTCAACAAATAAACAAGTAAAACACATAGATCATGGGATTTATTTACTTGCATGATGACTTGTGCAGGTTACCTAATCCACAAAAGTGACCTGCATAATCCTTGGGGGATGTGCAACAGCATAAATGGTGCATTGGCCAACCCCCTTGAATATATTAGTGTCAGAAGCATGCTCCCAATGTATGGTTGGCTCCCACCACGGATATGGATGCTGTAAGTCATTTCACAGTGATGGGGCCCTTAAATGGTCACTCACTGTGAAATGATAAAAAAGAAAAACAATTCTAGCTCTGATTGAAGCGTAGAAATGCAAGTGGGACATGAGTAGTTTCTAATGCTGATGTTTCACTTTAAAATAAAATGCAAGAATGGGTGCAAAGGAAATGTTCATGCATTGTTTATCTCCTGCACCTTTTCCAAACAGGTGCAGGTGTATGCTTTTGTTTTCTGCACATTTCAAAGCACATCACCAGAAATCCCCCTTCCACCGCCAGCTATATGCAATTGCAGCATCTGATTATGGACATTTACCACACAAAACTTCAAAATCCCTTTTTGGGAATCTGGCCCATTTCGTTCTTTGTTTCAACAGGGAAAGTAATTGAAAGATATCAGAATTTTTCAGGCTGCAACATTATTGGCAAAGACTCTAGCTGTCCTCAAGAATTGCTTTCAGACAGTGGCAGGACTTCAAATTTCAATTGATTGACTTTGTTTCCTGATACTTTGTTGAAGACATCCAATGTTGTAAGGAGTGTGGGATGGTGTTTTGGAGGTTTGAAGTCAATATTCCTCCTTCATAAATGTTAAACCTTTGATGGGAGCATTGTGTCTTATTGCCTCCACCAGTGGCCCTGTGGCCAGAGGCCAGTCTTGTCTCGCTCCTTATTGTAGTCCGAATTTCCTTTACATCCAATAATGTATATGCAAGCCTCTGATGCATTATACAAGGCTTTCATCATTGTTATGATTTTTTCTCCAAACGTACCTTGGTCAGAATCTGGAAGTGGAAGCAGAATCATACTTTATCTAAAGTATTGATTCCATATAGAGCATTTCCAAGTGTCTAAATGACGCTGTTGCAGTCACCTCGGAGCTGTGACCCATGATATCGATCCAATGCAGCGAAAACCCACATCATCAATAACATTTCTACTCATGAATATTATGTTTCAGGGTTATTAATGCGTTGCCACTGATATGTCCAAACACTCTTTGTATGTACATTGCAAGTAGGCGTGTGTCAATCATGGACAAGTTGAAATTAAACACTTTTAGCTTCGAAAACCTACATATACTGATTCCCTGACACATTTCATTTTGCTGAATGGATAGCTAGGAAAGGCAAACAAGAAATGTACATACCACATCTAATATTCGCATTTGTGTTTATCCAGTGTGGTAGGGCTTGTTTTGGTCCTATTTCCACAGTTACTGTGTTTTTGAAAGTCAAGACCCTAAGTGTCATGAGGTCTTGGCAGGGCGAGACATAGATGGATCTTTACTTGCATAATAATCAGGAACAGATGACACTTTTGCATATTGTCCAGGTGTCCAGAACTAGGAAATGAGGGATGATTGGTAACAGAAGGAGGAGAAACAGGGGCTGGTGTGTTAGTTTAGTTAGAATTGCATGTGCAGGTGGTGGCTGCTTTGGCATGTAATAGCTAAAAACTCAGGATTGGAGGGGTCGATTGAAGGCGCGTGACAGGTACTTAAGGGAAAGAAATGCCAAACCTGGAGAGAAAATAGAAGACATGAACCAGAGAGTGAGACCTGCAGACATAGGCAAGAAGAACAAACAAGGATCAACTCAGGTCGTGAACAGAAAAGGAAAGAGGTTTGCAAATAATACACACCTCTTTTATTTTCCCTTACACTATTCCTCTTCTCTAATATTGCACCATTTGGTTTGAGTCATCATTTGTATGTGGACAACTCCCGGATTTGTTTTTCTTCCTTTACTGATGAACTGCACCTACTTCTAACTGTATCTACTAGCAGAGGCTCTCCCCTATCTTCAACTAAATTCACCTAAAACTTAAATCCTTTTAATTCTTCAACATTTCCCTCATGCCTACCCTCCCTTCCCTATTATTTTCCCCATTTCACTTTCTTTTTGCTCCACTGCCCACAGCATTGCTGCTAACCATACCCCTTGAGCGCAATCTCATTTTCTTTCTTATTTTTATCATATCCAACCTAAAACATTCTGTTTTCCCTCCCACCATCCGCAATCAATTGTCGCCTCATGATGTTGTCGTAAACAATGTCCATGTCTTATTAGCCATTTATAATTGTGCCTTGTGCTTTAGCGGAAGTGCTCTATACATTTAAATACAATGAAAATAAAAATAACATGTTCACTCTCACAATGGTCTCATGGTGGCCAGAGTGGATAAGTGAAGTGCTGTGCCCAATCCCTACGACGTAACAAGGAAAGCATGCAAGAAAGCAGCCTGCATGGAGTTGGCAGGAATATGAGAATGAATGCTTCCTGAAACAGGGCCCAGCCCACTGTAAACAAATATACAAGAGGCAACATGCAGGAATGCAACAGAGGTAAAAGGCAGCAAGTGTCTGCCTGGGAAACTGGCAACCAACCTCTGGACAAAATTACATTAATAAACCATGAGTGACAGCAAGATAGAAAAGCTTAACAAGAAATCCACAGAAGGTTAACAAGAAAGACTTCAGCCACTATGGTTATAGGTAGAGAACAGGGCAAGAGCTGATGGCCAGATAGCAGAACAAAAAATGGTAAATCAACACAAAGAGGGCTTTGACAAGAGAAATCATGAATGGCAGGGATTCGAAGGAAAGGAGACAGGGAGCAGGAGCACTGCAGACTGAGGGTAAGAGCATTGGAGACAAGATATTGGTGACGCAGTAAGCGCGGTAGGGACAGGAAGAAGACTGTTAGAGCTTGATAGAAATGAAGTCTAGCTGGGTTACTAAAGTCTAGAGGCAGGAGCAACGGACGATCAGAAGCAGTACACAAAAGTGGAAGCAGTACCTGGACAATGGAGACTAGTTGTAAAGCAAGAGAAGACTGAGAGAAGTAGGAACAAGCAGGCAGAACACAGTTCTCCGAAGGACAATTAGAAACATGCTCATTACAAGAAGAAGGAGCAAGTGTCCAGTCTTTTAAACAAATTCACCCAAAGGAAAGAGACTGGGTTGAAACAGGCTGAGTCATTGTACTTGGAGTTCTACAACTGATAAATATTTATCCACCCTTTCTGAACCTTGGAAAGTAAAGGGCAAGCAGGTCCCACCGGCTTCTGTTGTTTGTAGTTCTCAGAATGCTAAGTAAAGGTTACTCACTGTAGTGACTACTGCACTCCTAGACCATAGTCAACTTTCCTCCATACACATGGGATATTCTGTCTTTGAGGCACAGAACCTAAACATGATGCAGAGCACCATTAATTATGCAAAGAAAATAGATACCTCGGTGGATGCTTGGACCCGCCCTTGTAGTCCCTCCCTCACACTTGCTCTAGGGCCCAACCACTATTCCTGCTATTTGCATGGTCCCCTCGGAATCCTAATGCAGCGGTGACAGATGGTGGGCAAATGGAGAAAAGGAGACTATGGACTACGGTGGGTGACTTTGACATTATCTTCCATCCTGTCCCCTTTTCTCCATTATATTGGGAGATTACATAGCACCCTAAGAAAAGGGGATGATGGATGTCTTGCAGAAGTCATAACATTACTGAAGGTCTAAAATTAACCAAAACGTTTATGGGGGACTTCCTATCCAAAATTAGTGTCAGCCCTAGAGCTTGTGTCCGTTGAGAATTGTTTACAAAATTCATGCATAGTCACCCAAATTGCAGCTGTACAGATGTCCTCCAAAAGAACAAGGAATTGGCAAGAAACTGTTGCTGCTGTTGCCCAGTGTGCATGTAGCACATTTGGAGCAGCTGCCTTCTTTAATTTGTAACATTCCAATATGCATGATACAACCCAATGGGCAATGGAAGACCTGGTCACCTGAGTAAGATCCCCAGAAGGTCACAAACAGATGCCCCAAGGCTCTGAACCCCTTGGCAGCGGTGGGCAGAATTTATTTTTCCACTTCTGCAAAGCTTTCTGCATCAAGGTCTGCTTTTAAGCCATCCACGTGGATGCCGCCCACTGGCTTATACTTCATTCATTTCTGCAGGATTTTTGCACCTTTCTACCTGTACGAGTCTCCCGCAAGACATTGGGAGCTGCAATGGCATGAGCAGTGCGGGTGCTTTCATCCCACCGCCCTTTTCTCCCATGATGGGTTCATCCAGGCCATGAGTGTGGGAGCTGCAAATGTGATGATGTGAGCAGCGCAGTTGTGTTCAATCTCCACCTCCCTCCTCTACCTCAATGAGTTCATCCAATCCCTGTGCGGGATCTGCAATGGCAAGGAATTCAAGTGGATGTTACTGATTTGATGTCCCTCACTATATAAATGGGATAAAAGCCCTGGGTCCCGGCTTGCTCAGAAGAAAACGTTACTTACCCCTGGTAACGTTCTTTCGACTGGATGTTTCTCCAATGTTTTCCTCATCTTTGACATGTAATGTCCAGCTTCAGCTGATTCAGAAAACTTTTTCGGCAGAGGGCGCTGTGCGTCGATGGCGCTGAGTTGATGTCCCTCGAAGGCCTCCATCGAGGGTGACCACATCGGAGATCATATATAGCACGCGCGACGCCCGTTGGCCTCAGTTCTGTTTTTCCTCCTCCTCATGCAGCAGAGATGCCCATAAATACGGGCATGACAGTACTCAATCTTGGTGGAGCGGAAGCTGTAATAACATGGGAAATTCTACAGAGGGGTAGGTTGGGAGGGTGATGAGAAATATGTTGGAGGAACATCCAGTCAAAAAAACATTACCAGGGATAAGTAAAATGTTCTTCGAATGGATTGTGTCCTCCAACGTATTCCTCCACTTTGACAGACTCCCAAAGCAGTGTTCATAATTGGAGGAGGGAGGAGAATTCTCCATACTATACATTTTCCAGGGAAGAGCGAAGTATTGCCTTGCCAAAAGCAATATCTTGTGAATGGGAAGCATCCAGGACATAATGTTTTGTGAACGTGTGTATTGTTGACCACGTTGCAGCGTCACAAATATTGCTAATAGGAACTCCCCTTTGCAGGGCTGTAGATGGAATGAGCTAGAAAGCCTTCAGGAGGGTCCTGCCCTGCAAGCCTGTAGCACTCAGAAATTACCAAAATGAACCACCTAGATAAGGTCTGTTTGGTAACAGCCTGACCTAGTTTGTGTCCTTTATAACCTAAAGTTATTGTCAAACCGAATTTTGGATGTTCTTGAAATGTAAAAGCTTAATGCTCCTCTAGGATTTACCCTATGAAGTCTTTCTTCCTCCTTACCAGGGTGAGGTGGAGGGTAGAAGGAAGGCAGGGCAATTTTCTGGTTCAAATGAAAATCCGAAATGATTTTCGGTAAAAATGAAGGTTTGACCTTCAAGACAACCTTGTCCTTGCAGAAGACTGTAAAGGGTGGCTTTACTGAAAGTGCCTGCAGCTCGCTCACTTTGTGTGCTCATTTGAGAGCAACCAATAAAATGGTTTTAAAGGTCAAGAACCTCAGAGGACACGTGTGCAATGGTTCAAAGGGTGCACAGATTAAGAATTTTAAAACCAAATGTAGGTCCCAAACCGGAACCTGGAAGGGAGATGGAGGATACACATTAGTGAGTCCTTTTAGAAATTGAGTCACTAGAGAGATTTTGAAATAAGAACATTCCTCTAATGAGTGCTTAAAAATAGATAGCGCTGCCAAATAGCCTTTAATGGTACCAATCTGGAGCCCTAAATTGGCTAATGATAAAAGGAAGGGTAAAACATCCGGTGTTTTAGACAAGAAAGGATCCACATTATTTTCTTTGCACCAGTTGCAAAACTTGTTCCAATGGCAACGGTAAAAAGATTTTGTTGCTGGTCTTCTAGCCGAAAGCAACACCTCCATAACATCATCTGGGAGGTCCCAATCCTTATATCTCAACCTTTCAGAAACTAAGCGTGAAAGTTGAGAATACTGACCTCTGGATGGAGAACCTGACCCTCCTCTTGGGAGAGAAGATCCTCTCTCTGGGGAAGATATATCAGAGGTCAGAAGGACATGACTAGAAGGCCTGGGTATCACGCTCTCCTGGCCCAATCCGGAGCAATTAGGATCATGTGATTCCTGAACTTTCTCAACCTCCTGGTCACATAAGGAATTACGGGGACTGGAGGAAACTCCCAGTCCACCACAAATGCGTCTCTTAGAGCTCCCTTTGGGGGAAATTCCCTGCCGCAATACAGTTTGCAATTCCGGTTCACCCCGGTCACAAACAGATCCACTTGAGGGGTTCCCCAAAGGGTGAAGATCTCTTGAAGGACTTCTTGAGCTAGTTCCCACTCGTGGGAGACTGTGCTCTGTCTGCTCAGAGCGTCCGCTGCCGTATTCTCCTCTCCGGCCAGATGAACAGCCGATAGAGATATTCCTTCTTGAATTGCCCAGTACCAAAGCTGCATTGCCTCTCTGCACAGTGGTAGTGACCATACACCTCCTTTCTTGTTGAGTTAGTACATAGCCGTCATGTTTTCCATCATTATCAGGACATTCTTACCCCGGACAGAGGGCAGGAAGGCCTTCAGAGCTAGTCTGATTGCCCTCAGCTCCAAGAGATTTATATGTAGTTTGGACTCCGATGGAGACCAACGACCACTGACTGTCAAATCATTGGCATGGGCTCCCCACCCCGGAAGTGAGGCGTCCGTCATTACTGTAATCTCCGGCCTTGGTTGCCAAAAGAGTTCTCCCTTCAGAATATTTTCCTCACAGCCTCATCACAGAAGATCCTGTGAGACCTTGGCTGGAATCTGAAGTCGGTCCGCTGGAGGGATCTCATTCTCAGGCGAGCCTCTGGCACTAGGAAGATGCAGGATGCCATGAGGCCTAGCAACCTCAAAAAGTCGAAGGCTGGAAGACGTAGGGCATTTTGAAACTTGGTGACCATCTGCAGAATATCTTGAGCCCTCATCTCTGGTGGCGAGGCTTTCCCCAGGGAAGTGTCCAGAACTGCTCCAATGAACTGGAGTCTCTGTGATGGTATCATCTGTGACTTCTTTAAGTTGAGGGAGAAGCCCAGTTTGTGAAGGAAATGGCAGACATAATCTAGCTGGATCTGAGCTTGTTCCGAAGATACTGCTCTGATCAACCAATCGTCCAGGTAGGGGTAGACGTGGATCCCTTCCCTCCTTAGACTTGCAGCCACTACCGACATTAGCTTGGTGAAGACCCTCGGGCGGAGGTCAGCCCAAATGGCAGAACTCGAAATTGATAGTGAGAGTTGCCAATTGTGAACCTCGGGTATTTCCTGTGTTTGAGGTGGATTGGCACATGGAAATAAGCATCCTGAAGGTCCAGAGATACCAACCAGTCCTGAAGATGGAGGGCCTGGAGGATCTCGGAAAGGGTTACCATCTTGAACTTGTCTTTCCTGAGGAATTTGTTCAATTCCCTCAAGTCCAAGATGGGTCTCAGTCCTCCGTCCTTCTTCGGTACTAGGAAGTAGGGGGAATACCAACCCTTGTTCCTCTCCGCTGCAGGTACCGGTTCTATGGCACCTTTCTCTAGCAGGTCTAGAATCTCCTGCAGAAGGAGCGGATCTGGAAACTTCAAAGAGTTGTTCCCCGGTGGATGACTCTGAGGGGTGTGTGGAAAAGGCAGGCAGTAACCTTGGGCAACTGTCTCTAATGCCCAAGCATCTGACGTAATAGCCTGCCATTCTGCCAGATGTTGAGTTAACCTGCCCCCTACTGGTGTCTTGTGAGGAGAGACCTCAGAGGGATATAGAAGCAGCTGACGCAGATCCCGAGGGTAAAGAGGCACCTGCTGCTGCGGCTTTTGTACCTTTAACCCGTCCACCATGGGTGAATCGTTTTTGGCCCCTTTGAGCTGGCTGTCCACTGCCTTTTCCGAATGCGGAGTTAAAGCGAAAGGGCCTACCCCTCCAGGAGGTTCCTGATGGGCGATTCAGAGACTGACAGATTGCAGCTCCAAGAGATTTCGCTGCTGCCTTAGATGTCTGTAACTTCTCCAGGCTGTCATCAGCCTTCTTACCAAATAAAGAAAAGCTGTCAAAGGGCATATTCAAAAGTCTGGCCTGAACATCTGGAGCAAAACCAGACTTTCTCAACCACACAAATCTGCAGATTGTAGTACTTGCCGCCATGGCCCTGCTGATACTGTCAGCAGAATCAATGCCAGTTTGAAGGGACTCGCACATTGCATCTTTGCCATCTTTAATGATGTTTAAAAATGCTTCCCTTTCCTCTCCTTCCAGGAGACAGTCAGCCGCAGATGAAGCACACCCCCAAAGTGTATGGCTGAGTCTTGCAAGAGTGCAAGTGGCATTAATAGATTTAAGTGCCATGCTACATGCTGAAAATACTTTTTTTGACATAGCGTCAAACCTTTTATCATCCCTGTCTTGTTGAATAGTATGGTATGCAGATCTACTGTTCGATGAAGTTGCTGCTTGTACAACCAAACTCTCTGGAGTTGGATGTTTGCTCAAATATTCAGGGTCTGAAGCAGATACCCTGTATTTGGCAGATAGTTTCTTGTTAACTGCCGGGATAACTTCAGGGGTTTCCCAATTAGCAGAGATTTTTCTTTGCAGTGCAGTATGAAAAGGAACAACAGGATCTTCCTGTGGACCTTTAACTAAAATGTCAGTAAGGTCATCCTGCTGAAAAGAAGGTAAAGGTGTAGACCACCCCATGAACTCTATTATTCTGGCCATCAGAACCCTATAAGGGGTCTCAGCATGCTCCCCAGGGTCTGGTTTAGCAAATTCTACTTCTGGAGAAGTATCTAAACCACTTGCCTCATTTAAAGAGTCTTGAAGATCCTTTAACCTGTTCTCTTCAGAGATAAATTCCTCTGGAATGGGTGTTGTGGTCCTTTTCAACCCAAAGGGTCTCTCATGGTCAGAATCCTCCCCTTCGTCATATATAGAGGACAAAGCTCTAAAATAATCAGACCTAGGGTATGGTTTAAAACCCATTTCTAGAGCAGAAGGGGCTAGATTTGTTGCCACCGGTTGAGAAAACGTCAAAGTTGTCGACGTGGAAGTCAAAGGCTTCGACAAACCCGAAAAGGGCATCGAAAAAGTTTCAAGAGACCTCGAAGTACTCAAGAGGATCAGAATCCTACTCGAAGTCGTCAAAGTTGTCGACGGCATCCTCGAGGTCCTGGTCGAAGTCCTCAACACCTCTACTGACTGAGATGTAGTGACAGTAGTAGGTCTGTCTTTTATCGGAGTCGACAGTGGCGTCGAAGACGGTGTCGATGCAACCGATTTATGTGTCGACGGACCCTTCGATAAAGGCGTCGATGATGCAGATTTATGAGTCGAAGAAACCTTCGACGACGGCGTCGATGACGCAGTCTTACTGCCTTTACTCGAGGGTTCATGACGCTCTCGGGCAGTTTCTTTCGCCAGGTGCAACAACTCACAGCGTTTTGATTTTTCGGGTCTTTCACACAGGGTATCACCTTTAGCCGTCTCCGAGGTGGTCGAGGCTGCTTTCCCGAAGACGCTAAGCATTTCCTTACAGAATTCCTCCAACTTAGCTGGAGAGTTGTGTTTCGTGGGGCAGGTGACCCTTTCCGGGGAAATAGAAGAAGACGAAGAAGAGGGAGATCAACTATGCCTCTTATTCGAGTGTTTTGATCTCGAAGACTGATGGGAACCGCTTCGAGACCTTGAACGGGAATGTTTCCTGTGACGGCGAGGAGACGAATGTCTCGACTCTGCCGAGGAAACTTTCGAAGGAGTAGAAGTTTTAAGAGTCTTATCTCTTTCTAGCTTCCCCCTACGCTCCTTCAAGGCTTTCGCCGTCATGGACATACAGTCCTCGCATTCCGAACAGTGATGCTCTGATCCCGGGCACCACAAACAGATCCTGTGAGGATCCGTCAATGACATTTTCTTCCCACAATCGCAACACTTTTTGAAGCCAGACTCTGGGGTCGACAGTTCGGATGAGGAAGCCATTGAATAAAGATGATATCTTCAAGGAATAAGTAGAATCTACTTGAAGAAAGAACTGAGCAACACGATTCCGAGGCCCACGAAGCGTGGAAAAACGGAACTGAGCAACGGTCGTTGCGCGAGTCCATTTATACGTACAATGACTTCGGTGCCGAGACGGTGGCTGTCGAGGGACACCAGCTCGAGGGACGTCGACATGCAGCGCCCTCTACTGAAAACATTTCTGAGGAATACGTCGGAGGACACAATCACTTCGAAATAGTGGTTTCTGGATGTCTCCATAAAGATTAAATGAAAGCTGTTGTTGAAGGACAAGGAAGAGGAAGGATGAGGGGAAAGTGTAAGGCAGAACCCTCTAGCGATGATTGACAACGTCCAAGGACCAATTGTTATTGGTGCAATGAGGTGGAATTAAGCCACACGGCCATCCACATCTGTTGCTTCATATCTGGGTACAACCGCATACATTTTTAGTCTTGTCTGATGGGGCTGAAAAGGAAAGCAAGAACCTTTATGTGTTAGGAACCTGAGGATTCTCTACTTTCCCATCTGTCCTGGAGCCTCACATATAGCTGCCTAAATAAGAGCCCGAAGCGATCTATCTCTTTTTTCCTATAGTCTGAGCATTTGAAGATGATTTGGAAATAACAGAGAGAGCGAGAGAGGTGGCTGTAAAGATAAATAGGCTTGTACTTTGAAAGGGTCTCATTAGCTGACAAGTTAAAAACATGTGTCTCATCAAATGGCAGGGATTTATCCTTGACCTGAACTTCAGGGCTGAATGTGGTACTGTGCCATGATACGCCCTCTTTAAAGTTTAATCCAAGCAACATGGCCCTGGGGGCTGTATCTACATGTCTGACTGCTTCTTCGAAAATGTCCATAGATATTATTTTGGCTTCTGTAATGAGAGGCATAAACTGGTCTTTTTTAGCAAGAACTCTGAAAAAACCTGTGATCTCCTTCGATAACTGGAGGTTGCAGGCAGCCACTGCAGTGTGTGCATTTACCTGACAGAGATGTAGACCACTGCAGAACCTTTTACCTAAATGATCCTGAGCTTTCTCTTCTTTACTGTCTAGTGTGGTGGAAGATGAAGAAGAGGAAGCAGATGAAGATGCTGTGGTCCAAATCCTACACTCATCGACACCACTGCGGATTGGGGAGGCGGGATTGAACAAAGGCATAGTTTCGCATCAGGCATTGTCCTAAACTTTGTGTCCAACTATTTGTTGATGGGCACAATAGAGTTAGGAGATCCCCACACCTTCCTTGTGCCTTTTGACAGATTCCTTTGGAGCTGGATCTGTTTTTTCGGTATTGAATGAATCAACTACTGTCAATACTCCTGCCTGCACCAATGTCTGTTCCAGGATCTGCACCAAATACTTCATGAGGACAGCCAAAGAGTCGGTCATGGAAAGGTTTGACATCAGTCAGTGTCTTCCTTTTCTTCTTCTTCTTCTTCTTCTTCTTCTTCTTCTTCTTCTTCTTCTTCTTCTTCTTCTTCTTCTTCTTCTTCTTCTTCTTCTTCTTCTTCTTCTTCTTCTTCTTCTTCTTCTTCTTCTTCTGAGAGTGGGCTATGACCCGTCTGAATTAGCTGGTCGATTTACCAACACACTCACAATATCCCATTGTGTTGGAGTCGAAGGGGGTCTGGAGGTGCTGGCCTCGACAAAAGGGATGGTTTAAACAACACTGATGAGGAGTCTTTTGAGAAACTTGACATAGATGGTGATGTAGCCACATGGGTGTAGCCGGAATCCTGGCTGCACTGTTGTCATGGCGCTAGGAGCATTTGGTGGAGTCAGAAAAAGTTACTCACCGTATTGACAAACTTACTCCTAGTCCAGAGTCTCCTTTCCACCATATTCTATCCACCAGGACAGGAGAATATTTTTGTAGCACCAAAAACCCTATTGTTACATGAGGGCCAGTGCATGGGCAGCTTTGCCCAGCCTTCCTGTGCCCTGGCCTGCGCCTTTCTTTCCTTTTCCAATCACTACATTCGGTGATCTAATGACAACTAAGGATATTTTGAGAGGGGAACATGGGCGGGTGTATTGAGGAAAGGGGTTTCTGGATCAGGAGCATATTAGTCACTATGGTAACTTTTTCTTACTCCTATGTCCCGTCCCCTTTGTTCCATACTAATGGGAGATTTCAACACTGGAACAGGACTATTGGGTGGATGGACCTAATCCTGCATTATTTTAAAAACCCTGGAACTCAGATCTAGGCAGAAGTGTTTGCAAAAGGCCAATGGGGAAGCACAAGTAGCTTCCTTTGCTATGTACTTCCAGGGGACATATTTTTGAAAGACGATTAAGGCCACCTTTGCTTTAACCAAATGATTATGAAGATCTTTCGGTGGTGGGAAGCCCTGAACCGAATAAGTCTCTGATATACAGGAAACTATCCACCTACTGATGGTGGCTTTAAAGGCCTGGTCTCCTTTCTTTGAACTGCCAAATGTAACAAACAGACTTGAAGACATTTTGGAGTCCTTTGTTCTATCAAGGTAGTACTTGAGTGCTCTCCTACCATCTAATATATGGAGAATCCTTTCTGCATCCGAAGATGGCTTAGGGAAGACTATACGAAAGGAAATTGTTTGGTTGATATGAAATTCTGTCCTAATCTTTGGCAAAAAAGATGTGAGAGTCAGGAGGAACACTTTATCCTTATGAAAAGATGTGATGGGCTCCTCAGCGCCAGCAGCTCACTAAATAGTCACAAAACTGATGGCGATAAGAGAAAGACACCTTTCAGGGAAGTATTTTAATGTCGATGGTGGCAATGGGGTCAAACGTTTTATGAGATAATGTGTGAAGCACCACATCAAGGCCCTCATTACAACACTGGCGATAACCAATGGCGCTATTAGCACCATGGTTGCTGCCGGTATTGTAACGAGTCCGCCAATGGTAAATGGGGAAATACCGCCCCATTCCAAGGTTGGCGGGGCGGTAATTTCCCATTTACCATTGGCCCTTCCCCATTCCCATTTTTGCCCCATAGGGCTCAATGGGACTGGGGAAGGCGGTAATTACGGTACCGCAAATTGCGGTACCGTAATTACCTCGGTAGTCCCTTTGCGGGTCCCTACTTTAACGGCTGGTCCAGACCAGCCGTTAAGGTCGGGAGCCGCAAAGGGACCTTGTAATCAGGCATTAAGGGTTTAACGGCGCCAACACCTTTTACGGCGCCGTTAAACCCTTAACGCCAGGGTCGTAATGACCCCAAAGACTCCATTTAGCCTGAGGGACATAACCTGAGGGTAGAGGTGAGAGAGACTTCCAAAATGGAGTTTCACCAGTGGATTTGATAAAGAGAAAGAGCAAGAGTCTGAACCCAAATAAGCTCCAAAAGCTGATGATAAGTCATGCAGGCATTTATTTGAATCCCTGTAGCTGTGCGTTCCAAAATCAATCAAAGAATCTGTTCTTAGGAAGGTGACAGGGGAGTAATCCCCTTTTTCACACTCCACTGGCAAAAAAGAAGCCACTTGCTTTTAAACTGGGCATGTGTAGATGGTTTGTGCATTGTTTGGTTCATGCAAAGGTTCCCATCGGAAAGTCAAAGGTGACCTACTGGATCTCAGTTACGACAGTGCCACGTTTAGCATTTGTGGGGAGGGATGCAATACCAGTCCATTGTTCTGATGGAGGAGAATGTCTGGAGAATGTCCGGCAGATGCACAGGTTGCTGGATCGTAGAATCAGAGCTGGCCAACAAGAGACTGTGAACACCAGAATGCAGTTCTTTGAATTTCTGAGCTTCAGTAATGCTCAATGGATTAGAGGCAGAGGAGAATACACTACTGCTGACATATTTTCCCAGGATATCTCCACAGCATCTCCCAGAGAGTTTAGGCCCAGTCTCTTTTCTTGTTGCAAGGAGTTGGCAATAGATCGGCTTAAGGACATTTCCATTTCGAAAAAGATCTGATGGAGGACTTTGGTGTTCAGTTCCCATTCGTGGTTCACCATTGCACAGTGACTTAGGGAATCTGGAGCTGAATTTTGTAATCCCGGAATTTCAACTGCTTGAAGGCAAATTTCTCTCTGGACTGGCCATTTCCAAATCTGTACCACCAGCTCAGTTAGGGAGCACGATCTGGTTCCACCCGGTTTGTTTTCTTAAAACATTGATACTGCATTGTCTGCTTGAATATGTACAATTTTGTTATTGATGTTTAGCTGAAAGGCTCTCAGAGCCGGAAAATCACTGCCATTTCCAGGAAATGTATTTTCCTCATCTCTATGGTAGACCAAAGGTCGAACACGTCCAGATGACCCAGAGTCACTTGCCAATTTAGAGAAGAGGAGTGTGTAGTAATGGCAACCTGAGGGACTGGGTCTGAAAAAGGAGGATCATTCACTAGATTAATTTGATTTGAACACCAAATCAGGTTATTTCTCATCTTTGATGTCACAGGGACTAGGTGAGATTCAGGGTCTGATTCTTAAGACCAAGCCTGTCTTAATGCTATTTGCGTTCTCCCCAATTAGAGTCTTACTAACGGTGGTCCTAGGACGCAGGAAGCCATTAAGCCCAAATGGTGCATGTTTGAAGGAGGCCCAATACTCTCTCTGCAGTAACAAAGACACTGGCCACCATTGTATTCCAGTAAAAGCCTATGAAAATCAGGCCCGGGAAGCCCATAATTAAGGATTTCGTCCAGTTTATTCAAAGGCAGAGGTGATGAAGTAGATTGAGTAAAAACTGGAGGTGAAGAATTGCTTGTCATGGACAATGGGATCAGAGTAGTTAATCATGCAGATCAGGATATACATGTATGTATTCGTTGAAGTCAGAGGTAGGCCGCAATTGCTGACATCATTTTGGTAAAACCTCTTGGAGTCGAGTTCAAACCAAAAGGGAGAATTTGGTACTGAAAATGATTGTCCCCAATTGGGAAAGTAAGAAATGTTCGATGTTGGGCCATATATGAATGTGGAGATAAGCATCCTTCAGATCCACTACACAGAGCCAATCTCCCTGGTGAACAGTAGATCAGATCTTAACAGAGGTGATTATCTTGAATTTCTCTTGGGGAAGATGAAGGTTAAAATTTGAAAGATCTAGTATTTTACAGAGGCCAGCCTGGGTGGGTTTGGGCACAGTAAAGAGATGAGAATAAACTCCCTCGCCTTTCTCTGTCAGCGGAACTTCCATTATTGCCTTCATAGAGAGAAGTTTTCATTTCTCTGTCAGAAGACCTGGGGATCCATTATGGGAGAAAAGGGGCAAGAAAGATGAACAGAGGCAGCAGATGTCGAAAGCCTTTGCAAGCTGCCTAAAGGACCTTGTAAGTGATGGTCCTCCATGATTCCAGATGGTGGGAAACATGCACCCTCTCCCCCACTGGAGTGCCATGAGACCAGCCCTGACTATCACTTAGAATTTTTGTCAGTGATAGTGGAAATGTACCTAAAGACAGCTACATCTTTCGACATTGGAATGCTTTGAGGGTGGTCTGGCTGTTTATATTTGCTGTCCTGAAACCTGCAAAACCCTGCAAAGGATCATGTGCAAACATCAGACCTTTGGAACTAAACAGACTTCTAGCCAGTGGGTTTAGTAAAGACAGACAGATATTGCACTGTTACAGTGCTAGTTTCTCTTTTCGTGAACACCTCATACATTGAATTAAGAAAGAGGTATTTACTTTGAAACGGAAGGTCAAGGACCATATCCTGAATGTCTTTCGTGCGTTTTGTAGCACGTACCCATGCCTGACATTCCAAAGCTGAAGTAGCAACATGATGTGCAGCAGATTCCAGCAATCTTGTTTGTCTATTCTAGCATCATTCGCATGTCTAAGCGGAAGAGCTCAATTAGGAAATATTTTCTATCCCACTCCTAGAATTTTATCCTCTTTGGTCAAAAGCTGAGACACTGAGGAAGTGGAATAATATGTCTTACAATAAAGCATAGCAGTTTTTACGACTGTTGAGGATGGTTGTGGACAAGTTGTCAATGGTCCCTCCTCAGAAGACCTACGTCTGTATGTGGAATTGATTTTCTGGTTGATTTGTGGCCCTGAAAGTGGTTTCTCCCACCGTTTTTTTTTTTACTTCTAACATGACATCCTTTTTGAAGGATGTGTCCTGATCAATCTGTCATCTTTAGTGATAGTGTGCCTATTAAGACTCCCACCTCAGGTGGGCAGCTTCTGGTCTCAGAATGTTCAAATATGGCATGTGGTCAAGAAGCCGGCAATGAAACACATTCAGTGAAGATGCAGGTTCATCTTCCGCATCCTGTGTGTCAGTATCTTCTTTATCAGCAGGAGGTGCTTCTGGCTCTACACGTTGTGAAGGCTAAGGGTGTGGCTATGGAAGACCCTTCAACAGTGTTGTAGGAGGATGCAGAGGAGGTATCTCTGAGGCTTTAGGCCCCTCCTGTGGTCGTGGAAGAAATTCTTTGAAGAGATCCTGGAAATAATTCTTCATCAGGTCAGATTGCATGAGGGTTTGACATTTTGAGAAAAAAAGCCTATTCAGGGACTGTCTCAGCTAAGGATGATGAGTTGGGGTAGGTCTGTTGAAAGGGTTCTGCCTCCAAAATTCGACTGACACAGGTTTTCACAAAGGTCCTCATAGCCACATGGCAACATACTGTAATGTGGATGAAGAGGAAAGGAGGGATAACGTTGAAGGCAACAAAATCCTGGTGTGTGGTGTCCATTCAACCCTCGGACTAAAGGGGTCCCTACCAATTATATACTCTGCATGATGAAGGTCTAGTATTGATGAGTATAGGAGCAGAAGATGTTGAGAAAATGGTAGCTGCTGCAACCTTCCGTGGGGCCACCATTTAGAATAGATCTGTGGTAAAGTGCGTTGCGGGTTTACCAGATGATTCAGGCAGATTGGCCATTGATCTGCTTGCATTTTTTGAGGGATTTTTGGCAATGCCGTTAGTTTTCAATCTGTGGGAAAACCTCTGACTTGTTAGCCCTTGTGGGATCCTCTGCATGTCCGGTACGTTTTTTAGGCACTTTCTGGGGACCCTTGGATGTTACTCTGGTACACTTAGCCCCCCGATGGGGAACCTCGTTCTTGCCGGTGGTTGTTTTAGCTGTTGGAAAGGGGAACCTCTCAGGAACCTCTGACCTCCAGCTTAGTCCCCTTAAGTCGTCTCAGACAAGTGGCTGTAAGGATAGGGTTACGCGACCCTTCCCCGATTCAGATGTCCATTGGAAGTGGTCACTGGTCCAGGGTGGTCTGAAAAGAAAGGTACTCACTGGACGGCAACATTTCCCTTCTATGAATTCCCTTAGGTGATGTTGAGGAATGTGATTAAAAATGTCCACCTTTAAAGTCTTCTTGCATGTGCCCGAACTGATAGAAAGTCACAGTAGAAACAGAAACTCCAATGAAGTTCTGGACCGAGATACTCGACAGTAAGATTTTGGGGAAAACCGGCCATATAATGACACCCGAAGGACACACAAGGTACAAACCCTTTATGCTCCATCCTAAGCGAAGGGAAAAGGCTGATCCCAAGCACTGGGAATGTAGTTAAATTGTGACGCGACAAGAAACATGCAGAAATAGCCCACAGGTGCTACCACATGTCCAATCTCGATTGCACTGGAAAAAGGACTTGAGGGCACGAGGTTGGCCAGAGGAAGGTGGGGTTAAAGCTGGACATGCACTGGCCCTCGTGTGAAAATAAAAAGACTGAATGTCCCATAAGTATGGAGGAAAGGGAGCGGGACATAGGAGTATGAGGCATTACCTAAAACAAGATAACTGAAAAGGTGTCCAGTCATTATTTCGAATTCAAAAGGGTTGAATACAATACATTCGAATCAAAAGGATCCAAAATAAATGACCGGATGTTTTTTTTTAATGTATTCTTTTTTTTTGGTTTTGGTATAGGAATAATTTGTGTTTTTTTCCCCCCCAAAAACGGGGGTTTGGGGGCTCCCCCCCAAAAAATAAATGAATTCGATTCTTTTTTTCCAATACTTTGTATTCGAAACTTTAACTATAAAGCAACTGAAAATACATTTTTCATAACAAAAGTCATCATGAAGACTTTATATCCACTCAGGAGATTTTCCTCCCTTTTCGTTGCATAATATGGGCTAAGGCCAGATACTGCATACAGTATGGAGTAGACCTACAGGCCTGGCTTTGTTCAGGAAATCTATACAACGTTGGTCCAGCTTGATGCAGACCAAAGAGAGGAGTGGTGCTTGATGACCAATGTACTGAGGTGTCAAAAGCACCACTTGTAGGACCCAATGCGGGACCCTCCACCAGCAGTGGGCTTTGATGCTTTGTCCTTTGAGAAATGGGTGCACAGACATTTCGAAGTTTGTTGGGAAGGAGGAGCTTTGTCTAAGACTGCTAAGGGCTGCTTGTTCTGTTTATCCAGCTTGGATGATTGATCTATTTCAGCATGAAAAGCCTTTTCTGCTGTCTCTGTGCTAATGTTTGTATGCTATTTTCCTCAGCCTGGCATGAAGGAAGGGAGCTTGACTTGGCAATTTGTGACTGATTCTGTAGTAACACTGTAAGCTTGCTCGATAGGCCCAGTGATCTGGGAAGAATCCCTACTAGCAGCCTGTGCTGCCCTTGGAGTGTTCTGGTTGGTGCATCTCACGCCTTGTCCTGTGGACCCGTATTAGACCACTGACACTGCACCTAAGTCTGCACCCAGAGTTAGATGTGCTGCATCTCTTGGCCCAAAAGCAGGTTTAGGCCTAAGAGACACCTCATGCATAAGCCCAAAAGGATGGACTACCCATCACCCTTCCAATTCGAAAACACAAGAATGTATCACCTCAGCAGGGAGCCTGAAAAATAAGAGTTTTCTTGCTTTGTTTTATGAGTTAAAGTCAACCGGTGGAGTTCTATTGGACAGTTTTTCCCAACGGGTCAACCAATGGAGGAGAGATCAGTGTGTCACAATATATGCAGTTTGGATAAAAATGGCCTGACCTGAGGAGCACCAGGCAGAGAGAATTCGAGTCTGTGAGAGCAAAAGGACTTCCACAGGATAAGCACACACTTGTACCCCGGGGTGTAGGGCATAAAAAAGCACAAAGGAAAAAAGACAGGAATTTAGACACAAAACACGCAGATGCTGTTGAATTCTCCTGCCCCACCTATGCAGACAAAATGGACAGGCATTGAGCCAAGAAGCATTAGCAAAGGAAGTTCTGCAAGGGAGGGTTTGAACATGCCCCATGTGCCTATTTCATTTCTGCCTCACATTATACTATGGTCCCATTCCTGACGGATTAAATATCCCTTGAGGAGGTAAGGGAACGGGACTTAAGAGTGTAATGTGTGTTGACACGTTTTCAGAATCACCAGCAATTGCATTGTGGGGGTATGTAGTCCATTCAATATAGAGTTTATGACCCTTTCAGAAGACAATACAAAATCCTTTACAGGCGGCTGGACAGTTCAGGATTGACACTGGTAATATATTCTTAGCCTAAAGTAGCCTGCAAAGGGCTCTTTATAGAGGTCAAAAGGCAGAGTTCTGACACAATACTATGGCTATGCTGGAGATCCAGAGGTGAAGGGAACCCCTGAGAACTTTGGCAACCTCATTATGAGTGAAGAGAGTACAAGCAAGTTTCTCCTCCTATATAGTGGAAATGTAAACAGGGATATGAAATGGATTCAGTTCCAAAGAATCCGACGGATTGGTGCCGGTAGCATAACATTGTGCCCGCTTCAAGAGAGACGAACTAGTTACTCTTACCTTGTAACGTTCTTTCGATGGGATGTTCCTCCGACGTATTCCTTATCTTAGATAGAAATCCTTCAGCTTTGCTGGCCTCGGAAAATTTTTTCGCCAGAGGGCGCTGCGCGTCGATGATCGCCGAGTCGATGACCCTCGACGGCCTCCGTGCCGACGTCGACGTCATCCTGCCTATAAAGGCCGCGTGCAGCGTCCGTTGCTCAGTTCCGTTTTGTAGTCCCCAGTAATGTTTTTGGATTAGACTAATCACCTTGAAGGAGCATAGGCTGCAAACCCACAGGAAGTCATACTGCGGGGATGGATGGGAGGGTCGATAAGGAATACGTCGGAGGAACATCCCATCGAAAGAACGTTACAAGGTAAGAGTAACTAGTTCTTCGAAGGGATTGTGTCCTCCGACGTATTCCTTATCTTAGATAGACTCCCATAGCAGTGGTATTGTGACTGGAGGCGGGAGTAATAAAAGTTATGTTACCCTTCCAGAATGGACAGAGTGTAACACAGCCTTGCCGAATCTAGTTTCTTGACTAGAGGAGGAATCCAGGCTATAGAATTTGGTAAATGTATGTGCGGACGACCATGTGGCAGCCGCACATATATCTCGAATTGGCACCCCTCTTTGAAGGGCTGAGGATGTTGCGATACCCCTGGTAGAATGAGCCCTTAGATTTTGAGGAGGCTCCTTTCCTGCCAATTTGTAGCACTCCAGAATGGCTAAAATAATCCATCTGGAGATGGTTTGTTTTGTTATTGGAAGGCCCAACTTATGTCCTGCATAACCTACAAAGAGTTGGTCTGCTTGTCTGATCTTAGCCAATCTGCTGATATAGAAGCTCAAGGCTCGCTTAGGGTCCAGCCTGTGCAGTCTCTCTTCCTCCTTCCCCGGATGAGGAGGAGGGTAGAAAGAAGGTAATATAATCTTCTGAGTGATGTGAAACTCCGAGACTACCTTCGGGAGGAAGTTAGGCTTCACCTGAAGAACAACTTTGTCCTTGTAAAAGATTGTATGTGGAGGTTTACACGATAAGGCTTGCAACTCGCTAACCCTTCTAGCAGATGTCAATGCTATTAGCAAAACAGTTTTGAGGGTGAGAAGCTTCAATGAACAAGAGTGTAGTGGTTCAAAAGGGGCACCCTTTAGGAAGTTTAAAATTAGGTTTAAATCCCATAAGGGAACTTGAAAAGGTTTCGGGGGATAAACATTAGTTAATCCTTTTAGGTATTGTATTACCAATGGAATTTTGAAGTATGAAGGCTCCTCTGCAGTGCGCTTAAAGATTGATAGCGCTGCGAGATAGCCCTTAATTGTGCCAACCTGTAGGCCTGAATTAGCCAGGTAAAGTAAGAATGACAACACCATAGGTGTACCACAAGAAAAGGGTTCAATATTCTTTTCTCTGCACCAGCTGCAAAATTTGTTCCAACGGCAGCGGTATAGAGTTTTAGTTGCCGGCCTTCTGGCCGAAAGCAACACCTCCATAACATCATCCGGAAGGTCCCAATCCTTGTACCTCAACCTTTCAGACACCAAGCGTGAAGGTTGAGGGTCTTGATGGCTGGATGGAGAACCTGACCTTCCTTCTGCGAGAGAAGATCCTCTCTGTATGGCAGTCGAATTGGAGGGCAGATGGACATGTCTAGAAGGTCCGGGTACCACGTTCTCCTGGCCCAATCCGGGGCAATTAGGATCATGGTCTTCCGAAACCTTCTCAACCTCCTGATCATTTGAGGAATGACAGGGACCGGAGGGAACGCGTACAGAAGTGGGAACTCCCAGTCCACTACGAACGCATCTCCTAGAGCTCCTCTCGGGGGAAATTCCCTTGAGCAAAATCTGTCGCACTTCCTGTTGATACTGGTGGCGAACAGATCCACTTGAGGGGTTCCCCAAAGGGCGAAGATCTCTTGAAGGACTTCCTGAGCTATCTCCCACTCGTGAGAGACTGTGCTCTGCCTGCTCAGAGCGTCCGCTGTCAAGTTCTTCTCTCCGGCTAGGTGAATTGCCGATAGAGAGATTCCTTCCTGAATTGCCCAAAACCAGAGCTGCATCGCCTCTCTGCACAGTGGTAGTGAGCCTACGCCTCCTCTTTTGTTGAGGTAGTGCATGGCCACTGTATTGTCCGTCATTATTAGGACGTTTCTTCCCCGTACAGACGGCAGAAAAGCCTTCAGCGCTAGTCTGATGGCTCTCAGCTCCAACAGGTTGATATGTAGTCTGGACTCCGATGGAGACCAACGACCGCTGATGGTCAAGTCGTTGGCGTGAGCTCCCCACCCCGTGAGTGAGGCATCCGTGACTACTGTTATCTCCGGCCATGGTTGCCAAAACATTTCTCCTTTCAGGATGTTCTCCCGACAGGCCCACCACTGAAGGTCTCGGGCTACTTTGACCGGGATCCGAAGGAGATCTGTCATCCTTCCTGAGAACTGTGACCACTGAGTTCTCAGTGCCCACTGGAGGGATCTCATTCTCAGGCGAGCCTCCGGCACGAGGAATATGCAGGATGCCATGAGGCCTAGCAACCTCAGAAAGTCGTAGGCTGGGAGATATTGGGCATTCTGAAATCTGATGACCATCTGCAGAATATCTCGAGCCCTCACCTCTGGTGGCAAGGCTTTTCCCAGGGAAGTGTCCAGGACTGCTCCAATGAATTGGAGTCTCTGTGATGGTATCATCTGTGACTTCTTTAAATTGAGGGAGAAGCCCAGCTTGTGAAGGAAGTGGCAAACATAATCTAGTTGTCTCTGAGCCTGTTCCGAAGATACAGCTCTGATCAACCAATCGTCTAGGTAAGGGTAGACATGAATCCCTTCCCTCCTTAGACTTGCAGCCACAACCGACATTAGCTTGGTAAAGACCCTCGGGGCGGAGGTTAGCCCAAATGGCAGAACTCGAAATTGATAATGAGAGCTGCCAATTGCGAACCTCAGGTATCTCCTGTGCCTGGGATGGATCGGCACATGGAAATAAGCGTCCTGGAGGTCTAGAGATACCAACCAGTCCTGAAGCTGGAGGGCCTGAAGGATCTGAGAGAGAGTCACCATCTTGAACTTGTCCTTTCGGAGGAATTTGTTCAATTCCCGTAAGTCTAAGATGGGTCTCAGTCCTCCGTCCTTCTTCGGTATTATGAAGTAGGGGGAGTACCAACCCTTGTTCCTTTCCGCTACAGGTACCAGTTCTATGGCACCTTTCTCTAGCAGGTCTAAAACCTCCTGCAAGAGGAGCGGATCTGGAAGCTTCAAAGGGTTGTTCCCCGGTGGATGACTCTGAGGGATATGTAGGAAGGGCAGGCAGTAACCTTGGGCCACTGTCTCCAGAGCCCAAGCATCTGACGTAATAGCCTGCCATTCCGTCAGATGGTGAGTTAACCTGCCCCCTACTGGTGTTCTGTGAGGGGAGACCTCAGAGTGGTTTTGAAGCGGCTGATGCAGTTGCCGAAGGTAAAGTGGCTCCTGCTCCTGCGGGTGCGGCTTTCTTTCCCCTACCCCGTCCACCACGGGTAAATCTTCCTTGGCCTCTTTGAGCCGGTCGTCCCCTGCCCCTTCCATATGAGGAATAGTAACGAAAGGACCGTCCTCTCCACGATGATCCCGAAGGACGAAAGGTATTCTGACGGATAGCAGCTCCCAATGACTTGGCTGCTGCCTTGGACGTTTGCAGTTTCTCCAAACTGTCATCCGCCTTCTTTCCAAAGAGGGTAGAACCGTCAAAGGGCATATTCAAAAGCCTGGTCTGCACGTCAGAGGCAAAACCAGACTTCCTCAACCACGCATGCCTGCGGATTGTGGTACTTGCCGCCATGGCCCTGCTGATACTGTCAGCAGAATCTAGGCCAGTTTGTAGGGTCTCGCACATCGCATCTTTACCATCCCTGATGATGTTTAAAAATGCGTCCCTTTCCTCTCCTTCTTGGAGGCAGTCAGCCGCTGATGAAGCGCACTCCCAAAGGGTGTGGCTGAACCTAGCGAGCGTACAGGTCGCGTTAATAGACTTTAACGCCATGCTACAGGCAGAAAAAACCTTCTTAGCCATGGCATCATATTTTTTGTCATCCCTATCCTGCGGAGCAGTGGGGTATGCAGATGTGCTGCCTGATGAGGTTGCAGCCTGTACAACCAAGCTCTCAGGAGTAGGGTGTTTTGACAAATATTCAGGGTCAGAACTAGCCACCCTGTATTTTGTTGACAGTTTTTTATTTACTGCCGGGATAATTTCTGGCGTTTCCCAGTTTGTCAAAATCCTTCTCTGTAGAGCAGAGTGAAATGGAACCACAGGATCCTCCTGTGGGCCCTTGTCCAGTATGTCAGTGAGGTCATCCTGCTGAAAGGCAGGAGAAGGTGCAGACCAACCCATAAATTCTATGATTCTAGACATCAGAGCTCTATATGGAGTCTCCGCATGTTCTCCTGGGTCTGGTTTGATAAATTCTGCTTCAGGAGAAGTGTCCAAGCCACTAGCTTCCTGAAGTGCATCCTGAAGATTTTTTAATCTTCCTTCCTCAGAGGCGAAAGTCTCTGGCTCTGGTGATGTGGTCCTCTGTAAATCAATATCTTGGTCTGAATCCTCCCTTTCCTCAAAAATCGAGGTTAAAGGGGGATACATTGGTTTTTGGAATGGTATAAACCCCATTTCCAATGCAGAAGGAGCCATCATCACAGGCCTTGAAAACGTCGATGTCGTCGACACCGACGTGAAAGTACTCGAAGGCGCCGTGAAAAGCGTCGAGAAATGTGTACTAGGCCTCGAAGAACTCGAAAGGATCGGAGTCTTGCTCGAGAACGACGTCGACGTTCTCGGCGTCGAGTCGGAGGTCTTTTGTCTAACCGTTGGCTGTGGAGTAGCCGTGGTTCTTTCCTTCACCGGCGTCGATATCGGCGTCGACGTCGGCGTCGACTCGATCGACTGATGCGCCGATGAATCCTTCGACAACGGCGTCGATGGCGCCGACCTCTGTTTCGAAGGAGTTTTCGACGATGGCGTCGATGATGCTTTATCTCCCGATGGCTCGAGGCGCTTTCGGGTTGACTTTTCCGCCGGGTACTGCGACTCGCGGCGTTTAGATTTTTTGGGTTTTTTACCCGGGGTATCACCCTCAGCTGTCTTCGAGGGGGACGAGGCCGCTTTCTCGAAGACGCTTAGCATCTTTTTCCTGAATTCCTCCCACTCAGCTTGCGAGCTGCGTTTTGTGGGGCAATGAACTCTCTCAGGAGAACTCGACGAAGATGACGAAGGGGATCTCCTACGTCTCTTCTTCGAGTGTCTCGATGTCGACGAGTGGTGGGAGCCACTTCGTGATCTAGATCGAGAGTGTTTTTTATGGTGAGGAGACGAACGTCTCGACTCTACCGAAGAAGCTTTCGAGGAAGTTAAAGTTGACCTACCTCTCTCGAGCTTCCCCCTACGCTCCTTCAAGGCTTTCGCCGTCATGGAAAGGCATTCCTCACACTCCGAACTCTGGTGCGTGATTCCCAGACACCACAAACAGACCCTGTGAGGGTCCGTCAACGACATTTTCTTCCCGCAGTCTCGGCACTTTTTGAAACCGGACCGAGGGGTCGTCGGGTCGGAGGAGGATGCCATCGATATCGAGGTAAATAGTAGTTATTATATACGTTATCTTGACGAGAACTGAGCAACGGTGTTCCGAGGCACAACGAAGCGCGGAAAAACGGAACTGAGCAACGGACGCTGCACGCGGCCTTTATAGGCAGGATGACGTCGACGTCGGCACGGAGGCCGTCGAGGGTCATCGACTCGGCGATCATCGACGCGCAGCGCCCTCTGGCGAAAAAATTTTCCGAGGCCAGCAAAGCTGAAGGATTTCTATCTAAGATAAGGAATACGTCGGAGGACACAATCCCTTCGAAATACAATTTGCTAAACGATCACCACCTGGCACTAAGTTTGAGAAAGATTACTTATTTCTGCCTCGGTGAGTCTGTGTGAAAATAGCAATCCTGATCAACTAAGATTTTACAGTGTAAGAAACTACAGAAAACCTTGCTTCAGTGTGCAACTTTCCTGCATTCTGTAGATATCCGAGCTCAAAAACACAATGACAAGTAAAGTATAATTTATAAAACAAACATTTAAAAAATATGCCATTGTTTATTTAAATCTCCTATTTAAATGTTATAACTGTATTTTCTTTTTTTAGTAGACCCCCGAGTATACTGGAGAGACCTGAATTCCGAGCCTTTGAATTGGTATGCCTCCTGTCCCCATGCCAGAGACCCACCACACCATGCTGTCCCCCTTAATCCGTGAACGTTTACATATCTGTGTGCAGGCCACCATCCACACCCATTTCTCTAGCCGCTCTTCTGCATGGTTGCCAATGAAAATGGAGAATACACTGTAGTCCACTTACCAATTCCGAAGTGGACTTCTTGAATTGTAGGTTTAATTTCTCATGAGAATCATCTGGCCTGCCTTGCCTGCACTCTTTCCCATGAAAAAAAGTCATTAGCACCCCGAAGATTATGCTGCTCTGCTGATACATATATATGGGACAACCACTTGCAGGCTTTCCCTGGTAACCTTAATTTTGGTCCATGGAAAAGCCTGCAAGAGTGGGTACTATTGTTCCACTAGTATCCTTTTGTAGTTATTGTTGTTAGAGCAGTAAGAATGCAATCACAGTAGACATGCTTTTCCATCTTCCCGGAATAGAACTGACAGTATTTCAAGAGAGCAACTCAATGTTTGCATGGCAATCCCATGGGTACTTTATGAGCATTATAGTAAAAAAGTCTGACCTTGCATCTGATGAAGGTATGCTCAAGTGTGCTGGGTGCACAGACTTCTGTATACCAGGGCTGATCTGATTGCATGCTGTTGATGCCTTGTTGGCATTGGGGGAGATGGGTCCCAGTCGCTGAACCACCATAGGGCTGCTAGTGACCACAAGATTGTTGCCACTATTCTTTCCCAGGGACGTGCACTGAGGTCCGTATCCAAGGCCACCTAGAAACAATACATGTATTTGGTTAGTGTACCAGTCAGCAAGCAGTCTGGTAGCATAATTCAGTGCATCCACGCTCACATCAAGCCCAACAACAGTTGCAGATTTTGATGTTATGAGCATCCACATTTGGCCAGTTCAATACAAGTTGTATGCCCACTAAAAGGATTACATGAAAAAAGGGTGGAGTCAAAAGGTGCATTGTTGTATAGTGACAATGCACTTGCAGGGGTGTCAGATAAACGGGGCCAATAATATGAATAAAAACCTTTTTAAAATACAGTATGTATTATTTTGTAATTGTGATCAGTGCTTCAGTTAAGTCCTATTTGGAAGTTTTTAATACCACAAAAGACCCCAAAAAACATATGCCTTTTGATGGTACTGCCTCAGAAGTGCTCTTAAAATGAACATAGTCTTTATTTTCCTTGCACATCTCCCAATTTGCTCCCTCTTCTCTCTGCAGCCATGTTGGGGATTGTACAAACCCAGTGGCTAATTTGTCTGCCTTTGTCTTCACAGAACTAAAAACATAAGACACAAGTCATCTTTTAGCTAGCTTTTTGCATGAATTTCTTTGTCATGGAAGTCTTTAGTTGTCAGCTTTTTAAGCATGTTAGCATTTAAGTTCGAAAACTTCAATGAATTCCATATTTCTGTGAAAATGTCAAGTGAAGCACTAACTGTAGGTTAGACGCAGATCTCTATGCTAGCTACCTCTGAGCCCCTAAACCCCCTTAATGTTCTTGTATCCCACGATCACCAATCCATTATCTTGATAGTTTGTGCCACCTGATACCATGAATCCTGAGCATGTCCCCATCCATCCATTGTGTTGCCCAAGTTGCCCAAGCTAGTAGCTATCACTTGTTTGTGCCACCTTATTAGTGCTTCTAAATCCTTCAGGTCAGGCCCCCCATTCCAGGACCTCCAAATAATACGTATTTACAATGTTTTCGTCCTTGGTTCCTATTGGATTAGTTGTCCTTGGTTCATATTGGATTAGCACGATAACCTTTAAAGAACATTATACACTTTTATCAGGTCTGCTGATCAGAGTTAATAGTCAGAGAGTTGACATGTGGAGTCTGATGATATTACTCATCAGTCACCATTGTGGGGGGTAAACAGCTAAGCTTTTGCCATCTGATGGTATCATAGGTACTCGATTTATCCCAAATATTTGGAAGGTCTTTTCCCATTGTGATAGGTCCTGGACCTCCTCACATTGATTTCCATTAAGTTTTATGAGGTCTAATCATATGTGTTTTGTCTTTTCAGTTTGAGTTGCACAAGCAGAACAGGAGCTTACTCTTCCTAATCTTTTGGGTTTATATGTGACTTTTTGCACCAGTATACTGGAATTGTGTAAACTGGGGGAATACTGGAAATATCAAAGTAGGAGCCTGCTTGGAATGCCATACTAGGAGCACCAAACTGGTTACTTATTGGAAATGTCAAGCTTACTAGGAATGTCAAACTGCGAATATACTAGGAAAGGAAGTCTAGGAGATAGCTGGGAATGGCAATCTTACTGGGAATGTTACAATGGGAGCCTACTCTGAATGTCAAACTGGGAGCATGTTATGTCATATCATGCCATGCAACGACAGGACATATCATGACATTACACGACAGAGCATGTCATAAAATAACATGCAATGATTTGTAACAAATAACTTATCAGGACATCATGATAATAGAATGACATAGAATGACAGGTCTTATCATAACATATTTCAAAACACAGCACAGACAATGCCTGGAGGAGCCACAAGTAGCTCGTGGTAGCTGATGGCGTGCAGCTAACTGGTCTCTTCTGAGCTGCAAGCAGGAGCTAAATAGATCCCAGCCCCCCTCACTTTGGAACCCTGCACAATCTGCCCCACAACAGTGATGAGGAATAAGAAGCTAAATGTTACTGAAGGCAACAATGATATCGATCTACTTCGGTTCCAAGTTTAAAACAGTGGTTCTATGTGAAAACATCTTTCTAAAAATCTAAAAAAGATTTTCTAAGTAACATCTTCTGAATTTGGATTTGTAGGCCTATTTGTTCAGTTTGCCCTTCACGGGCGATGCTGTGACCACACCAAAATCCTCTGCTTTCCCATTATCTTTCCTGCCATCCTACCATGGTGTTATTTGTGTAATCCTTTCCCTTTTGTTCAGTACGTTGTTTGGTTCAATGGTAATATACCATGCAGAGTAGGAGGAGGGTCGCTTGCCTCCAAAGCATACATTACAACGAGGAGACGTTACATTTGCACTTAGGTGCAAACAGGTCCTCTTCATGCAATTTTAGTCATCTGTACTACAATGTGCTAAAAGAAGGTGCAAAAAGCAAAGATCACCTTTACGTCTTCATTTTGCACTTTGCAGTGCAAATTAGGTGAATGTAGCCTGCAATTTCTGCATGGTAAGCAGCATTTACAATGCATTCCTATAGAACCCACCCACGTTTTGGTGTTGTAGAAAGCCAGTGGATTCTCTAGGAATACACAAACTTGCCGCTAGTGTGAATATGTCATGGTGGCGCAATGGCTGTGCGTTCGTATTGCAAAGAAAATGGGGGTGTCTGTAACTGTAACTTTAATTCTGTTTCGTACCCCATACAAATGAATGAAAATGTGGAGTAGAGCAAAAATAATGCTAACACTTTTAAACATACATTTTACACATGACTGTAAATGTGATGTTTCAAAGATAAAAAAACGACTGTTGCCCCACAGCAAACTAAAACAGGGTTTGAAACATGCCTTGACGGAAAAAGAAAACCTGGGCATTGAACAAAATTGCATGATAACATATTTTGCCCAGATCAAAACAGTGCTACAACACAGGGAAACAAAGTATTGCATCGAGGAAGAAGTGCAGGTCACGTAGCACAAAAGTAACGACGCTTTTGTAAGCAAGAATGACTGTCACATTGCTTGTAATGTATCATACTTGTTCACAAACCGAAAAGTTGGCAGTACCTCTGTTCCCTGGCAACCACTGCATGTCCTGAAACAATGGACGTTGGCTCTCTTCTCTGTACATTTAACCACAACTGGGACGACCTAAAAACTAACGCAGACTCAAACACAACCTTCACCCTCATTCTAACCGACCTCTCCGCAGCCTTCGACACAGTTAGCCATGACACCCTAACCAAAAGACTAGAAGACATAGGCATAACAGCCACAGCACTACTCTGGACTAAATCATTCCTAGCAGACAACAGAATCCGTATGGATTAAACCCTTCAAATCCACTCCAAGAGCTAACGACTGTGGAGTGCCACAAGGATCCTCACTATCACCACTGTACTTCAGCAACTACCAGACTCCGGTCATCAGAACCTTCCAAAAATACAACATTACATGCTACAACTACGCAGATGATACCCAAATCATCTACAAAATCAAAGACACCCAAGCTGATCATTCAACCCTAATCGAGTGTCTAAAAGAAGTCTTCAACTGGTTGACTGCCAACAACCTGAAAATCAACCCAGGAAAGACAGAAATCATGATCATATCCAAAGACCAAGAGAACGAAACCGCCATCCCATGGCCAACGGAAATGGGAACCGCACCATCACCATCTAAGGTAGTAACAAATCTGGGAGTCCTGATGGACAACACCCTAACCTTAGAACCACAAGTTAATGCAACAGTCAAGAAATGCTTTTTCCTCCTCCACACGGCAAGACAAATCCTACCTTTCCTCTCCTTCACACACAAAACAATCACTATCGTCGCCCTCATCATGTCAAGAATTGACTATGCAAATAGCCTCTACCTCGGAATACCAGAATACCTCCTGAAGAAACTACAACGGATCCAAAATGCAGCAGCCAGACTACTCCTCAAACTATCAAGAAGACAACACATCACTCCTGCCCTAAAAACACTACACTGGCTCCCAGTAAAACACTGCATTACCTTCAAAACATTGTGCATAACGCACAGGGCAATCAGTGGACAGGGAGCTGAATTCTTACAAAAGAAAATAACAATCTACAAGCCAACGAGACTCCTCAGGTCGAGCAACGAAATCTGCCTGGAACCAAAAACCATACCTCGAGAAGAAACCTGGAGGCACCTCCTTCTACCACTTAGCCGCAAAAACCTGGAACAACATCCCAAAAGAAATAAACACCAAAAATCACCTAAAATTTAGGAAATTACTAAAAACCTGGCTATTCAATTGTAATCATTGTTCCCCCCCTCTTCAACACCACATACTCAAACTGAAAACCGAAACGGAAAGAAAAAAGAGATGACCAGACTGGAGTGCACACGGACAACTCCCAGTACCGACTGTGGACAATTGCCTATTTGAAAAGGCTGGCACGGCGCCGAGACGAAGGACACCGGTTAGATTGGAACACAGGAGACACCCAAAAAAACGGAGTCAACCACCCACATAATCCCACCCAAAACCTGCACTCGCCCCTTTGTTGCCACCAGGTTCCACAATGTTTGGAATTATCAGCATATTGGCAATCACCACACTATCTGAGCTGTGGGCATTGGCAGGTGCACTAACCGTACGAGTGAGAAGGGAAGTCAGGTAGCAAAAAACTTGCATAAACTTCACTACATTGCAACAACATAACAAAAAACACACATAGACTCGCACAACAGTACATGACGACTACCGGCCGTAAAGACCCCAGGCCCAGCCAACAGACCCACCGGGCTGAGGCCGCCAACAGCACATCACTGCTCCCTTGCACTTTTCCAGCTTCTTCCCACTAACCCCCCCTCCCTTCCTCTTTCAGAGCCGCCAGAGCGCCAGGGGGCCACTCCGGTGGTGATAGTGCGCGGTACAAATGTCCTTTAACATTAACATTAACATCATGACCATTCTGATCGCCACAGTATGCCACTGAAATAGTGTTGTATCAAGGCAACGCCACCTGCCCCAGGTATACTCAAGTGCTATACCAAGTACACAAGAACAAGTGCGCCATCCACCGAGCAGAGATAATCTGGTGTAAAAACAACATTCAATTGGATCTGGACAAGCTTACAAAACTGCAGAGCGCTCACCACACTCTCAATAAAATGGACACAGCCTTGTGTTACACATCACTAATAGCAGAGACTGGAAACAAAAGCAGAGCTTTGCAGAACCCAAATTTTGCAGCAAGTGGAGAAAAGTGACACTACTTTTTCAGTGGTAAATCTGACAAATCAGAGCCCACACTGACAAAACCACTTTTAATAAACCTACGCAGGCCCACTCGCTCAAGGACAGTAACTGAATAGTGCATGTTCATGCCCAACACTACCAATGAAGCCACCATCATGCTTGCATCCTTCAAAGCCACCAAATATGAAGATATCATTGAGTCTCAATTTAAGTTGACTGATGAAGTCATTTGCTGGTGGTAATAAAATTACCACCACTTTTCTCAGCAGTAATAGAATTACTGTCAATTCTACAGCATCACTGCATTACTAGATTGGAGTTGAAGTGTAGGGTTCACCACCAACATTCATCCAGAAACAATCAGACTTACAACAGCTGAATTATTGCTTGCAGTACATTTGCTAAAATCCTCAAACTACAACCTTGCAAGCCAGCAGTCCCTCCGATATAAATAGAATATTATAATAATCCTACATTTTATGGTAACACAACTTTTAAGGCAGTAATCACCAAAAATTATGTTTTCAATACACACATGAGAGCATTAAAATCTATGTCAATCCAGACTACCAAGTCGCCACTCGCACGCATAGACTCGTTCATGAAATTCCAAGAACTGCTCGGGAGTTACTGTAGTTCCACAAGTTAGAACACCACACAATTGTATAATAACAAATGCCTGGCCGGAAAGAACTCAAACTGGCCTTCTCCTGTTACACATCAAAACTGTTGAACAACTTCCCACAGACATCAAAACACGTCCAAGACTTGGAATGTTTAAGAAAGAACTGTAAGATACTGCTGTTCAGGGATATCCTGTTGGAGTGCCAGGAACCTCAAAGCACATACATCTGTACACGCCTTCCCATCATTTTAGGACACTTCCATGATGTGCTGTCACTCTTGCCTTTACATTTGGACAGCCTTCTGCTGCTTGCAAGCCAGGTCTGGCTTATATACATATACCATACAAACATGCTTACACCGCCAATTATTATTTGTGTAGACATGTGTTTAAGACTGAGCTCAGGGGCACCAGCATCCCCAAAACTCATTATTCAAGTAGTGCTGTGTGAGAATATCTTAACTGAAATGTGTCAGAATATTTCACACTGTTGTCCTATTGCCTTCACACTTTATTTTATGAGATGGCAAAAACAAGGGCATTTGCCAGAAGAGATAATATTGTAAAAAAAATCAATTTTGTTGACATAGGCTCATTAAAAACAAAAGAAAATCTAGGTTGCCGTTATTGAGAAGAGTTATGAAATTGGTTTAGATACAAAGTTGAGGTTTGCAAACTGCTCTCTTTATCATAACCCCAGCTCACCTACCATAATCAACACAACGAATAATGGTTCCTATTGGGGAAATCCTTCATATCAAAATGTGTGACTATGGAATAGACGATGGCATGTTAAGAGTGCTGCTCCAGTAAATCTATAACCCCTTAATGGCTAGACAATTGAGGAACACAGAAATCGATGCAATTAAGCTGTATGCACCAATCATCTACATGTTCTGAATCAGGCAAATACTACTTCACCAACATAACCACGCCCACACCCAAAGCCACTTCATTAATTTAAGGGGAAGAAAAGCTGGCCTTGCAAACGACTTCCTGTACTTAGTAGAAACCGAAGTCCCAAACTGTAATTGTATTCAGACCGCGTATGCCAAATACACACTAGCAGAAATTAATAGCCACTTGCGAAGAAAACGATGAACCAACTCGAGGAACACAATGCATGAAATGTACAGTACAGTACAAATTCTTTATTACAAAAGGCAAAATATGAAACCACCATTTCAGCAGTGCAAAGAATTACACTGATGTCAAGAAAGCAATGTGTATCTTGGATTAATAAAGTGAAATCACAGCACACAGACATCTGTCATATAAACCAAGACAAAAGTAGTACATCACACTGTAGTATTGCCCTTGTTCATTTGCTTCCACCCAAATTCTACAGACAATGCAAGTCATTAACCTCATCGCATCAGGGATCCACTGTACTGATGCAAAGAAATCCCTGCATGAGCATCCAAACCCACCCATTTAGGAATCCCTGAACACCAAAACATAATGCAAAACTACCTGCATCAAAACGCTCTCAACCACTGTGAACCAGATATCACCATGTTAACCATACAAGGACTAATTTATTTATTTATTGGAATTATTATACAGCGCGCCACACGCCCGCAGACCTCAGGGTGCACACAAAACAATGCATTACAAAACCAGGAGGAGCAACATAGACAGAGGTTCAGTGTCTAATAGGTCAAAAGGTCAGAGAGAGAAACAGGAGAGGCTAATCAGGAGACTGGTTGAATAACATTGTCTTTAGTCCCTTTTTAAAATCCACTATTGAGGTGATGGAATGAAGAGTCAAAGGCAGGGAGTTCCAAGTGGACGGACCACAAACATCAAAACCCAGTCCACCCACTGACACCAGTCTGAAGCCGTGGCTGTACAAGTCTGAGCTGGTACGTGGATCTTAAATGCGGGCTGGAGAATAATGTTTGAGTCGACCTGAAAGGTATTTAGGTGGCACAGCGAGTAGAGCGCTCGCTTTGACATTGGTGCAGAGCCTGCTAACAGCAGGTTCGAATCCCGGCGGGGCCAAACTCAGCCTTTCATCTTTCTGAGGTCGATAAATTACACCGTGGGTAATAATAAGCAGCGCTCAGATACCTGAGGGTTCGTAGCTCTATAAAAATGCCAAATTATTATTATATCGAGAATAGACTTGTGTGTCAGGGTAAGAATCTTGTGAGTCACTCTGTGCTTTACAGGCAGCCAGTTCAGATTCTGTCTTGCGTGTGTAATATGTGCGCGTTTAAACAAGCCAATTAAAGCTCGTACTGCACTGGTCTGGGTTACCTGAAGGGAGGACAGAGCAGTCTGAGAGCAACCGCTCAAAATGCTATTGCACTAGACCAGGCGTGAGTTTATAAGAGCCGTGGCAAGAATAGCAACATTTTCAAGGGACACACAAGGTCAAATGTTGCTGAGCAACCTGTTGACAAAACCACAGGAACTTCGAATCTGTGCAACATAATGGTTCATGGTCAATTCAGAATCAAAGGTGTCACCAAGAGGCTTCACTTTTTTAGCCACCGGAATGACAGCATTCAGGATGGTAAAACTAAGATACTCTGAGGGAAGAGCTTTAAGTTTTGGGGCCGAGGCCATATGAGGAGCTCTGTTTTAGTTGCATTAAGAGCCAACAAATTCATGGTCATCCACTCATGGATGGAAACATAGATCCTGTTAAGATTGGCTGAGTCTGTGGCATATTGTCCAGAGAGTTTCATGACAACCTTGCCAATAATGTCAGAAAGGGAATGATATAGACATTGAGGACAAAAGGAGAGATACAAGAATCCGGAAGGATCTCACAGGTAATAGGAGAGGTCACAGAATGCGCGTCCCCACTAACAACTCTGGCCCGTCGTGGCCCCAGAAAGGAGGAGACCCATGAGGATGCCACAATGGAGCAGCCAACTAACCAATGAAGGCACATAACACACCACTCTGCTCCCTCTTAGAGGTTTGCAGAGGATACCTACTTAAGACATGGCTCCTATAATGAAGTCCCCTGCTTAGAAATGAGGCCCAGCAGTGCGCTGGTCATATGTGTCACAGACTCTGTACATTCTGGATAGTGGATGCCAAGGTGATATATGGTGGATACACTAGGGCACCGCACTGCAGCCTGCTTGCATAGCAGGGCCAGCCACGTGGACACTACAAGTTCCATAATCCTGTTGGGTGGAAGGTAAAAGATCCCGTCTCTGTCCTCCACAAGTTTGCTCAGTGACCTAGAGGGAGGATAATTCCAATCCTACGCTGTGTACTAGTAGAACCAAAGGGACAATAAGATTGGCCCCTTTAAAAGAATGAAGGAGCAGTGGTCCAGTGGAGCTGGCAACATCTGCATGCTCGGGGCCCCATGTGTGTGTGCAGAAACCACTCTCAATTCTGGAGAGAGAGGGAATGAGCTAGGCCGAGGAATCCTGGGGGAGTGTCAACAAGCCCCGAGCACCACTTCAGAACTGTAAGCTACCATGAAGGAAGTGACCGACATCCAATACATATACCTGCACCCTAAACAGAACTTGGGAGTTAGGAACTCCAAGATGGCGGATGTAGTTCCAGAGGCTTCAGTCCTGCAGACACTAGAGACCTACACAAACCTAGAGAACTGCAACTCCCGAGCACCCGAGAAACTAAGCCCCCAATACAACAACTTCAACATAGACAACTCAACCATCACCGTATCATCCTCTGTCAAGACTCTAGATGTTCACATTGATGCAAATCTATAGATGAACAAACAAGTCAGCGCCATAGCCTCTGCATCAGCGATCAGCGCAAAACTCATCAATGCCATTAAACCCTACTTATTCACCCCCAACCGCTTGGCCATAGCTAGAGCAACTATAGGAGCCAAACTCGATTATTGCAACGGCCTTCTAGCTGGCACCTCCGCCAAAAACATTCACAGACTGAAAACCACACAAAACAATGCCCTCAGAGCCACCATGAGCATCCCTAGAAGAGACCATATATCCCACGCCAGACGTGAAGCCCGGTGGCTCCAGGTCAAAGACCATATTACTCTGAAAATCCTCAAAATCACTCACAGGTGCATCAACAAAACCGCTCCAGCATACCTATCTGAAGCAATATCAAGGACCACATCCACTCGCCCCACCAGAGCTCAGTACACCAACCAGCTACACATACCACGCATAGGACGTTTGGTGCCTCCATACCACGCATAAAGAGAGCCACAGCGGGCGGTCTAGGCTTCTCCTATATTGTACCGAAACTCTGGAACTCACTCCCTGCTACCCTTAGAGCTGAAACTTCCATCTCTGTCTTCTGCAACAACCTCAAGGCCACTCTCCTCATCTAGCAAGTGGAGGACTGCCTCCTCCACTTCTGCCATGTATATTGTAATATTACACAAATGTACCTAGCGAGTACCACGAGTACTGTTTACTGTGTAGATCGGCTGCCTGAACACTTCCCGCTCCTCGTGTCAAGCTGATTGAATCTCCTCGGGAGGACGTCTACAGCAGCAACACCTTGCCTGCCTGACTTCTAATACAGGAAGTCTCAAGGCCTTCCTTCCAGAGTGCCCGCCCCACGACTGGCCGCGCCACCCTCCCGCCTCCTTTATCAATTGCGGCTTCTGCGCACCCTCGCTGCGCACCTAGCGAGTACCACGACTACTGTTTACTGTGTGGATCGGCTGCCTGAACACTTCCCCCTCCTCGTGTCAAGCTGATTGAATCTCCTCGGGAGGACGTCTACAGCGGCAACACCTTGCCTGCCTGACTTCTAATACAGGAAGTCTCAAGGTGACTGTGACTGCATAGGCACATTGTGTTCAAATTGGGGTGGGCAGTGACATTGTGCTCATACATTTGGTGCCTCCTGCACACTGCGCCTCGAAGGGGCGTATAGTTAATATAACGTAGAAAAGGACGTTTGGTGCCTCCTGCACGTCGCGCCTGGTCGGCGTTTTGGAAGTAATGTTTTTCTGTGTTTATTTGTCCTTCTTACCCTCTTTTTTGTGTTTACTATTTTCAGGCCTTCCTTCCAGAGTGCCTGCCCCACGACTGGCCGCGCCCCCTCCCGCCTCCTTTATCAATTGCAGCTTCTGCGCACCTGCGCTGCGCACCTAGCGAGTACCACGAGTACTGTTTACTGTTCGCTGTGCGAGGTGCACGGGGCGCGCAGCAGGAGCACGGCCTTTAGCTACTGCCTTTGACTAAGGGCCCTGTAGTCATCCACAATTGAGAGTGTAACTGTTTAAAGTCCTCAAATACCAATCCAGATACCCCCGCACTTTGGTAGTGATTCTTCCGTGCCTTGTATCTAGTCATTAATCCAGTACTTTATGGCGTACCGGCTTACATCAAATATGCCGCCACAAATCCCGAATCTATATGTAACCTCAACAAGCTTTGTAAATCAACCCATTCGTGATGAGGTCGGAACTGTACCATAAGATTTCTACTCTGCCCATTCTTGCATTCTAACAGGTACTGTACTACCTACGAAAACAAAATTCACCTTTGATGTTAGCATAGATGATTCTATAGTTTCCATTTCTTCTATGTCAACTTCCCATCTAGGGATCAACAACAAATTGGATCATTCTAACTTACAAGAAATCCCTAGCTCACTCAAAACACCAAGTGTGATGGTTAATCCGCGCACTTTATCGGACATCACAATGTTGGCCTCTACACACAATTGCCCGCGCCTTTCTTCTTCTCACATTGCCTTTTCTCCAATTTCCTTTCACCCACTACAGCAGGATCAAACTGTCCTGTCTATACATGCCAGTCAAAGTGAGTCCCCCATTCCATGGAGTGTGACTGCCCAGCCAACTGCTGATTCTCAGTGTAGCAAACCCTCCACGATTGAACATTCGCCACCACAGTCTTCTTACTCTATGCTACACTCTTTTGCTCTACCTACTCCGAGAGCATCCAAGAAAACTACATCAGATCTGTTTTTACAACACACAATCATGATGCACCAGCGTTGACACCCATAAATATAACCATCATGAGTCTGTGCAAACTGTTTGAATTGTTGGACAAAAAGGTTTCACACCAATCCAGGCAGTTTGACGACCTCATGAAATGGCTGTTGACTCATTATAATTCCTCTCTGCCAAAAAATGTCCCTTCGCCCATTGGGCCCAGAATGATCAATGAGCTTTCTGAAGGGGCAACAAACTGGAAAATAATGTCACCCAAGGTTTCCTTCTCTCATGCAGATGAGCCAGCCAGTTCAAGGGTTAGTGCAGTACCTTTGATTACTGGTATTATTCGCCCAATCGAGCAACCATCTCACATGGAATCCTCGCAGAAAGAGGTCGCTTCGATGGCCCAAATTTGTCAACCATTGGAAACTGAAGTGCTAAGCCCGTCATATGAGCTGCCTCGCACAAAGAAATGTGTACAAGGACTTAGCCACCTAGATGCCCTAAAAGTTCGGAACCCAAAGATTGTACAAAAAAACGCCTGGCATTAAAAAAAACAAAGAATATGGTAAACCTGAAGCAAACTAAAAAGACGTTGAATTCTTTCTTTAAAGCCCTGGGCAAATCAACTGCTTTAAAAGAGAAAGAAGGCATGCCTATAGGTCCAGAAAACGTTCCCTTAACCTTAAATGTACCATCTGCAGCCCTGTCTGGCTCGCATCCGAACAGTCTATCATTGACGAGAGCCTGTCAAGGCACTGTACCTGTTCCCGGTCCGTCACTGCCCATGGCCGTCCCTGTCTTGGCTGATAAGATCAAAGTTAGTTCTACCCAGCATTCATCTCAGTCACCTATGTCAAAATTACCTGATAGGCTCTTGTTCATGCCCGCGCGGAGACCCGTACAAGAAAATGCTACATCTGCGAGTGCTTACTTATCTCCATTGTCGCAGCTAGTCCAATCCATAGATCGGAATATTGAAGCCGACAAGCAATTAGCGGCCTTAAAATTACAAAATGCTGCACATAAGAGAATATTTATGAAAGATCAGATACATGTAGCAATGGGTCATGGACAACCAAATAACAACACCAATCGAGCCATTGGGGGCACCCTTTGTGACACTCAGCATTCTCTGGTTACGGGGGTTTCTGCAACTCAACCTAGCAAACCAAACGAACAGAACCCCACAGAACACATGGTTGCTCCTGCATCGACATCTCAGCTGGAGAATTTCAAACAAAAAATAGATGACTATTTGGCTGCCAGCCTAGCAAAAGCACAGAACTACTTAGTCTCAGCGGCAGGGGCTTCGAATGTGCAATTATGTCTGAATTCAACAGTCGTACAACAAGAGGAAAGGGAAGTGGACACCCACAATCATGCTAATACAAATCATGAAACTCCCTATTTGCATTGGGCCCTGCAGAAATTTAACACTCAGACGGTTTCACGGCATTTAAATCCACGACGTGAATACTTTTTTACGCTCATTATAAAATGCAGAGAAGGTAATTTCCCTTGCTATGATTTGAACCGCCAAAGTGTTCTAAACATATTCAGAGACATTGCGGATCTAAAAAATCTGGCGTCCAATGACATGGAACAAATCGAATTCATTTCAGAAACATCTTGTTCAATTGTCAGATTGTGGATTCCTTCGGGCTTAGTTCGAGACTCCATCTGGAAATGCTGAATGCAACTGTTCAGTATGGGTTTTCTCATAGCAGAAGAACCAGAGACAGCCCCTGCCAAAGCTCAACAGCTAATGCGGAAATCCAACATTTATTGTGGAGGACAGAGGAATCCGGTTGGGGCACAAAGTGAAGGCTTCAATCATCAGTAACCACCAATAGTAAATGACACAAACACGATCCTTCTTTTAAGTTGGAATACTAGGGGTCACTCTCATTTGCCCGCTATCATTGCCACATTTTCTACTGTCTATCATTTAATAGTCTTTCAAGAAACTTGGTTTATCACCTGCCCGGTTTGGGATTGTTATGAACTATCGCTTCTCTCGGCCATACCGAGTAGCGGTCGTCCCTCCTCGGGCTTACTAGTGGGCGTTCACCGAGCTAGTGGTTTCTCCGTTACTCCCTGGGCTTCAGTAGGTGCTCAGATCCAGTTAGTCCTCATCGTGGGACATTCCCAAGAATTGGCATTGATAAATATTTATCGCAACACCTTCACTATGGGAGATGAGGAATTTTATGACGGCTTGCATGAAATTCTAAATATTATCACCACCAAACAGTCGATCACCCATATCATTGTTGCAGGAGACGTCAATTTGGATTGTAGTGACATTTCCAATCCTTCCCGATCGGCATTGCAATGGACAAATATGATGTCCAACCGCAACTTGCATAGGTTAAATGGTTCAGTTGCGGGTGATGTTCAAGCACACTACACCTGGCACCGTGGAGCCAGAAAGAGTACGCTGGATTATATCTATATGAGTCCAAAATTGTTTCAAAATGTTCAGAAACTTACCATCAGTCCACACTCAAATAGTGATCATTGTCTTCTGGTTGTTCAGATTACATGGAATTTTTAACATGTCTTGCGTATTCAAGTTCCAACAGTTAATACCGCTAGAAATCGACTAAGCTGGAATGCTAAAAAGATACAGACCCTAGCAAACATCTTGGAAGATAATGAGTGGCGTTTGAAGGGGGTGCAATATCAGGATCTCTTAAAACCTTTTAGGCAAAATATGACCATTTTGCGGCATAACCGTGCTTGCCACCCACACATCTTTGATCACGAAATCAAGAACATGAAATCTGAATACCGGAAACTTAGGAAACAAATACTCTTCCAGAATGATCCATCCTGTTGGCAACTCTTAAACATCGCCAAATGTCGCTATAAAAACTGGCTCAGAAGCAGGAAATCGCTTCAGTTCCAGCGAGATAGCATCTCTATGCAAGCCGCCATGGCAAACAAAAACTCGGCATTAATGTGGCAGCTGGTAAACAATGATAAGACAAATCTTCAGGGTGACGCACAAATTAATGGCGTTTTGGAAGCTGAGTGGATTAACCACTTTTCTACTTTATTTGCTGACCCAGCTTTTGATGACCTCATATACACACCGGCCACTAAATCCACCTGGTAACTACAACTGTCTGAAACATTAATTCGTTCCACCATAATGCAGATCAGCTCATCCCCAGCGCAAGGTCCTGATGGGCTGTCTAATTCAATGTTTAAGGCATACCCTAATGAATGGTCACACATCCTGTATCTTATTTTCAATGACATTCTACTCACGCGAATAATTCCCAGCTCTTGGAAAACATCCATTATAATCAATTTCACTTGATGCCCCTGGGAAAGTCTTCGCAAACATCATTCTTGCTGAATTTAATGCCTGGACTCTTTGTGCCCAATTGCGCGACCCCCATCAGACAGGTTTTGTCACAGGAATAGGGACATCAATCAACTTATTTACTTTGAATTCAATCAAATTGCAGTGTCACCAGCAAAAACAACAAGTATTCTATGCATTCATCGATCTCAATGCAGCATTTGATTCAGTGAGTTGGGTCCTACTTTTGTTGAAATTGCAGAGAGATCACTGTCCTGCAACATTACAGGATGTTATATATGCCCTTCATTCCAATACATCGATCAAGGTTCGTTTGACTTTAGATGGCTTGTTATCAAAACAATTCATACCTCTCGAGGACTTAAACAGGGTTGCCTACTTGCGTCTGCCATCTTTAACTATTTTATTCAAGATGTTAGACATGATTTGTCCACCGTCATCTCAGATTCACCAAAATTGAATGGCCACACTACCCAAACTCTTCTATATGTAGATGATATGGTCTTGATCTCCAAAACTCAAGTGGGGTTACAACGTTTGCTGAACGCCTTTTTCAATTATACGGAGAAAAATGAATTAAAAATAAACCTTACAAAAACCCAAATCGTAGTCTTCTCTCCAAAAAGGCGATGCCCACTAACTTATGTGTGGTCACTTAACTGGCATGGTAGTTTTTGGTATTTTTTCTATTTCCATGAATTACGCATTTTTCTTTGCTTTTCATTTTTTGTGATTACTTTTTCTATAATATACCCATGATGTCCCATAATTATTTGTTTTCATGATTTTCAAGCCTATTGGCTTGCTTGCAGACACGGATCGTGGCTCGCGCTCTCTAGCGAGGAGCCACGATCACGTGTCACATAAAATGAGGTTGCTCGGCAACGCGCCGATGCAACAAGGACAGTCTGCTTTCGGCAGACACGGAGAGAACAGCTCCGCACCGTTTCCTTTAAGCGGTAAGGCAGTTTTCACGCTTGCCACTACTCGATGCATTACTATATGTTTGAAAGGCTCCTTTTGCACACCTTCTTGTTTGCAGCCACTGCTCATCGAGCCTGGTGCTGCTGTCTGTTTTTGAAGCTTAGAAAACGCCACTATTTACTTACACGAGGTAATGGACCATTTTCCCTTCTTAATTGGTTACTTGACACAACTTCTAACCGTGGTACTGATCTGCTTTCTGTATTTTCTTTATTTTTCCGTCATTTCCTGCCTTCTGATTCTGCATACGATACTACCGGGTATGTGCAATCTTTCACATGTTATTGTATGTTATTTTATTTAACCATTTGAATGATGACTGTTCATGTTCATGTTTACATACACATGCTTCGTTGGATATGGGATTGATTATATATGGACACTATTTTTGTTATGGCTGACACGATTTCATGCATATATTATGTTTAAATGGATTAGACTTGCTCTGATGAAGGAATTGTTTTATTCTGAAATGCATTGGCACAATATAAGTCTACAGATAGAGTGACATGTGGCAAATTCCTCCTCACTAAGGACAATATTAGTGATTATTCGTTACTTTTTTACAAAAAACTTTGGTTTGAAGAATAAAACCAACATTGAAAACTACAACAAGTTTGAATTTTTTCTTGAATCAGCTGTAATGGTCACACTAACTGCATTTAGAAAAATTTCAACTAACATAAAACCCAGATTGGGATTTCAGAAAGCGGCTGTATGAATGGGTATTTTACCTAATCTTTTGCTTCTACTGTTTTTTGGGCTTGGGTGTCTCGGCCGGCTCCTGTACATTGAACCATATTTCTTTAAAAAGACTCATCACATTAGAGACCTTTAAGGACACTAAACAGGTTTATACTCCCGTGGTGCCCACTCATTTGCTTCCTGCTTTTTGTCACTGAACCAAACCCCTATTAACACGGTGCCTAACTACAACTATCTGGGCATCATGTTTGAGAGTCTAAAACATCCAACAGGCCATCTTTCGCGGCTGGAAACAAGGTTAACATCTTTTATATCGCAAGCCTGCATCTTAATGCACAAATTCGGTAAATTTTCAATATTGCCAGCTTGGAATTTTTGGATCTCAAAAACTGTTCCAGCTCTATTATATGGCCTGGAAACAATTCAAGAAATTCCATCTTCACAATTGGCAAAATGGGAGGCCAAATATTGGCGTAGAATATTACATCTTCCAAACTGCATCCCTGTTGCCTGGTTAAGGTATGAGCTTGGTCTAATTTCAATACAGGCACTTTACAATTGGCGCAAATGTTCCTTCTTTAGGAAATGTCTACTGTCTACCAGAGCACAAGTTTTGCTAAAACATGTTTCATTGTATATGTTTTCCTCTAAACAGCTTTTCATTAAATCCTGGCTAATGAATGTCTATCATGTGCTAATCCAAGCAGAAGTATTGTTAGACTTATTAATACAAAGCCCAGACAAAGCTAAATTAAAAATATACCATACTGACTGGATTTCAACCCGTACTGCATGTTTAACATATCTTGATGCTGATGAGGCTCGTTTTCCACACAAGAAAATACGCACCTTATCATCCTATTTAATTCGATGTCCATCCCCTAAATATCGGCATCACATTCTAAAATTACGATTTAACCTGTGGAATACTAGAGAGTTACAAGTCAAAAGGAGACAGTTGAGTAACTCTGGAAACTTCTGCCGCTTTTGCAATTCGGTGGACATTCGTGAAACCATGATGCATCTCATTACGGAATGTACTGTGCTTCGTCCCCTGCGAGAAACTCACTACGCGCAACATTGTAATTATTTACATCTTGCCTCTCAAGATTTGTCATGGTCTCTGATCCTATGTTCAGGCTATCTGCCATTGCAGATCGCTACTGTAAATTTCCTTTTAAGTTTAAATCTAGAACCTAAGCAATCAAATAACTAATCAATTAACACATGGATTATTCAATTTATTTGATTTTCTGTATTCTTTAACTGATTAACCTGTTGCTATCTTTTAGGTTCCTTTTACTGTACTTTCTTTGTGTCTTCATTTCCTTTTTTTAGTTTTTGTTCAATTGTTAGTATCAATTTTAGTATCAATTTTACTATATAATTTTGTTATATGCTTATGTATTTTGTAATTGTATTTGAAAGGTTGATTTATTTCAACTAAATCAAATTAAAAAAAAATATATATATAACTATCTTGTAACCTGTATATATACTGCTAATGACTATGTAACTATATTGCAACCTGTATATATATTGCTAATGACCATGTAACTAATCTTTGTACTGTAACAAGTGCCACGATGTCCTCGGGCTGTTGTGCACTATATAAATACAAATAAAACAAACCTTGTACAACGTCTGTACACCTGAGCCTGCTTTCCTCAAAGATAGGCTTCAAGACAGGGTCAAGACTTTATAAGAATCCAAAGCCTCAGCCCGTCAGTGTAGGAGTTAGGAGGAAGAAGAAAGACAGGTGGCGCAAGAGCAGAAGCTGGAATAAGGGATCTTGGAGAGTGCTGGAGGAAGAAGTGCAGAAGCAGATGGAAGGAGTTTGGAGGAGACCAGAGAGGAGGCAGTGTAAGTCCAGAGAGGGTGACATCACTAGTGGAGATTAGCGAGAGTATGGAGGTGGCGGAGGAAATTACATTGGAAAAGGGGACTAAAGAGCTAGAGTGTGAGTTGGTGTGGAGGGGTTAAACAATCAAAGAGGGGTGTCTATAGTATCTAAGGAGGAGACAGAGGTGTGTCATGAGCTTGGTGGTAAAGATATAAAAGAGTTGACTAAAGATGTGTTGTTTGTGAAGAAGATAGGAGATTTGTTTAAAAATATGGTTATTGGAGAGATCCTGGTAATGGAGGAGTTTGAGTCACAAGGAGGTAATAGGAGAAGAGAACAAGAATATGTAGGGGAACGGGGAGCGACAGAGAGAACAATACAGAGAATAAGGTAGGTAGGAATAGATCAACAGTGGTTGAGTAAAAAGAGAGCGCCTGAAGAGTGAGATTAAGATATTGTGAGGGAACTTATAAGAGAAACAGAAGAAGTAGAATTCAAGGAGGAAGTTGGAGGAGATACCCCGAGAATGAGCAAGCGAGTGCTACAGAAAGGGATGAAGAAGACCTGCCAATGTGGAAGAGGATAACAAAGAAGAGGAGACTGTTCAGGAATTTTAGGAGCATGATAGGCGTGCTTGGTTTTCAGAGGAGGGGGTGGGTGAAGAGCTGAAGGAGGAATTAGCAAAAGGTGTTAGATATTGGAAGATGGAAGAGGAGAAGATGAGAAAAGGGTGGAAAGATCTTGAGAGAGAGGACAAATACATAAGAAGGTTAAATGAGCAAGAAACAGAGCCAGTGAAAAGATAACAGAAAGGGACAGTGAGAGTGTCAAAATACTAGGGCAGCATTAAAGTAGAAGGAGGTTTTAAGGAAAGCCATTTCCCAGACAGTATTAAGGGGTACAAGAGAGTCTGACTGAGTCTAGGCACGTATGAGAGGTAGGAAGCGAAAAGAGTCAGTAGCGAAGCAGTGGGGGGTGGTAGGGAGGGGATAGGGACAGAGGTAACCAGAACCAGGGAAAGGTTAGGAAACTCAGTAGAGAGACCAGGATCCCCAGGAGGCCATCAACCTCGCCTGGACCAGCTCCTCTCAATGAGAAAACAGGACACTCCTTTTGTCCAAACCCATTTGTTGTTTTGGCCCCAACCTGTACACAAGTCCTGAATAAACACTGTTTTGCCTTTTATTGCTGAGCTGTGTTGAAGACTTAACATCTACTGTAAGTTTGCCTAATGCTACGTACCAAAGCCATGAATGTCCACCTACCCTACTAAACCAGTGCCAACAGCCAATTTCACAAGTGCCACTGAACAGAGTCATGCACGGATTCATATCAACAGCAGTGTGAAGATGGGGATGAGTGATTGAGGTGAACAACCAAAGCCTAGGCCATGAGTTGACAATGTAATATCGGCAGCATATGCACTGTGAGAAACCCAAGGGTATTCTCACTCCTAGACCCCTTGGATCCTCTCTGAGGGGGTCAGGGAAAGCCATCTCTATTGGATCCCGATCCTGAGGGTGGAGAAGCGAGGGATGATCACATGGGTGGAGGGTCCTGGGGGACTGGGAGTTAGCTACCCTTGGGCAAGACATGGTATCCCCCTTTCCCTAATGACAACCAACCCAACCCCCCCCAACCTTTATGAACTATTGTAAGCCAGCTCCCCTTATTTCTCCACATTTGACACTTAACAGTGCGCTGACGAAGAAGAGGCAACTTAGAGCAATGAAGACTATGCTCTTTTACCACTCTAGTACTGGGACGAGGAAGATGCCTGCTAAGAGCAGTGAAGGTCGGGCATGTCGGTTTAATGGTGGTGAGGCAAGGCAGAGTAGTCATCCACACCTGCAGGTGTGACTCCCTGGAGCAGACTGGGAAATGTGAAGGGAGTCGTGCAGGAAGGCTGCCCCTTTGCTTTCTACTCAATGTGCTCATTCCTCTGTGGTGGAGGACCACATCAGGAGTGTCTGAGGGGCAGGTACTGGAGCCATGATGCTAGCGGAAGAAGGCTGTGTGGTTGGCGCTGCAGCACAAACTCCTAAGAGCGACTGGTGAGTTTCTAGTGATTGAGAAACCTGGCACGCGCGTGTATCGGAGTGGTTGCGTGCTTTGGAATAGCACATTTTTGAAAGTCTGCAATCCTTTTCATTTACAATTGACAAACAGTTTGGAATACTTCATAGCGGAGTGGTCCCATGTGACGAACACCACGTCTCTGAACAATGAACTCTGCAATTAACGTGAAACAAACAAATACTGAGCTACAGATAAAGTGAAAATAGATCATAAGCAAGAGGCTAATTATTGAATACCGAACTGAATGTAAAGCCTTGCTACTAAACCAAATTAAACTTTTTGGAACCCAGAAAAGGGGAAAAAACGTTAAATCTAAGCAAACCATTATATGCAAACAAATAAGCAAACATATATATGAGTGTTACAAGCTTATAACAAGCAAATCAATATACATGAAAGAGTTAAAGGACTACTACAAACAAACCATTATATGCTGAAGTGCAAAAATGAATATAACTTGAAACAAACAACAGTATGCTCAAATCCTAATTAACCATGGAATTTCCAACCTGTATACAAGCTGTAAAATGATCTGAACAAATATTAAAAAGAACATTAACTGAACTGGGGAAACAAGAATTGCTTGTATTTTTTTAACTATGTCACTTGGAACTTGGGGAAGGAAACCCTCAGTCCTAACCAGGAGCATTTCATTTAAAGGGGCCTCATTCCAAGTTGGGCGGTAAGGGATACCGGGCACCGGTAAGTAGACCTGTGCCAGTAATCCCTTACCGCCCAATTCCGAGCTCCCTTAGCGGGTACCATAAGGAACGTATGGTCTGACCACACGTCCCTTACGGGTCCCGCTAAGGGACCAGGGCGCTAATAACGGGCTTGCTAGTCGCGAGCCCGTTATTAGCGCCCTCCCCATTCCCAATGAGCCCTATGGGGCTCAAATGGGAATGGAGAATGGTTTGTTCAATGAGGACTTACCGGTCCCTCAAGGGTCGGAATGCACCGGTAAGTCCCCATTGAACAAGACCAGACTCGGACACGGTATGGGAGGCAGCCATGGTGCTGATAGAACCATGGCTACCGCCCATCTCGTAATGACCCCCAAGGTTGTTTGAACTATATCACTTGAAACTTGGGGAAGGGAACCTTGAGTTCTAACCAGGAACATTTAATTTCAAGGTTGTTTGAACTGTGTTACTTGGATCTTGGGGGAAGGAAACCCCCAGACCTGAATAAGACTATTTTGTCCTACATGTAAGAAGGGGAACTTTGAGACTTCTTTTTGTGGAACTGTTTTATACTTGGGGAAAGGAGCTGGAAGAAGCTCAAAACTTTAGGTTAAACACTGTTTTCTTTTGATTGTTGACATCCCTACTCCTTGTATAGATCACGTGTGAGATCAAGCATAGGTTTTGGAAGCAGACAGATTCCTAGGTTGAACTCTTTGACACAGACTTTCCTTAGTTTTATTTAGGTAGGGAAATCCCACCTTAGCATAGGGCAAGTTAGGCCCTTTTCCATCCCAACATTTAAGTTAATACATTATTTGTTTTGAATCTGGAATCTGTTGTCTGTGTCCTCCTTCATGATGCCTTCACAACACACTGTGCTAAAACGTCACATACGGTCAGCTATTTCTCCTGATAAGAATGCAGGGAATAGTGGGATTCCATGTTAGTCTTTGGTTTGTAACATTACTAGCTCTAGTGGAGGCTATGTGTACCAACCAAAGTCCTCCCTGTTCAGACAACATCTGCTTCATAACTGTGTCTGCTCTGGACAGCATTCATCTGTATCCCTTCAACTGACATGTTTGTAGCAGCGGACATGTCATTTCCTGGAAGAAAGTACAGTTATGAGGGCCGGGAGCATCCAATCACATTCCAATGTTATGTGAGAAGAAGACCAGCAGCTGTGTTATGTGTTGAGACCTGCAGAACTGGCAATATGCCCCCCAGACAGGTTATAGTAACATCTGAAAAACAGAGTGCTTTACTTCTTTATTACATATTGTACCCTCAATATGAATTCTATGGAAGATCTCCATTCCAGATGACGCTCTGCATAACATTATGAACACTTCCGGTAAAATACAGACACAAAGATCAAGGAAGGAGGTAGAATGTTGACAAGCAACTTCTGCTTTTCATTTGGCTTGTTGCATCAACGATTCACGTCACCATTGTAATCCACTGACCTTCCCATTCTATTCCCTCTCAGCCTGCATTTTATCTGGACTGTGACATGGTTATTGCTCTTTTGGAACGTATGGCTCATTCCAAGTACTTTGGCATGCCCGGAACCCTGGTGCTGCATGGATTCCCCGCTTGGTGACAGTTCCCCGCTCTTTGCTCTGATACAGCCTCCATTTCCACTAAGGAGACTTAGCAGGTAAGGAGAAGCAGGTTCAATGCAAGTGTGGGTTGCTGAAGGTTTGTGCATATCTGGATGTTCCCAAACTGGTTTATGTCCTTTTGTGTCTCTGCAGCGCTTAGTATGGTCAAGAGTCCTCTCCCATCTAGGCATGCCTTGAAGGCAGGCTTTACCATTCCAGGGAGTCAACACGTTTCTGTCACAGAAGCAATCATTTGCAGCTGGTGGAGGAACACCTGGAATACTGGGGTTAGGTATCCGAGTTGATTGATTCCCTTTTGTTGGCCATTGGTAAAGATGGTGTGAATGGTGTTTAGGCACCCTGTACCTCACTAGTATGCTCCTTATAGCCTGCACCAATGACATTCAGTATGAACAATTGGTTGGGTATGACCAGTATGTTAGCAGCCATGGTCTGACTTGCATAGGCCAGTTCTTCCCTGATTTCCTAATGAGTCCTCTGGTGTTCTTCCCTGCTCTGACGTCTCCTCAAATGGTTTGACCAATCGCTCAAACAACCACAGAATGTACTGAGGGGGCTCTACAAAACTCCCATGATCAGTCTTGTGTCCCTGACAATGGCCTGTCCCTAATGGCATCACCATCATTGCCTCCGACCCAGCTGCTGAATCATCTAAATTTGGGGTGTCTGCCTTACCTGTTCCGCAATCAGTTGAGTTAATGGCAAGGCTTTCAAAGGGGCTCTGGTATTGGAAGCATGAACCATGTCTGTGCATTTTCCCAGGTAGAGATCAAACACTGTGCCTCGCCCTACTGACCCAGTACCCATCAAAGATGCAGGCCTAGTTAGGGCCAACATCCTACTGGGTCACCATGGATGTTTGTTCCGGGGGATGTGTGCCTGTAGACTTTAATTATGTGTGGGCATAGAAAAGGGAAGAGTTAAAAGGGCTGGCATAACAGGTGTGTCCCATTTCACACAAAAAGAAGAATGATATCTAGAAGATATTGCAACTGCTCCCTGAAAATCCCTGTTTGATGTGTGCCTGAGGCACCGTGTAAGAAGATGGCAAGGGTGGGTATGTGTGCTCATTAGGACATGTTCTGCAGTACTAGATACGTTGATGTGCCATGCAAAAACCTTACAGAGCAGTGAGAACTTTGCCATAGAATATGATGCCATTGACATACATTGATTAATTTGGGCCAGCACAACATATAACATGGGACCAATTGTGCGCTTCACATCATCCCTTCATCACCCCTTTCTTCACCATGAACCACGACATTACATAGGACTGTTCCAATGGCATATGTTCCCAAGCTTACATTTGGATCACATCCAACCCCCACTGAAGAGGCATTCCTTCAGACATACCCTGTTCTTCAGTATCTGCTTGTGCTTCTCCAGTCTGTATGGATTAATGGTAATAGCGACAATTATATTTGAATGTTTCTACATGTTTTAGGGCATTAATTATGCTACCTGGAGAGCAAGCCCCTTACTATTCCAATGTCATTACAAAATAAAATGACAGAATGCAAACTTATTTACAAAATTAGAATACGTATCATAAATCATAAATGAAGTAAAGTTGTATACGGATAGGAAAGCCTAATACTTGACCTACATTATAACTAAAATAGCTTACATTTATCATTTTCTCTTTTACAAGTCACTGTTTATATCTCATTCTGTTAACTTGTAAGCTGTGGACTTTAATGCACATAAAAACATATGTTTGTGTAAAGCAACCATTGGTTACTCTCTGGAAAGCAACTTCAAAAACATACCATTTAGAACAATGCATGAAGATGAACAGCGTAATTGAGTTTACTTAAGACAATAGGCCCTCGTCCCAAACTCCAAAAATAACATTAAACACAAGCAAGATATTTGAAATCCAGGCCGAAGCATGGACTTATTTTCCATGTTAATTTAAAAGACCACCTCTGTAATGGACCTCTGTAATGGATTACTGGACGTCTGGCTGTCAAGTAAGTGGATCTCAGAAGCATTAAGTTTGAGAAATAATATGCATCTGTTCCATTAGGCTTTAGTTGATAGATCATGAGCCACAGTTGGTTTCTAATAATAACGACCACGCAAAGCACAGATGAGTTTCAGCTAATCAATAGTCAAAATCAACTTTACAATTGTGCATTCTGACAGGTGACTATTGGAAATAGATTACCAACTGTAATTTCTGAACCATTTGTCTCACTAATAAACTGAATGCATACCTGGATTTAGCAGAATGACATTAATCTAATGCATACCATGAAGTAATTTTAAAATGTTTATTTTGTGCATACAGATGTGAACCATGTCTTTGACGTGTTTTGAGTGAGATTCAGCGTTCAATAAAGTGGGCTACATTGGAGCCATCTGGTGAGTGGGGGTCTCTTTGTGAGGGCTGGGAATTTAGCCGCGTAGTCCATAAATGGGTCCCATATGTTCGGGGTTCTGTTCAGGGAACCTGCTCGTATTGCCGTGATTTTCTCGGCTACTGCTATATCCCAACATTTGGACCACCATAGAGCTATCGAAGGGCCGCCTTCATCTTTCCACAATCGTGCCATTGCGATTTCTGCCGTTAGCAGTAGGTGCGTGCATAGGCAGGGTATTTGCCGTGAGATCGGAAATGCCCTGTTTCCAGTTTCGCCCAACAGGACAATTCCTGGGTCCCAGGGTATGAAGAGACCGCAGGACCAAAGCAAGTAAAATAATGATCCGGGGACTGGGCAACCACGTCAGCAGGTTCCAGGGATATCCGGGTTGGCCATGTGAATTTGGGTTGGGGTGATATAGTATCTATAGCAAAGTTTATAACCCCCATCCCTGTTCGTGATGCATTGCGAGCTTTTGTGCAATCTGGCCCATATTTTCCCCCATTCTTCCCGCGCTATTTCTCGCCCTAGGTCCTTTTCCCACTCTAGCATATATCTTTCTTTTTTTATGGGGTCTGACCTAGGAGGCGGTAGATGATCGAGGTCCTACCCCTACTGGTTGGTGTTGTTAAAGAGAGCTCCAGCGCTGTCAGTTCACTAGAGCATTTTTCTCGGGTTATCCTGTGGGACATCCAGTGCCTGATTTGGGTATAGCGGAATCTTTCCCGCTCCCCCACTCCAAATGTTATTTTGCACCTCTCGAACATGATGGGTGAGCCCTCTTCTAAAAAGTCGCTAGTTTTACCCAGCCCACCCTCTATCCAGGCTTGAAAATCCAGCGGGGGCCTTCCCGGTGAGAAGTCAAGGTTATTCCAGACGGTGGTCAGGGGTCCCAAGGTGCTCCATATGCCCCATTTCCGAGCTGCAGCTTTCCAGCAATGGACCGTTACAGTTGTGGCTGATCAGGGACCGCTATTTGCCTGTGGCTTTATGTTTGGTAGGTGTGGGAGATCAGATAATGGGACCGGACACCAGAATTCTTTGATTTGCTTTCATTTCGGGGGGCTGTTTCTTGCACCCAGGAGAATGTGCGTGATAATTGAGCGACTGGGTGTATCTAGCCATGTCTGGCACTCCCAGCCCTCCCTGTGCTTTCCCCCTTAGCATAATTCGTTTGTTAATTCAGGGTTTTTTCCCTCCCCATACAAATTCTAGTATTTTCTTTTGTAAAGCTTTTAGGGCTGGGCCCGGGACATGTATTGGTAGTGCTGCGCAGTGGTACAGCCATCTGGGAATCAGGTTCATTTTGACGGCGGTAATTCGCCCGAACCAAGAGATTTCATGCTGTTTCCACCTTTTAAGGTCGTTTTGTAGGTCACGGATTAATTGAGGGATGTTGCTTGAGTACAACCATGTTGGGTCTTTTGTGATTTGGACCCCGAGATATTCGATTGCACCCTTAGCCCATGGGATTGGTGAAAGGGGGGTTAGGGAATCTCTTTCTTGTGTGGAGAGATTGATGGCTAAGGCTGAGGACTTGGATAGGTTCACCCTGAATCCTGATAGGGCCCCGAATTCCCTAATTTCCTCCCATATTGCTCCCAGGGATGTTGCTAAGTTTGATGCTGTGATTAATACATCATCTGCGTATAACGCGATTTTGTATTCTTGGTCTCCCACCGTTATCCCCTTTATACTCCCATTCTGTCTAATTCTAGCAGCAAAGGGCTTCATAGACAAGGCGAAAACCAGGGATGAGAGTGGGCAACCCTGTCTGGTGCCCCTAGATATGTGTATATGTCCTGACCTGGTGCCATTGACCCGCAGTTGCGTTGTGGGAACTTGATAATTAGCCATCACCCAAGTGGTAAAGTTGGGGCCAAAGCCAAAATGTTCGAGAACCGCTTGAATGTAACCCCAGTCTACCCGGTCGAAGGCTTTGTGGGCATCTAATGAGATCACGGCCATCCCTACCTTCATTTTGTAGGCGCTTTCAATTATATCCATTGTTCGCCTAATGTTGTCGTGGGTCCCTCTTCCCGGAATAAATCCTGTTTGATCTTGGTTAATTAAGAACGGGAGGACGGGCCCCAGTCTCCTGGCTAGTACTTTGGCGAAAATCTTGCCGTCATTTTTCAGGAGTGATATCGGGCGGTAAGAGTCAGGTAATTCGGGATCCTTCCCGGGTTTATGTAGTAGGACATTGATCTAGTGACTGATCTACGGACAGGAAGGAGTTAAATAAGGCGGCCATCTGGGGTGCTAAAATTCTTGCAAATTTTTTGTAAAAGTTTCCGGAGAGGCCATCTGGTCAAGGAGCGGTGGATTTGAGGGTTTTGATGGATTCAATAATTTCTTCAATATTGATGGGGGCTTCCAGGGATTCCAGCTGGGTTGAGCTTTGGGGGATGTAGCACTCAGGTATTCCGGTAGATTGTCTAGAACCGCAGGATCTCCAGACATTATAGATTTATGATGCCTCATCAGTTCATTGATTTTATCTATCTCAGAGTAGTGCAGCTTCCCATCTTCACCTCGTAGCTTGAGAATGTTGTTTCGGCCGTGGATCGTTTTTAGCTTCTGCACTAGTACTTTATTTGCTTTGTTCCCTTTGCTGTAATAGAACTGTTTTGTATATGCTAATGATTTGGCTGTTCAGTCGGCACAATGCATTTCTAGAGCTATTTTAGCCTTTCTCAGGGATCTTTCTACTTTTCTGGTGTAGCGTGCTTTCAATTTCGCTTCTAGTTGGATCACTTCTTTTTCCAGCTTAGTTGTTGCGATGTTTGATATTCTTCTCTGCTCCACTCCTGCCCTGATCAGCGAGCCTCTGACTACCGCCTTCATTGCGTCCCAGATGATGTTGATAGGAGAGGTCTCCATAGTGTTCTCTTTGAAGTAGTTGATTATTGTGTCCTCCACTTCTTTTCTGATGCTAACATTTAGTAATAGGGAGTCGTTAAATTTCCAATACCTCTGAATAGTGTTTCTTTGGCCTGATATGGCTAGATTCACGGAGACTGGAGCGTGATCGGAGATCATGCAGGTATGGATTTCTGCGTTGTTTACGCATGGGAACAACACTCTGGAGATTAGAATAAAGTCTATTCTTGAACATCCCTTGTGAACATTGGAGTAGTACGTGTTGTCTTGTGAATTGTCATTAAATAGTCTCCAGGCATCAAAGGTCTGTGTTACTCTGAACAGTTTAGATGGTAATGTGGTTTTTACCACTATCACATGTTGATGCAAGGAATCACATGTAAAATGAATATATCAGTCCATTTGTTTTTTTAATGTATTTATTGTGACATGGTTTACAAGAAACCGTTCACGAACATTAAAATCACACTTCACCTTATGGTAAAACAATACAGATTAAAAGCCTCTTAACATTTCTAGACTTAACAATTGATCTCACAATTAAAAAAAAACATATCTCCTTACCAGCACATTTCTTTAAGTGTTGGGAAAAAGTATTAAAATTAATCAAATAGCAGCTAAAATCAAAGAAATTCTATGTCAAAATTAGTTGGTGGATATAAATCTTATATCATGGACAAACGGACAGAAATAAGGAGATCAGCTGGGGTTCAAAAGTGTGCCCTGAAAGGTTAATAGAAAGGTACCAAAACGAGACCCCTCACCACCTTGAAGAGGCATTATCAGGGAATCCAATGAACAGGCACAGGAAGATACCAAAGATGGCCAAGAACAGGAAAAATCCCCAAAGCACAACCAAGTTTAATCCAGTTCAACAAATCCTAAGGGCAAGCCAACTGAAGTTCACAAAAACAATCCAAAGTCCAAAACCAGGTCTGCTTCCTAGGCGACAAATTCAAAGGGAAATCCACAAGAGTTTGCAAACACAGTTCAGAGTCCAAAACCAGATCTTGTTCCAGGGTGACACATCCAAAGGAAAATCCACAAGAATAGCACAGGAAGCCGAGGTCAGGAAATGAAAAATCCAGGGGAAGCAGAGAAAACGGTTGAAAGCAGACACTCTCCGGACGTAGGTTTGTTAAGGAGCAAGAAGTGGCAGACCTTCATGGCTTAAAAGCTGTCTGAACCAGAAAAAGCAAAGGGGCAACGCTGGTGTCACGTGATATGTGGTGATGTCATCATGTTTAATGTGATGATGACATGCATTGCTGCAACGTCATTCTGCTCCCATGCCTATCGGGAAATGTAGTTCGCAAACAAGTGTCGCGGTACAACCGCCAAGGATGATGCCAACGCTTTCATCTATGGAGTGAGCGCCGGACTCCCAGTCCCTCTCAACTAACAATAACTCCTAAGGATTCTAGACAAGGACATTCAACAAACAGATTCTCCAATTTTTCCACATGTGTCATGTTTTTACAGATTCTACAAGATTGTGCTTCTCTCAGAATTTGTGATCTGGCCCCAACAATTTCATGGGTAGGAAACAAATTAAAATGCAGTTGCATTTTAGGTGGTGCCATATTTTAATGGGAAATTTCTCTAAGTATTTTGATAGAAAATGTAAAGATCTCTCTGATAATGAGACATATTTAAATAAAACTATACTATGAAACTCTATCTCTTGTCATACACAAATCCATGTGCCAGAGCATCTTTTTTTACATCAGTTAGATTATGTTTTAGATCGTCTGCAGTTACATTTAGTAAAGTTAATAGGTCAGAACACATTTTTTTCCAACTTAAAATGTCTTGAAAGATCTTGTCTTCTTTTAGAGGAAGGTTACCAAATAATGACTTATTAGGAGGATCTACATGTTTTACATAAAGGTACAAAACTTTACAACTAACCCTGCTCTGTCAGGAAAGAGAACCTAATTCATAGCAAATGACTGCTACGAGGACTCCCTTAGGTAAATATAAAACATCTTCAGAACAACCCTTCTAGTCTTGGCCACAGAGAAATATAAATGAGATCTATTATTTCTGCTCGATATACAATACAAGGAATCACCTTAGATTTATAAATCTTTATTAAAGGCAAGATCAAGGACCATTCACACTTTTTATAAACTATTCTCGCTTGAATCGCAAATGCTAGAACTGTTATACAAGCCTTGTGTTGTAACCTCTTAAGGCAGATTCTCGACTAAATAAAAAAAAACAGGTATATGAAATTGTCAACCACTTCGATGTTACTCTGATTGAGTCTCCAGTAAAAACAATTATTTTCTTACAAGGATTCATAATCATGATTTTGGAGAATTCTAAGTTGTTTTTTCTTATATAGAATTCAAGAACATTTAGCATACGCTGAAGCTCAACTGGGTTTTGGTCAAGCAGGACCAAATCATCCGCGTATGCTAGCCGATACTCTGAATGGGAACTCAGGAGGGGGAAATGCTCTATTAGCCTCAAAAGATTCCTGAAAGTCGGAAATAAATAGGTTGAACAGGGCTGGTATCAAAACACAGCCCTGACGCAACCCCCTATACTCCCCGATCCTCACGCACATCAGTGCATCTACATTTAATCTAACTTTTATTAAGGTATTTTAATGCAAGTACCTCTTAATGCTAACTAAAATATCAGGACAATCCCTATTTCAATAGTTTGTTCCAAAGTAGGTTCCAGTTCACTCACTCACTCACATATCTTTGTTAAATCAATGAATGTTAGAGAGATAGGTTGATTTTTCAGATAAGTGTTTATTTATACCAGAGATAAAATAAAACAATTAAAAGAAGTACTCAGACCTTTCCTGAAACCAGATTGATAAATGTCGGTTCTAGCACTATCCACTGTGCATCGTAGTAGATGTCTTAGAAGTATTGCTGACTTTTTTTTACTGGAAACATCCAGAAGGGAGGTGGGTCGATAGTTTTGAGGGTTCTGCCTATCACGCTTTTTATATATTAGGACAAAGTGAGAAACCTTTCAAGAAGGTGGAGTCATTTTTCGTATTATTTAATCTGTCTGTTTAATATTTCCAAGATGTGTGCCCATAGCCTTGGATCTCCATTTAGAGTTAAGTTAGAAAGTCCATCATGGCTGGGTGTTTGAGAGTACTTAGTTTTTTTTATTAGATCGAATTTATCTTCATAGGAAAATATTCAACACGTTATATATATCAGTTCTCAGTTTTCACTCCTGAGGGGGCTAGTTTGTAGGTGACATATCCCCCTTATGATACAGCAAATTCAATGGGCCTAGAGAAGCAAGGAGGTGGGTGTGAAAAAGTTAAGGGAATCAAACACATGGTTGTCAAATCCAAAACGCTTTGTCAAATAGTGCTGCTTGTGTGGGATTTATTCTAGAATAAAAAGTGATGTTACCATAGAAAAAAATAGGCAAGCAAATTGAACATTTTCTCACTGTGTGGTGACATACAACCAATTTGCCTTAAGAAACGTGCACCAAAGTTTGCAGAAGAGAAAGAAAACTGTGCTTACCGAGCATTCTCTAACCAGGCCACAAGGGGACCGGAGCAGGCGCGCATCTTCTTATCTAGATGCAAATTTGCTAACAAGAGATATCCGGAGACATGTCTTTTCTGACCCTTAGACTTAAATCAACAAAATAGTAAGTAAAAACGACCCAATGTACTTAAATAACATTCCCTTAGAAATAGAACTCTGAAAGGGATGGGTATTGCTCTCGAAAAATTAAGTAACATAATCAATTCCCTGGGTTGGTTTTAGAAAAGTAATGCCTGCCTGAATTGTTTTTTTTTTAATCCGATTTCACTGATTCAACAAAGGATTTCTACAGGCCTGTATGAAGCAGCCTGTTGTATACCTAAATGTCACAAAGTAGAATAATTCCCAACGAATACGAAATAGAAAGGGGAGAATTTTTAAAGGAAAGTTTACTGTAGAAACCTAACATTTACTGTCATTCAAAAGTGTTTCATTGACTTTAAACAAAAATGTTCCTTTTTAAACCGTTTAAAATTCGCCCTTTCCTGTATTCACATTTTAAAACCCAACCTATTAAAAGGTATTTGTTATTGTATACAGAATAGGGATTCCGAACACATTACAACGATGTTGTAATAGGAATTATTTTGCTCAGCCCAGCCCAGCAGAAAATCTAATTCAGTGGAACAACAATAGTTTGATTATATAAAGGTGATCTCCTATGCTGACAATTTAGAGTTGGATTTTATATTCAAAGTACATTAGCACATTTGTTATGCTATTCATTCACATCTGTTTTTCTTTGTATAATTTGTTCTATACATTTAAATGAAAATCTTAGTGAGGCAAAAATAGGCAGGGTTCATGCTCATTGTACACTAAAGTTACCTGTAGTGTTTTAAAAAGTATGTTCCCAAGCATTGAAAGTTAGGGGACCATCTGCATTACTCTGGTTTACTATTTTAAATAAAACAACAGCCTGTGTCCTGTCCCAGATCGTGGGGTCGGATTGTTGCGAAAGGGACCAGATTCATGATAGCTCTCTATAACCAAAGAATCATTACAACTATAAATATGAATTTGCTGGCTATTTCATTTCAAGACACATGTTCTTCTGTAAGGTCTTTCACGACAATCTCTTTCCATTTGGTGCATTCACTAGAAGGCTGTGTGCTGTCACCAGTCTGACTTGCATCTGCTTTTTCTCACCATCCAACGAAGTAGGAAGGATCGGTACATTTGACTGTATTTTACCTTAAGTTGCACAACACTTCTATCAACCTTGGCCTGTGCGCAGAAGTACCTACAGATGTCTTCCAAGGTATTTTGCTGCTGCTGGGGGCTCGTTGTGCCTCATGTTACAGCAATGTGACATAAGACCGTACCTCTCATGCCACTATCAACATTACAGCATAGCTGAAGTCTGCCATTTTTCAGTCCATCCTTGCTTCCTTGTTCCATCTGTGCTATGTCTTGTGAGGCGCTATTGTCATAGTCAGATGTGGATGTAGTGTGTCTAGTAGTCACCATGGGTTCCACCTAAATGGCTTATGATTCAGAAGGAGTGGTCATGTCAGCGGTGCTGGAGGGGTCTGGAAATGTTTCTCCCTTTAAGGGTATCATGTCTACATAGTGCTCTTCTTTACCTGAGGTGCTAGTAGCACTGATTGATGTCACTGACAAGGCTTTTCAGAATCTACAAATTCACACTTGAAATGCTGGTCTGGATGGACAGTTTCTGCTACATCTGGCCTCTTTTTATATGCTCCGGGCCACATTCAGTTCAGCCCAGAGATGATTGCGAATGTTTCCAGGTGCTACTAGTTGGTGCCTGAAGAGGATGTTTCTAGGGCAAGTAGGCAGGTGTGGGTCCAGGATTCACAGGTGTACCTCTTCAGCCTTCAAAACGGGACATGCAGGCAGTGTTGTGCCATTTGCAGATTTCATAGATGATTGCCAGGTTGAGGTGCTGTGCATGTAGTTATTCATAATTTTAATGATCTATTAGATAACATAGAAGTGTTGTCTGCCTGTTGTTCAGAGCCATCTGGGGGCCCAGGCAGATAGCTCCAGGTGGCTTAGGGGGCTAGCTTCATCTTAAAAGCTGCAGTTGTGAGCAATACAGTGCTGTTATATATTGTGACCCAAGTAGTATCCCCCTTTGTGCCACCCATCCATCCACTGATGTGTGCAGATGGCATCACAGTACTGTTGCAGCTACACATATGTGTTGGCTGTCCCTGGCTCTGATGTTACCAGTCTGAAGAAGGATATGTACTTGAATATCAATGACGACTGAAATGGTGGTCCATATGGGTGTGCTAATTTGATTGTCAGTAGAGAGAGTGTGTTCTGACAGACTCACCTGGCTTTGGTGGGCACTAGGATTGTTGTGGGCATGGGCCTTTCTGGCCTTTCTCTGGCACCATGCATTATGTGGCAATACACAGTTCTTGAGCCTTTAAAGCTTTTGTGTACTAGCATTTATTTGGCATTATTTATCAAAATGACCATTCTCATGTATGGGCCCTACCTTTGTGTGGGCACAGTGTGTTTGTTCATTCTGAATGTAATTTTGGCCTTTGATTATTCATGGCTGAGTGTGCTTCCTGCACCTGGTGATGTGAATGTGAGTTGTTCGTCAGAGCTCTTGCTTTTGATGTTGATATATCAGGAGGTGAAACCTTTGACCGGCTGCAAATTCCTCCCCGCATATTTTGGGCTGTTCTGTATGCCATGATTCCAATTCATGCCCGTTCCAGCTCCTCATATGAGCGGTGTGTTCTATGAGCTGTATTTGCTGGGCACATTGTAGTCCTTTGGCTCGAGGAATCAGTCATATTGCACAGCATTGCCCATATATCGTGCTTGGACAAGGGACATTTTGGTTCCTCATGCATTTCTGGAGATGTGCTGGTAAGTGCTCTGAAATGGTCTATTCGCGTTGATGCTTTGTAAAAAGTCACAACTTTGTAGGTTCTTTGCATTCTGCTATTTGTGGACTTTTTTCTTCGATTGTTTCAACTGGACTCAACAAACCATAATGTTTTCTGCCAGTACATTTTTCCGGGAAGTTCTGAAATTAAGTCATCGGGATTAAATATTGAGTACACTTTGCTGCTACATAGACCACACAGTTTTTTAGGCAAAGTCACTGAGATTGTACAAAATCTGTAACTACTTGCAAAGACGTTCATTCTCTACTTTCATTCTTGAACAACTTGCTATATCAGCTGTATATCTTATTGTGATATCATATTTGGTTATACACAGGTGCTCATCATTGCAGTACAGGGATTTAGGCACTACTTATTTATTTATTATTTATTTTTACATTTATTTAGCGCACATAACCTTTGGCATCGAGGCGCTGTTACTACCAGGTACATTCAGCTTATGGAAAGGCAGGAATCGCAGCAGAACAAGTGAACAAAAGCAGTAGTTGCAGGTGAACAGCCACGTTTTCAGTGCCTTTCTGAAAAATCAGTAGGATTGTTCCATTCTTAGGTGTGGAGGGAGTGAGTTCCATCGGTGTGCAGCCACAGAGGGGAAGCTGGCGCCTCCACTTTTCGATCGCTTGAATGTGGGAGGGGCAAGTCTGTGGGTGTAGTCTTTCTCACAGGTCTGGTGGATTGGGCTCTCACAAAGCACTGGAATAAGTTGGGAGGGGCTGAACTGGAATGGCATCTGTGAGCGATAGCAAGTGTTTTGACGATGATCCTTTCCTTTATGGGTAGCCAATGGGAGCTTATTTGTGCCTCGGATATGTTCTCCCTTCGAGGGATGTTGAGAGCTGCACAGATTGCATTTTTCTGGATCACTTAGAGCCTGTGGATGTTGTGAGCCGAGGTGCCGGCTAAGAGGGTGTTGCAATAGTCTAGCCTTGCACTGATGATGGCTCTAGCAATTGTGAGGCAGTTGTTAGGGTCTAGGAATGGTTTAGCTGCATTGTTTAACTTGGTCGTGTAGTTGGCTGAGGTGGAAATGGCGTTGGTCTGACTTGCTAGTGGAAGAGAGGGATCAAGGTATATGCCTAGGGTCTTCACTGAGGTGGACATTAACCCGTCTATGGTGAAGTTGGCGTATTGGGGGCAGAGGTTTTTCGTGACCAACAGCAGCCTAAATACCAGGATCTTTGTCTTTTCGTTATTGAGACAGAGGCCGTTCACTGCCATCTATTCTTGGATGGAGAGGTAGATGGTGGTCAGTGGGTGGGCAGCAGGGTTTGCGTGTCATCGCCATAATTAGTGTAGGTGAGGCCAAGTGTGTACAGTAGAGTGAAGAGGGGCTTGGTGAAAACATTGTACAATGTGGGGGATACGCATGAGCCTTGAGGCACTACGCAGGTGATGGGGGAGGAGGTGGAATTGGCAGTTTCAGAAAAACCTCTGATTGTTCTATCTTCCGGGAAGGAGGCTACCCAGGACAAGGCTACTGGCGAGAAGTTTGCAGCGGAGGTTAGGTGTTGGCATAGGATTTTTTGGTCCACCAGATCTATTGTGGTGGAGAGATCTAGTAAGATCAGGTTTGCCGTCATCCATGAGGGCATCTAGATGTTTTTTTTGTAAGTCTAACAGGGCTGATTCTGTTCCATGGCCTGGTCTAAAGCCTGACTGGCGTAGACCTAACGTATGGTTTATTTCCAGGTAGTGCTGGATTTGTGAGTAGGCACCCCTGTCTAGGATTTTTAGCAGGAACGGCACCGTTGTGATGGGCCACTAGATGCTTGTTATATAATCACACAATAATCATGGTGAGAGAGACCACACACTTTCATAAATAAAGCCCTTGAGCAAAAGAATCTCTAGTTTTTTAGTTTTCTGAAGGTCAAAGAGGTTTTTGGCCCCAAGATTTTTAATGCACATTTGTTTGTCATAGTAGAAACAACCAGGAACGTTTGTCAATGTACAGTTTTGTACACAATACACATGGGTACAATCCAGTCAAATTGACTGGATTTGATGAATATTGGACATGTTTCTTCCTTTTTACAATCTACGGAACTCAATTTACAAATAACATGTGGTCACAATAGAAAATTACAGTGAACAAATATCAGTGTTGGTGATGGACACTGAAGTGGTGGAAGGGTCGTCAACACTATTGTGTTTCGACCAAAAGGGTAAAGCTGTTTAATGAAGCTGGTATGTGGTTGGCCTTCATCAGGACGGTGGGAATGGTAGTAGAGGAGAGTGTCCTGTTGGTCTTGTGTGCACATTTTTGCTACGATAGGGGCGCGTAATCTGTTCCCCTGTTCTGAATGAAGGAGAGTTAGACCACCAGTTGCTTGGTGGTTGCGGGCCTATCCAACTGCCGGAGTTGAACTTGTTTTCTATCAATACACACTTATTCCAGGAGCATACAAAGTTGTTTAGCGCTGGTGGATCCAGTGGCGTTTCGGGCTACACTCCCGGTTGCATTGGCTGTGGTATCCTGTGTCCGTGCGCTGCTATGAGACACTGTTTCTCATTCATGCGCTTGGCAAGAAATGCCCAGCCAAGACTGCTGCTCCGTCGTGCAGCAGTCTTGTCTGGGCATTTCTCGGGGGTGGATCCACAAGCGCTAAACAACTTCGTATGCACATCAGTGAGGTGGAGCTGTGCCTCTCTGATTACAGTGAGCAAGGGGCCTACTGTCGCACACACTGTGACTTGGCATGGGGCAGCACCCACAGTTCCCAGGATTTGCTTCCGAAAGTGTTAAACATATATACAGGCAATAACTGCTGCACCACATTCACTGCCTGGAATGCACAACCACTTGCACTTTCCGATTAATGTTAAAAAGGCATCTTTGCCAGTCTTGCCATGTCCTAAATTAGGTTTGTTAAAGAAAAAAGTTTTAAAACATATTTCTATCAATCTGTATATGTATGGTGCTAGAAACCAGAGCACTCCACCCATCAGCCAATGAGGTAGGACACAAGCAGGAAAAGCTTGTACAACCTGACCCACTGCCCTGCTCGGTCAGAGCAACAGGCAGATAATTAGCTTCCCCTCAAAGAAGAAAGAGACACTAGCAGGAAAAATAGCAAAGTTCATGCCACTGGAAAACAAACGCAGCACAGCAAGTCATGTATAACAATGAAACCATTTGTAAATGCAAATGCATTCATGTTTTTTGTGCGTTTCAATCTATCGATTCACTGTGTGGGTTTTATATTTATGCACATAGGGTCAATTGAAAGCTGCAGAATAAACGACTGGTAACCGACAGATTAAAAGGAAGGAGCTATTCATTCAAACCCATCTCACACGCACACCCTGCTCGCATCAGGGAAGCACAAGCAATAGCAGGAAATCGCCTTGACTGACGGCTCTCCTTGCATGCCAGCTCAGAGGCAGGAATCAGTTTACCTCGGAATCGTGGGCACAAAAGCACATATTTTGCTGATACACCACAACCTGCCGTATCCAACCGAGAGAGAAAAAGCAAGCGGGTGCCAGGGGTTGAACCCTGTGAACAGAAGGTTGTCAGGTTCCTTTCTTTGTGTGTCAGATTTTTGTTTGCTTGGTCAAATGAGCATTTGAAACCATGCAATTAGTCTATTGTTCATACATGATTACGCATGAGTTCACACAACCATAAGTGCCAAAAAGTCAGCCGATTGGTAAACACGCAAAGTAAATACCACAAGGAAATCAAATCAAACCTTCATGATTTGTTTCTGCTATGTATATACATCGCTACCTAAGAGAAAAGCAGCAGACATCCATTTCCTGTAAAGAAAGGCATTCGTATTGGAACAGGAGAGAAAGAGTACCTCATCATAGTGTTGCTATGCACCCGAAGGCTGGAGCAACACAACCTGACATTTATCAGGACGGACCCACCCCTCATGTACTCCAGGAATACGGTTGCCGCCTTTGTTTGAAGCAAAAAACAGACTTGAAACCCTGCCCACTTTCTAGAGGCCCTCCCCGACATGCCTCTTGTATAGATTTGAAAACTAGCACAATAACAAGAAAAGATAAAAAAACAATGCTTTTAGTTATTTTTTTAATCTAACTATATTTACTTTTCTATAAAGAAATCTGCATTATTAAAATACATTGTCGAGAGGCAGATGAATACATCATTCATAGCGTTGTCCTCTCCCCTCCCTCCATAACATACAAATAAGAGTATGTCATTTATGGTGTCTGCCCCTTACGTACATCTATACTGCTGGTGTGAGAGACGCTATTCATTGAGAAAGCCCTACCATCCTTAACCTGGAACAAAAGGAGAAGAGATGAATTTGCAAGCCCAAGAAGATATGAACATGCTGTAACTGAAGAGGACGAAAGCAAGTGACATCACTGGTAAACTGACACGCGTAGACGCACTAGACATGAAGCAAATATGCACTCACCATGAAGAAAAGCATACATCAGGTCAAACGTACATTTAGACATGAGGAATGTTACCTGCACCAATAGACACTAGAAACATATCATAATCAATGCATCCGCTGAAACGCGAGATACAGGAGAACACATATAAAGCTTGCTAAACGCAGAAGTGCAACAGTAACGAGAGGCCATTTTGGATAAAGTGAGCGGCATAGCCACGTTAAAGTGAATGGGAAGCATCAAAGAAGCCTCGAAGCTGAATAGAGATTTGGCTTGCTGAATTAGCTGAAAACACAGACCTGTGCAGGCCAAACAGTAGCTGCGCAGCCCCCTCAAAGGTTTTTGTGAAAAGGGAGGTTTGGATAGCTCTGAAGAGAACTAAAGATAATAATTCCCAAGTGTTAGGCATATTTCTCTTAGTAAAAGAATAAACAACCTCCCAGTGACAAGTGCCTATTAATTAGAAGCTAATGTTGAAAGAAGAATACCTCAAACAAGTCTCAAGTGGTAAAAGAGGGTAAAGATACCCATATTAATATGAGCTAAAATCCTAGTAACAGCTAAGCAGAATAAATCAAAACGTGGTCTCCTCACACGTGACTTATGATTGGAGAACAGTGTCCATCTATCACGTTCCAGACAGACACCTGCCTTAACATCCCCACAAAATGCCAGAACAGGAGACAATGAACAAGTTCAAGTTTAAAGCCAGATACCCTGGCGTCTGGGCTAGGGAATCAGGAATAGTTTCTTACTCACTTAGAAGATGTCGCTCATTGATATCGCCCCCCCCCCACCACTATTTTTGCTCATTGCTGATGACCTATCAAAGTTCCAAGGTTGGTGAGACCAATGCCAGCCAATCACAACTCTCGAAATTATGCCATTTGTAACATTTGCAGTACCCAGTTATAAGTTGTTATGATGATGTGTTTTTTACCTTTATCCATTTAGGAGTGATCCAAGGCACGGCCATCAGATAATCACAGCCAATGATGAACCTAACACCTATGCATGCCATATATAGACAATTCCCCTGACCAGTCCCAAATCCCTGTATGTTTATGTAACCAAGATTCTGATGTAATGTCAATCGTGACGTATTTTGGATTTATAAACTCTTGTTTTTTGTGAGAACCTTTGACAGATGTGTCCCTATTGTTTGTATGCTGTCCCTGTTGTATATGCATTATTAATAGAACAGGCCTTTTCCATTTAGCTTGACTATTTCTGTCCTTGGGCGTGGGACTTCCCGGCCTGTCTGTTCTGCTAGAGCTTGGGTTTTCCAGCCCTCCTTTACAAAAAATGATGTAAGGCTGTCATGACATTTCAATAAATTATATAGCATACATTGTTTTACCTTGAAAAAATGAAAAGCTGTGCTAGTTTTGGCAATATTGGATGTAATAATTGTCACAAGCAGTTAAGATTTTAACAAGATATGCATTAACACACCAAGTCAACGTTCCAAAAGAAACTTGTGGGAAGAAAAGGTGAGAGTGATTCTTTAACCATTTTATAAAGTGCACACTAATAACAGAATTCTCTATTGCAATTTTTAAGAAGCCGAACCAAATACATTTTACATGACCTAGAATGTGTAAAAGCTGGTTTAGGCACATGTAGCTTTAAGCTGGCTCTTCCCAATCGTATACCTAGCGTTTAGAGGCATAGGCCAGTCATAAAATCCAGGAAGATAATATTTTCCATCAGAAGCGTATTCATTTAGCCAGATAAGATAAAAGAGTGTAAGCTTGGTGTCTGACTTAACTGACTTCCACTAGTTCCTCTTAGCCTTTCACAGATACCGGTCTGTTTTTAAATCTCCACATTCTATCTTTGTTGTTACACTTGTTAAGAATATCATACAGCTATAATACTTGTTCTCTTACAAAATAATCAGACCCCCCCTTCCCACAGCTTAAAGCGATCTCTTAAAATACTGTGGAATCTGATGTTTTTAAAAAATTGTCAAATCAGCCATTTTTGCAAAAACAAACGTGTTCGTGAAAACGGGCATTACAAACAAATCTGCCCTTTAAACAAATTAAATCTATTCATGATATGAGGAGGAAAAGGAGTGAGGGGGAGAGCAGTGGGCCTGAGGGGAAGCAGTGGGCCAGAGGGGAGGCAGTGGGCTAGAAAGTAGAGCGGGCAGAGGGTGAACGGCTGGTCAGAAAGAGGGAGTGGTGGACCGGAAAGAGAGGGAGCAAGCTGCAGATTCGGAGAAAGGATGGGGAAGAGCATGATAAGACTGAGAGAAAAGTTGTGAGGTGGACTGTAGACTGCAAGAGGAACTGGAGAGTGTAAGGTGTGAGTTAAGAGCACGGTTGGGAGGGTAGCAGGGAATGGGGAGTGAAAGCTGTGGCTTGGCAGTGGAACAGAGCAAGTATGTATGTGCATGTCTAGCAGTTAGTGGTTTGAGAGTGTAAGTAATGATGGAGAATTAGCTTTTTCATCTCACAAAATGTTCAATTTCTTGCCTCAATATCCTTGAGGGTCTGAATAATGAAGTTTTATGTTTCCCAATTGAAACTGCAGATCTAGAAATAGTTGGTGTGAAGCTTGATGTGGGATTGGAGGCCACGAATGGTGTAACTCACTTGAAATTGTCTTGCAAGATAGATCTGAGCGAAGGTTACATTCCAAAAAAGCTTTATAGAGAAGTGGTCCCATAACATGTCTAACACCTCCCATCCAGACTTGGCTGTTCATCCAACAGCAGTTTGCATTGTAGTACTTGCAGTTTAACTTTTTTCAAATGTGTGTATTGCAAAGAAAACGCAGATTGGCATTGGCTAAGAAGCAAACACTGAGCACTGGTTAGCATCTTATCCACCGCTACCTCCTTACTCTACATGGTGGTTGTGTAGCAGAGATGTACATTGCCTCAGACCATGTCTGTTAGTTGTGAGTGGTGCATCCTTTGCTAGTTTTTCTCTACCTTCTGGTATTCATAGTTTTTCTTTTCATTCATCGTTGCAGAACTTTAAGGGATAACGTTTAAAAAGGAGCTAGGCCTGGATGTCCTATTCACGCATGACCCTGCAACAACTTGGGGTGTTTGGGGTCTGCTGTGGGTTGGTAGTATTATTAATAATCAAGCTTTCTTTTCTCATTGTTGAAAACAGGAATCCAGCATATTATTGTCCGTACATGTAAATAAAATGTGCAGATAACTTGTTAAATTTCTATACATATACAGTCTCCCTTTTCTTTCACAAATAAGCCAAATAGCTGGTGAGACCTGGTGTCTGGGCTTTGTCTTAAAATGCATATGGGCCATCAAAATGAAAAGCCTGTACTTTGCATTGTGCACATGAAAGCGTCACTGAAGGGGAACTTGCCACCACGAACTATTTTCTATTAACTGCTGCCCACTGGGCGGCCCTTATCCGACAAATTAGATGTAAAATCACAGCTCCAAGGAGATCACCAGACAATTAAAATCCAATTGACACTCCTTAAACCCCAAGGGCCTCTTCTGCTGCTACACCACTGGCTGCTGAGTCTTTAAATTCAAACTGTCAATCACGGGAGTGTTAAAATGGGTATCAACTCTATCCAGGAAGGCAATTAAGACTTGACTCTCAAACAACACATTCTCCGCTGCTTATCATAGACCCAAGCAGGTCCTTCAGCCCTTTAAACTCTTTCACCCTGACATTTCTTCATTGTTTGCCAGCTAGTCTGCACTCTAGAAAAATCCCATAAATCGATACATGGAAAAGGGCCGTTTTTCTTGCAACTGGAGCTTCTCTGTTGCTTACTACCAAATTGCCTGAATCAACACTTTTTCTTGGCTCCATTGTGCACCCTCAAAATCTAAGGAATCCCACAAAACAGCTTCCTTCCCTTTCTGCTGAAAGTGAGTTATCCTAGATGTATGCAACCCTAGTCATGTTCACCCCTTGACCAAAAAAGGGCGAATAACCATGTAATTATCAAAAATACACATTTTAATATTTATCAAAAACACTTAACACATTACAATATATTTTTCTAAAACAACACAACAATATGTTTAAAACACATGCTAAAAATTCATATCAGTGTGTGTACATATTCTACAAATGGCAAACACGCAAACATTTCAAAATCGTTTTTTGTGCGTAACTGGAGGGAATGTCTCTATTTAACCCTCTACTGTTATTAATGATACCCTTCTTAATTCATACGGGAAAAAGAAACTGTGCCAACACTTGAAGAATGTGTTTCTAGAACCAACATGAATCTCAAAGATAAACACAGGATTAAATCCCCATTGTATATCCTGTCGGTGCTGTCATCAGGGCACTTAATTTTTGTTATATACTGGTTCTCACATATATCTTCACGTGCCAATTGCCATAGTTTCAATATTTCTAAAAAACAAACAAACATTTAATCTTAAAAACATGGTTTTCAATTTTTTACACAACAAGTCGTGCATAACATCTTTTTCAACTTCATCTCCATTTCTAATGTAAGCAGAAGGATTTAGTAATTCGTGGTCTTATGTCCACTACTACACAATATTTCAACATTTTACCTAATTTAGTACAATGTCCTGATTTCATACAATTTTACTACTTTTTACATGTCCTAGCAGCGAAGAGCCCGACTGTTCGGCGTTCCCGGTGCCGCGGACTCGCGGTGCTTGGCCTTCTGTTGGGCCCCTGTCGCCGGGGCGCCCTCACAGGACTTAGAAGCCCGCTCAGACTTTTTCTTCGCCTTCTCACCTGCTGTGCCCTTCTTCAGCCAGGCGGCGAGGTGGGAACGACGATCTTGTTTGGTCCGTTCCGAAAGGTTCTTGCAGAACGCACAGTCCTTCTCCACGTGCGTCTTGTCCTCATGAAGGCAGTAGAGACATTGCGAATGCTCGTCCTCCTTGAAAACGTTTTGCAATCCGCATCCTGGGCAGCACCTGAACAACTTGGATCCGGGCGTCGAGCTTCCCTTTTCCTGGGCCATGTCCGTTGAGGTAGGCCGCAGATCTTCCGGAATCCTCCAAGAAGTGTAAACTCGATGAAAACTTCACCCTTGAGGGGCGTAAAAGAATTCCAAAACGGGTCCCCGTTGTCGGAAGTAGAAACGGTGGCGCTTGAGGATCGATTAAACCGAAAAAATGAGAAAATTGCCTGAAAAAGCGTGAAAACGCAGCAAAAAACTCGAGAGCTAAAGCACGAGGGCTCCCAACACTTGAGCGTGCAGTAAAAATCTGAGGATGGCTGCCAGAGGCGGGGCTTAGGGAGAGGGCAGTCATTGGCTGGGGGCAGTATGACCCAGAGATCAGTGATTGGTTACTACTAAGAAAGACAGATCAGAAACGAAACCGATACTGATTTTTTCTTTACCGAGGATTCCCAGCCTGACGACGGGGAATATTCATGAGCATGTGAATCCATGCCAGACCCCATGCTGGAGAAGAAAGATAACACCATTGGTGTATTAGATGAAAAGGGTTCAATATTCTTTTCTCTACAACAGCTGCAAAATTTGTTTCAATGGCAGCGGTATAAAGTCTTTGTTGCTGGCCTTCTGGCTGAAAGCAACACCTCCATGACGTCAAACCTGGGAGATCCCAATCCTTGTATCTCAATCTTTCAGAAACCAAGCGTGAAGGTTGAGGGTTCTGATGTCTAGATGGAGAACCTGACCTCCCTTCTGCGAGAGAAGATCTGCTCTTTGCGGAAGACGAATTGGAGGGCAGATGGACATGTCCAGAAGGTCCAGGTACCACGTTCTCCTGGCCCAATCCGGGGCAATTAGGATCATGGCTTTCCGGAATCTTCTCAACCTCCTGATCATTTGAGGAATGACAGGGACTGGAGGAAACGCATACAGAAGTGGAAACTCCCAGTCCACTACGAACGCGTCTCCTAGAGCTCCTCTCGGGGGAAATTCCCTTGAACAAAACTGATCGCACTTCCTGTTGATGCTGGTGGCGAACAAATCCACTTGAGGGGTTCCCCAAAGGGGGAAGATCTCTTGAATGACATCCTGAGCTAGCTCCCACTCGTGGGAGACTGTGCTCTGCCTGCTCAGAGCGTCCGCCGTCAAGTTCTTCTCTCCTGGCAAGGTGAACTGCCAATAGAGAGATTCCTTCTTGAATTGCCCAAAACCAGAGCTGCATTGCCTCTCTGCACAGTGGCAGTGACCCTACGCCTCCTCTCTTGTTGAGATAGTGCATGGCCACTGTGTTGTCTGTCATTATCAAGACATTCTTTCCCTGTACTGATGGCAGAAGAGCTTTCAGTGCTAGTCTGATTGTTCTCAGCTCCAACAGGTTGATGTGTAGTCTGGACTCCGATGGAGACCAACGACCGCTGATGGTCAAGTCGTTGGCATGGGCTCCCCACCCCGTGAGTGAGGCATCCGTGACTACCATTATCTCCGGCGATGGTTGCCAAAACTGTTCTCCTTTGAAGATGTTCTCCTGACAGGCCCACCACTGAAGGTCTCGAGCTACTCTGTTCGGGACTTGAAGGAGATCTGACATTCTCCCTCAGAATTGACACCATTGGGTTCTTAGTGCCCACTGGAGGGATCTCATTCTCAGGCGAGCCCCTGGCAATAGGAAGATGCAGGATGTCATGAAGCCTAGCAACCTCAAAAAGTCGAAGGCTGGTAGACGTTGGGAATTTTGAAAATTGGTGACCATCTGCAGAATATCTTGAGCCCTCACCTCTGGTGGTGAGGCTTTTCCCAGGGAAGTGTCCAGGACTGCCCCAATGAACTGGAGTCTCTGTGATGGTATCCTCTGTGACTTCATTAAGCTGAGGGAGAAGCCCAGCTTGTGAAGGAAGTGGCAGACATAATGTAGCTGGATCTGAGCTTGTTCCGGAGATACTGCTCTAATTAACCAATCATCCAGGTACGGATAGAAGGGATCCCTTCTCTCCTTAGACTTGCAGCCACTACCGACATTAGCTTGGTAAAGACCCTCAGGGCAGAGGTCAGCCCAAATGGCAGAACTCGAAATTGATAGTGAGAGTTGACAATTGCGAACCTCAGGTATTTCCTGTGTTTGAGATGGATTGGCACATAGAAATAAGCATCCTGAAGGTCTAGAGATACCAACCAGTCCTGAAGCTGGAGGGTCTGAAGAATCTGAGAAAGGGTTACCATCTTGAACTTGTCTTTCCTGAGGAATTTGTTCAATCCTCGCAAGTCCAAGATGGGTCTCAGTCCTCCATCCTTCTTTGGTACTAGGAAGTAGGGGGAATACCAACCCTTGTTCCTCTCCGCTACGAGTACCGGTTCTATGGCACCCTTCTCTAGCATGTCTAAAATCTCCTGCATAAGGAGTGGGTCTGGAAGCTTCAAAGAGTTGTTCCCCGGTGGATGACTCTGAGGAGTGTGTAGGAAGGGCAGGCAGTAACCTTGGGCAACTGTCTCCAATGCCCAAGCATCTGACATAATAGCCTGCCATTCTGCCAGATGTTGAGTTAACCTGCCCCCTACTGGTGTCTTGTGAGGGGAGACCTCAGAGGGGCTTAGAAGCGGCTGACGCAGAGGCCGAGGGTAAAGTGGCACCTGCAGCTGTAGCTTTTGTACCTTTGAACCTTCCACCACGGGTGAATTGTTTCTGGCCCCTTTGAGCTGGCTGTCCTCTGCCTTTTCTGAATGCGGAATAAAAGCAAAAGGACCTAGCCCTCCAGGAAGCTCCTGATGGGTGATTTGGAGTCTGCCGTATTGCAGCCCCTAGAGATTTCACTGCTGCCTTGGATGTTTGTAATCTCTCCAGGCTGTCATCAGCCTTCTTTCCAAATAAAGAAGTGCCGTCAAAGGGCATGTTCAGAAGTCTGGCTTGCACATCTGGAGCAAAACCAGACTTCCGCAACCACGCAAATCTGATGATTGTGGTACTTGCCGCCATGGCCCTGCTGATGCTGTCAGCAGAAACAATGCCTGTTTGGAGGGACTCGCACATTGCATCCTTTCCATCACTGATGATGTTTAGAAATGCTTCCCTTGCTTCTCCTTCTGGGAGACAGTCAGCCGCAGATGAAGCACACTCCCAAAGTGTGTGGCTGAATCTTGCTACCGTGCAAGTGGCGTTGATAGACTTAAGCGCCATGCTACATGCCGAAACGACTTTTTTTGACATGGCATCAAATCTTTTATCATCCCTGTCCTGTGGAATAGTAGGGTATGCCAACTTACTGTTAGATGAAGTTGCTGATTGTACAACTAAACTCTCTGGAGTTGGATGCTTGCTCAGATATTCAGGATCTGAAGCTGATACTCTGTATGTAGAAGAAAGTTTCTTATTTACTGCAGGGATAACTTCAGGAGTTTCCCAATTTGCAGATATTTTTCTTTGCAGAGCAGTATCAAAAGGATCAACAGGATCCTCCTGTGGACCTTTATCTAAGATATCAGTAAGGTCATCCTGCTGAAAAGAAGGTGTAGGTGTACTCCACCCCATGAATTAAATTATTCTAGCCATCAGAACCCTATAAGGGGTTTCAGCATGCTCTCCAGGGTCTGGCTTAGCAAATTCTACATCTGGAGAAGTATCTAAACCACTTGCATCATGTAGAGAGTCTTGAAGATCTTTTAACCTGTTCTCTTCAGAGATTAATTCCTCTGACATGGGTATTGTACTTCTTTGTAAATCAAAAGGTCTCTCATTATCGGAATCCTCCCCTTCCTCATATATAGAGGACAAGGCTCTAAAGTAGTCAAACCTAGGATATGGTTTAAAACCCATTTCCAGAGCAGAGGGAGCTAGATTAGTTGTCACTGCCTGAGAAAACGTCGAAGTTGTCGACGTGGACGTCATAGGCTTCGACATTCCTGAAAAAGGTGTCGAAAAGGTTTGAAAAGACCTCGATGCACTCGAGAGGATCGGAATCCTACTCGGCGTCGTTGAGATTGTCGATGGCATCGTCGTCGTCATGGTCGGAGCTTTCGACACCTCTACTGCCTGTGACGTAGTGCCAGTAGTAGGTTTGTCTTTTATCGGAGCCGACAATGGCCTCGAAGAAGGCGTCGATGCAACCGATTTATTCGTCGAAGGTCCCTTCGACAAAGGCGTTGATGATACAGATTTGTGAGTCGAAGAAATTCATGACGATTTTGAGTACTTTCTCTCGACGGGTTCAACGACTCGCAGCGTTTTGATTTTTCGGGTCTTTCATCCGCGTTATCACCTTTAGACGTCTCTGAGGGGGTCGAGGCCACTTTCTCGAAGACGCTAAGCATTTTTTTATGGAATTACTCCCACTTAGCCGGAGAGCTGTGTTTTCGTGGGACAGATGACCCTTTCTGGGGAAGTAGAGGAAGTAGAAGAGGGAAATCTACAACACCTCTTCTTAGAGTGTTTTGATCTCGAAGACTGATGGGAACCACTTCGAGATCTCGAACGGGAATGTTTCTTTTGTCGACGAGGAGACGATTGTCTCGACTCAGCCGAAGAAACTTTCGAGGGAGTAGAAGTTTAAAGTCCTTACTTCTTTCCAACTTCCCCTTACGCTCCTTCAAGGCTTTCGCCGTCATGGACATGCAGTCCTCGCATTCAGTGATGCAACAGTGATGCTCCGATCCCATGCACCACAAACAGATCATGTGAGGATCCGTTAAAACATTTTCTTCCCACAGTCACGACATTTTTTGAAACCGGACCGTGGAGTCGATGGTTCGGATGAAGAAGCCATCGTTAAAAGATAATAATCTCTAAGAATAAGAAGGTTTTTCCTGAAGAAAGGGACCGAGCGTTACGTTTCCGAGGCCCACGAAGCACGGAAAAACGGAACTGAGCAAGGGACGCTGCGTGAGTCTATTTATACGCACGATGACGTTGGTGCCAATACAGAGGCTGTCGAGGGGCACCGACTCGAGGGACGTCGACACGCAGCGCCCTCTACTGAAAAAATTTCAGAGGCCAGCAAGCTGGAATGGGTAACATCAAAGATAAGGAATACGTCGGAGGACACAATCCCTTCGAAGTAAGGAACTTACTGGGCGTCTCTTCTTTCCTTGGATGAAGAGTTGGAAATGCGATGGAGGAACCTTCTGAAGGATCTCCTCCCACCGACGAAGACAACGCTGAAGTGCCCGGACCAAAAGGGAGTCGCAGAAGAAACACGTGTCCCAACAGTGATCCAGTCCCAAACACTCCGAGCAGAGTGAATGGGGATCCACCCTAGCAAAACGACGTTCGCAAGAGGAACTAGTGACAAATCCAAAACGATCATGCCTAGACGGAGGACTATGCGACGATAGAACCGGAGCAGGAGAGAAGGACAAAGGGAAAAGAAAAAGGTTTTCCCAGTGATGCAAGTGTGTCCGGTCCCGAACGGGCAGTGAAAAGGACTGAAGGGAGATGCACGGAGCGGAGCTAAGGAGAGCGGGGTTACGGCCGCGTGCAAAACCCTGCTTTAAAAGAGAAGGACACATTTTTCAATTTGATGCTTTTTTTTACAAAAGTGCTCTGGTCCCATCCCACTGGACGGAATGTCCAAAAAGTATGGAGGAAAGGGGACAGGACGTAGGAGTAAGCATATTACATAATAAAAGAAAACTCGAAAGTGTGCCACTTTTGAGCCTGCATACAGCAATTCAAATGTATTTAATGAGGGGGAATTGACAGAATCATTTCCTTCCCCTCTACAGAGCGGTACACAAGCAATGCTATAGTTGTGCGGCAGACATGTTCCCGTACTCATATTTTTGTGCGACATAATGTGCTTCCATTCTCATATTTCATGATGCATAAACTGCAGTGCTAGTTCTAGTTATGCTGCGCTAAGCATCATAAACTATGATAACATTAAACGGCATATTAATAACAGCTGTTATTGGAGCACTTGGAAACCTGATTAATCCAGACTGAAGGGCTATTTAAAACCTTACTTCATTGTTAGATTGCTACCTTGTTATTTTTGCTACTCATTGCCTGAAGGGGACCACTTACGTTTGGCACTTATGTGCAAACAGGTCCCTCTGAGGACATTTTACTTATTTGCACTGTGGAGTGCAAAAGTAAAATGTAAAGTGACAGCGGAAGAGTTTTTACACCTTTCTTTTGCACTCCACAGTACTAAATGCGTAAATGCTGATTGCAATATTGGCAATGCATACAATGACTTCTATGTAATCCACCTTTTCATAGAAAATGTCATGCTGCCGTAAAACCACATTGTTTTTGAAGGCAGAGGGTAAAACGGAGGCAGCAATGTAACTCCCATTCCGCCCTCTCCTTCAAAAACAGTAAAAATGCCAAGGAGCGTGAATGGAGGCGTTAAAGCAGCCTTAACACCTTAACGCCTGTCTTTTGCACCTTCATTCACGCCCCGGGCACTGCCAAAATGAGCTTCTCTGTGTTTTGTTGTGTTGTGGCAGGCTATTTTGTCCAATGCTCTGTCACATTCTGTATTGCAACACTATGAGTCAATATTCGAATTGATATGGGGCAAATTGAATATCAATGTGCAATGTAGGTATACACCAAACTGAGTTACTGTCGTACCCATAGATGTATTTATAACTAGGCCAAATAGGCCCAGGATTAGGCTGGCAGATTGCCAGAGAAGCAGCATTTTATTGCAGTTTATTTTCAATGTACTCATTGTCATTTTTTAAACATCAAGCCAATTTTGTTTCTTTGAGTCTGGCAGATACACAACACTGCCTATTTTTTAGCTGTTAGCAGTCATTCCACTCTGACAGATAGGTCTTCGATGGCCAAAGTTGTATATATGCTTGATATTTGCAAAATCTTTATGCTAGGGTGACTTTTAAAAAAAAGAAAAGAAATGTATACCAAACCAAGTGCGCTTTAGGTATTTCGCAATTTAGTCATGCAACTGTCACAGACATATATGACAAATATAAAGCTCTTTGGTCATTCTCATCTTAAAATGCTCTTTAATATGCAAAACAGCCAAAACCTAATTGGTTTTATTGGTGCCACTTCATATTACATTTGGAGTTCTTTCATATCAATACACACATTTGCTGTGTTAAGCAATCACTATTATATTCAAATACACAACATGCATTTTTTAAACGGTTGCAAAAATGAGGGTTTTTCTTTCAGAAAAGTAAACGTTAAAAATGATGCATCATGTTGCAGTATTTATTAAATACATGCATATGCTTAAGTCAAGCACAGAGTTCCCACAGATCGCCCTAAAATGATGTTCAGAAGCATGCACTAATTTCACTCCCCGCCCCACATTTCAAAGGTATGTGGCTGTTGAAAAGGTGCAAACATGAAATAGATCATAGAGAAATTAAAATGGTCAAAGAGTAAACCTGAATGCACAAGTGCATCAAGAACCCTGGGAAAGGATTCCTAAAGCCATCCAAGGGTGAGAATAAAAACTGTGTGCCAAAGGTACACACTGTTTCACAGCTGGAAAGGTGTCCGTGAAGATATCCATTTAGCCATCTAAGCAGGTAAATGGCATCCCTGCTGGGTTTATCTTATCTCTTTGATGATGTTCTGCTGCATGCTCAGTACTACCAGGAGAACCAAATGAAAAGTGTGTCACACTATAGATAACTGCGATGCTTATAAGTAAAATTTACATTACTTATATTTTAAATACAAGGTAGGACTTTTCCTGTGAAACAGTACTCCAAAAGACAGCAGAACATCTATACGGAACAGGTTACTTACCTGTAACTGTTGTTCTCCAGCATGGGTCAGGCATGGATTCACATATTCATGAATATTCCCCGTCGTCAGGCCGGGAATCCTCAGTAAAGAAAAAATCAGTTTCAGTTTCGTTTCTGAACTGTCTTTCTACTAGTAACCAATCACTGGTTTCTGGGTCATACTGACCCCAGCCAATGACTGCCCTCTACCTAAGCCTCTCCTCTGGCAGCCATCGCAGATTTCATAGCATGTAAAGTGGCAGTAGGACCAAGAGAAGAGCCGCAGAGGGGTTGGAGGGAAGGTTCGCATGTGAACCCATGCCAGACCCATGCTGGAGAACAACAGTTACAGGTAAGTAACTTGTTCTTTCTCCAGCATGGGGTCTGGCATGGATTCACATGCTCATGAATACAAAAATACATAGCAGTGCACACATGCACAACCGCGGGAGGTGGCAAGGCTCAAAATTAAGCATTTCAACAACTCAACATTAAGCATCTCTTACCTCCTCACCAGGCTCACCTTCAAGCGAGCAGGTTGCGCAGCACTGCCTGGCTGACTCTGGACTCCTCCCTGGAATCCCGGTCGATGCAGTAGAATCTCGTGAAGGTGTGAGTCGACCTCCACATAGCAGCCTGCAGATGGCCAGCAGGGGCACACCAGACAGGAACGCCGTAGTAGCAGCGATCGCTCTGGTTGAATGGGCTCTCGGACAGCCAGGCGACGGTCAGTTTGCCAACTGGTGAAAGTGCATGATGCAGCTGTAGAGCCATCTGGAAATGGAAGCCTTCGAGAGGGCCTTCCCTTGGTTCACAGGGCCAAAGTTCACAAACAGCTGTGATGTCTTCTGAAAACTCATTGTGCGGTCCACGTAGAACTTCAGCGTTCTAGCCACATCTAGCAAGTGCAAAGTCCTCTCAGCCGGCGACGAAGGCGATGGGAAGAAAACAGGTAACACCAAGGGCTCGTTGAGATGGAAGTCCGACGGCACCTTGGGCATGAAGGAGGGGTGCGTCCTCAGCACTACCCTCGTCTCGTGGAATGTCAGGTATGGAGGTTTACAGGAGAGGGCCTGGATCTCTCCCACTCGTCGTGCGGAGGTGATGGCCACAAGAAACGCTGTCTTCCACAATAGGAACTTCAGCGGTGCCGAATGCAAGGACTCGAATGGGGGCCCCATGAGCCTGGTCAGCACCATGTTGAGCTCCCATGCCGGGGCCGGAGCCTTCACTGGTGGGAACGAGCAGAAGAGTCCTTTCACCAGGCAGTGAGACCACAGCGGCGACCGCCCCAGAGTTCTGGTGTAGCGGCAGATAGCCGCCAGATGGATCTTGATGGAGGCATGTGCCAGCCCTGCCTTGGCCAGCGACAGCAAGTACGGCAGCACTTGAGGGGCCGTAATCCGTAGAGGGGTGATCTCCTGTGCATGGCACCAGACAGAGAACCTCTTCCACTTATGTCCATAACACTTAAGAGGCGAGGACGCCCTGGCCTTTCCAAGTACCTCCTTGCAGTACGCCGGGATATCGTAGCCTCCAAACGCTAGTGCTGCAGGAGCCAGGCCTTTTGGTTCAGCGATCCCGGGTCGTGATGTAGAATGACGCCTCCTTCCCTGGTGAGAAGATCCGCGTCTGTCCGCAGTTTGACTGGGGGGGACGCTGACAAGTCCAGGAGGTCCGGGAACCATATCTGCCTCTGCCATGCCGGTGCGATGAGGATCATCCTGCACCGGGACCGTCTGAGTTGACGGATGCGTCGCAGAAGCAACAGCAACGGTGGGAACGTATACAGCAACAGGCCGTCCCAGGGGAAGGAGAATGCATCGCCCATGCTCCTCGGCTGGGGCCCCCTGCTGATGAACCTCCAGCACTTGGTGTTTGCCACCGTCGTGCACAGGTCGATCTGGGGACTGCCCCATCGTCGGAATAGAAGATCCACTTGATCCCGCCGAAGTTCCCACTCGTGGCAAGAGCGCAGCTCCCTGCTGAGTGAGTTGGCTACAGTGTTTTTCACTCCTGCCAGATGCAAAGGTACCAGGAACATTCCCTGGGAGACGGCCCTGTGCCACAGGTCCTGCGCTTCCTTGGATAGGGCAGGGGATCTGGTGCCCCCATGCTTCCTGATGTAGAACATCGTGCTAGTGTTGTCGGTGAAGATCCGTACCACTTTGCCCTTGAGGGACGGAAGGAAAGACCTGAGGGTCCAGAACACGACCCGTAGCTCCAGGACGCTGATGTGCAGGGACCACTCCTCCGGGTGCCAAAGGCCTCTTGTGTGGAGATCTCCGGTGTGCGCTCCCCATCCTTCCAGGGAGGCGTCCGTCATCACCGTTTCCTGGTGCGTTGGGGTCTGGAAGTCCATGCCTGCTGCGAGATGCGCGCGGGTGCACCACCACCGGATCGCCTGACAGAAAGTCTCATTGAGGGAGCTCTTGTCTTCAAAGCTCCCTACACTTGCATCCAACGGGCGTCGAGGAACTCCTGCAGTGGTCGCATCCGCAGCCTGCACAGGCGCATGAGGTAGATGCAGGATGACATCATGCCGAGCAGGGACTTGATGGATCTCACCCTGGCCACTTCCATGGTCAACAGCCGTTGTATCTTGCCTAGGATGGCCTTCGTCCTCTCTTCCGACGGTGAAGCTAACCGCGCCACTTTGTCGAGTATGGCACCCAGGAACAGGGCATCCTGCGACGGTACCAAGTGGGACTTCGAAAAGTTGATCAAGAATCCCAGTTCCGTGAGCAGGCGGATGGTCCTGGCTGTGTGGTCGATGGCGAGTTCTCTTGACTCTGCTCGGATGAGCCAATCGTCCAGGTAGGGGTAGATGTGGATCCCTTGCAGGCGCAGACGCGCCGCCACCAGTGCCAGGCACTTGGTAAAGACCCTCAAGGCCGACTTCAACCCGAAGGGCAGGGTCTTGAACTGGTAGTGCCGTCATTGGACCATGAAACATAGGAACTTTCGATGTCCTTTGTGTATCGGGATGTGAAGGTAAGCATCTTTCAAGTCCAGCGAAGATAGGAAGTCGCCTTCCTCCAGCTGTCCCAGCACGTGCTGAAGGGTAACCATCCTGAACTTCTGGTCTTTGATGTATTTGTTGAGGCACCGAAGGTCCAGGATGGGTCGCCAGCCGCTGGTCTTCTTTCTGACGAGGAAGTACCGCGAGTATACTCCGGAGCCCCGGAGCCTCTTTGGGACGAGTTTCATCGCGCTCTTTCTCCGCATGGCTCGTACCTCCAGAAGCAGCTGTGGAACGTGGTTTTTCACCGGAGGGAAAGGGAGGCACTTTCTTCGAAACTCCAGAGTGTGCCCGTGGGCCAGGGCATCTAGCACCCAACGGTCGGTGGAGATGGACTCCCACACGCCGACGAAATTCGCCAGCCGGCCTCCCACTGGGGTGCTTAGGTGGGGGCCCGATGTCACAGCCGGTTCAATCCTGTTTCACCAAGGCCTTGCCACACTGGGCTCCTTGGCGACGACGACGGTATCCACCGGTCTTGCTGCAGCCTCTGTAAGCTTCCTGAGATGAGGAACGGGCAGCTTGGTGGTACGACGATGAACTGCCGCCGAATCCTTATGAAGGCGCCTTGGGATTTGCCCCCGGAGGTCCGGAAGGACGGCCGTCATTGATGAAGAGCACCTAGGGCACGGGCCATCTCAGTGTCCGCCTTGATGGCCTGTAGCGACTTGTCCACCGCTTTCCCGAATAGGTTGTTTCCGTTCAAGGACATGTCCAGTGCCCTGGTCTGCACGTCCTGACGGAAGTCGGAAGCCTTGAGCCAACCTCGCCGGCGCAGGCAAACGCTGTTGCCCATCTGGCGAAAGCCAGTGTCGGCGATGTCCCAGGCCACCGTGATGGCATGGTCCGACGCCACCTCGCTTTCCTGCAGGATTTCAAGGGCTTCTGTCCTCTTGTCGTTTGGGAGGAATTCCAGGAGTGGAGCGATCTTGAACCACAGCTCCCTGTCGTAGCGCGCCACGATCGCGAGGGCGTTGGCTGCCTTGATAGTCATCGCTGCCGACGAGATGACCTGTTGTCCCATGGCGTCCAGCTTCTTCCCCTCACCATTAGGTGGGAAAGTGGAAGTAGATGCCGTTGCCCCCAATGATTTCTTCTTGGCCGCCGCGGAGACCACCGAATCCGGGGACGGATGTGCTCTGAGGCACATAGGAGCGGAGTCTGGGACCTGGTACTTCTTCTTGTACCGGTCCCTCTTTGCAGGGGCCGTGGACGGGTTCTTCAGCAGGGACAGTCCTTTGTCCCAGATGTCATCCACTAACAGGACTGAGAGACGGTCTTCCTCTTGGCCTCCCGTTGTTGGTAGAGGAAAACTTCCTTATTCTGCTCTTCGGGGCATAGCTGGATAAGCTCTGATGCCCTGGCGATCATGGTGTGAAAGGAGCCAATTTTGTCGGGAGGCGAGGCCCGGGCAGGGTGTGATGGGAGATCCATCCCGTCATCACCACCGCCATCGTCTGTCCCCGCCATCGCCATCTCCGTTCTCGTCTCATCCCTCGGTGGAGGGGATGGAGGTGAAGGATGGAAGGGAGGAGGAGGATGGATTTGCCTCCGCTTGTTCGGTGGACTCCCCAACGGTACAGGAGCCGCTGGATCGTCCAGTGGGGGTAAGAGCAACCTTGTCCTTATCTCCGTACACAGGGTCTACAAAGCCGCAAGATTGCTCCTGAATTGTCCTGTGCATAGGCATCGGGTCCGACGGGAGCGACGGCTGGGGCGGGGGTCCTCCATTCTCTCCACGGCCCGCGGCTCCTCGCCGGCTCCACCACTGCTCTCCACGTCCGCCTCGTCGAGATCCTTCCCATAGGTCCTGACCGCCTCAAACTTCTTGTCAAGGATAGCTTTGACGCCAGCCAGCTCATCCTCAGAGGTGGTGTCTGTGTCCATTATGGCTACCGTGCCCCCCCCCTCTTTCTCGTCCTGAGGTTTCACGGGGGTCTTCTTGATAGGCTGGAAAGATGATTCCCTCAGGGGTGGCAGGGAGACTCTAGGCCAGGAAGTCGTCTCCACTGGGGTAGCCTCCACAGGCTTTGCCAGGGCCGCCACGACTCCTTCAATCGAGGCATTCGCCGGGTGAATCAGGGCTTTCATGACCGTGGGCGCGTCTGAGGCCTTCACCTTAGGGGGGTCATCACCTCGCCCCCCCTTGGCTTTCTCTGTTGGGATCGACCGGGGCTTCTCCCGAAGCTTACCCGGGTTCTCCGACTTCCTTTTCCCAGAGCGTTGGCTCGTGGATGATGGCATCAGTGACATTGCGCCCTGCCTGGCACCAAGGAGCCCACGGTGCTCCCGTGCCCATGGACTCGCTGTGCTTTGTCTTTTGTTGGGCCCCCGTCGCCGGAGTGCCCTCAAAGGTCTTAGAAGACCGCTCAGACTTCTTCTCACCTGCTGCTGGGCTCTTCCCCTCCAGCCAATTGGTGAGCCGAATACGACGGTCCTTCATTGTCCAAACGGACATGTTCTTACAGAATGCACAGTCCTCCTCCACATGCGACTTGTCGGCATGAAGGCAGTAGAGGCACCGGGAGTGCTCATCTTCCTTGAAGACATTCTGTAGTCCACATCCTGGGCAGTTCCTGAACAGTTTGGATCCAGTAGGTGTTGAATCTTCTTTGTCCTGGGCCATGTCCGAATTGGGGCAGGCCTCAAGGTCGTCCGGAATCCTCCAAGAAGTGTAATTCGACGAAAATCCCTGTTGATCGGAAGAAGAATTGGTGGAGCTTGAGGCTCTTTGAAAAAACGCAATATGCAATAAAAGCTCGAGAGCTACAGCATGAGGACTACCAACACTTGAACGTGCGGTAAAAATCTGAGGATGGCTGCCAGAGGAGGGGCTTAGGTAGAGGGCAGTCATTGGCTGGGGGCAGTATGACCCAGAGACCAGTGATTGGTTACTAGTAGAAAGTGTCACGACCCGTGACCCAAAACCCCACTGGCATGGTCACATGCCAGGTAGGGTTAAGACTCAGGGTTCATTTAGGGCCCCAAGGGCCTTGCACTATCCTCATGGACTCTCCTGGAGACAGTCCTGGCGCCTTTGGTGCCAGGCTCATGTTCAGATTGGGACACAGTCTTGAAGGGACAACTTTTCATTGGAGGCCTGCAGCCAACATGGAGGCACCCACACAGCCTAGTTCCTAGAACCAGACTGTGCGGTATAGTGTTTTGTGTGCGGTAGCCCGGACTACTTTACCTGGACTACTTTACTAGAGGGCTATATAAACCACACCCAAGTTACAGAACGTGCTTCGCGTTATTCTGCAGCCAGAAACGTGGCGCTCATCATGTCCATAGACCAGAATCCGGCGATCCTTGAACAGCGGACCTGCAGAGGAGACAAAAGAACATCATTAGCAGTCTCTGCTTACCTGTAGCTTCCAATCCGTCGAGTATCCGTCTTCCTGCAGCTCGCGGTCTTTCATCCAGTCGGCAGCATCACCGGGACATCACGCACGCACCAGAACGAAGCACCTGGAGGGAGAGAGAAAGAAGGACAACGTTAAAACAGATTACTCACTGCATTTATGGCAGTAATCACGAGAACTTCACCTGGCTGGGTATTTCTTGGCCGGCTCCGCTCCGGAAATCTTCACACGCCCAGAAAGACCATTGCGACCTGAAAAGGAATAAAGAACACAGGTTAGAAAAAGAAGGCATTACCGCGCCGTACTTCACACTTAACCTACCATCCATCACACGCTCCTGCGTCCATCATCCGGGTAGGAGCCCGATCCAAGCTGCGCATCCACCGAACCTCTGTGCACCTAAAGGGGAATAAATAAGGAAAATACATTAATAGCAATAAAGGAAAACAAGGACATTTTAAGATTGCTTTAAACAGACTTACCTCCTTAAAGACACTTGCATGGGTTAGCACCAGTGAAGTTAACTCGGTCACTCAAACCTGCAGAAACCTACGTGCCCCTGCACACAAGGCAGGACGGAGGGCACGCCAGACATCACAACAAGACGAGGAGTGGGCCATCAGATCGAATCCAGGGAGCGGGGGGAAAAAAACGAAATCTGTTCCTAAGTCCAGTCTGCCTGTGTTTTCAGGCCCGACCTCCATAGAAGGCACCATCCGGAATCAGGAAGGGTCCAGGGTGAATCTGGCAACCATGGCATAAGGGCGTCCCCGTGGATACCAGGTGCGCATAACAGAAAGACAGTTCAGAAACTAAACTGAAACTGATTTTTTCTTTACCGAGGATTTCCGGCCTGACGACGGGGAACATTCATGAGCATGTGAATCCATGCCAGACCCCATGCTGGAGAAATATACGCACACATCTCAAAACGTTCCTATGTATTGTACAGTCAAACAACTCTACAGAGTTAACAAACATTTTAAATTACCTTAAACGCAAGCTGGCAAGACCTATAGCCTAAACCACACCCACAAAGGTAATATTGTGCTGGAACACCCGATCCATTGCTCATTTTCACTCTTGGAGTGTTGCCTATTTTGAACAATTACACAAACAGCAATGATGTAAACAGTATGTACCACTTCATGTGTTATAAAAGGTGCCTGCATTGTGCAGCTATCAGGAACTAATGTTCAGTGTCACCCTTATCCATTGCTCTACCGTGAGAATGCACAGCCAAAGATTCCAAGAATCTTCTCTAACTGTATTTACTTTAATGAGTTGTTTATGCCCAAGTGGAGTTTACCACATTTACTTGTAATTTTGCTATATTTTAATGGCCTTCCAGCCCAAGGGATTGGAGGTCATTGGCTGCAGCAGGTAACTTGCCTTATTTCCATTTTGCCCCTGCTAACACCAGAGCTGTAACCATGAGAAGGGGATTGAGTTCTTCTTATTCAACATGTTTATAAGATGTGCCTGTTCCACTTGCATACATTTCATGTAAACTTTTCCATTTGTCAAGACCGGATGTAGACATTTAGTTATGCTGCATTAATATTACAGAGCGGTCTAGGAGCTTCTCATAGAGTGACAGCAGGCAATTTGTCAGAGAAACCAGATATTACCATTAAAACCAACATTCCTCATTCCAACGTTCTCTCCCTTGTGTCCAGTTGGCAGAGAGCTTCTGTTCTCATCACTTCCTCTAAAATATTGTTTTTGGACTTAAACGAAAGTAGATAATTAGCCATAGCAATTATCTCTAGTGCACTCAACTGTAGAACACCCTGCATTCTCCAAATATGGGGCAGCACAGATCTGAAAACCCTCTTTTAACTAACAACACTTAGAAGATGACAGGAGGAAGCAATAACCTTTGAATCCCTGCAACCTTAAAAACGTCCGTATAATATTATGGGGCCAAAATGAGGGACAAAACTGGGCCAAAGGGGAATAGTTAAGATAACACAGAGTTTGTTGAAGGGCCGGAATCTGGCTTAGATGCAGAGTCTGGCAGAGATGGAGTAAAGTGGGGGGGGGGGCGCATGCACCTATTGGGCCTAGGGCAGCACAACGCATAGATATGCCGCTGGTCCTACCTATGAAGAACCAACTCCTGCAACCTGATGCACTTGGATAGTTAGATGCAATATTTACTAACCTCAACTGCATCATTTTTACAAGCACCGTCACCTCCTCACTTATACAATCACTATAACCAGAATATAGGAAAACACTCCATTGTAACCGCTGACACACATGAGGTGATTACAAGCTTGGTGATAGTGGTAAAACATGTGGTATTTCTGAACAGCTTATGTTTTACGGCTCTGCAAACTATGAGTTGCATTACCAAAACTCTTTGGAGCTCATTTTCGATGAGCACATAATGTAAATGAATAGCGTAAAAGCCTTGCTTTTACGCCATTCCTTCAAGTAATGGCTAATTTTCCAAGATTTGTACGGCGGAGAGGATGGGCAGAACCCAATTTGTATTTAGTTTCCGCTGCCCCCCTTCTGCTCCACCATACAAATGGTACAGAAAATGCTAGAGATCCCTATGGGGTCCGCCGGCTTTATGCACCAGCATAAAGCAGGCAAACCTCATAGGTCTCCATTGTGCACTCTGCCTGCTAGACCCGAATGGCAGGTAGTGTGTACAGGTACAATTAAAGTTATTTATTTAAGGGCTAATAACAAGTTGAGATAACTATCAAGAACATTTCATTATTACCTACTTTATAAGCAATTGTAATTAATAGAGTAGGCAGCCAGTATTGGTCAGAATCAAAGTGCGACCAAAGCCCAAGGTCACAAGACAAAAGATAGATTCAACAAACCCGACCACCTGTGCCAAGCCTTGCCACAATCAAAACTCAAATGAAAAAGCTAATTAAATGAATAATGAAATGATGAACACTCAAATATATCATTTTTTAATAGCCAGCCAACATGTCTTTTGACCTATTGTAGGCCTTCTTCAGGGCTCTGTATTCACCAAAATTCCTGGCTTGATCTGTAGGGCCTTCAATGGCCCCTTAACCTTTAAGCTGATATTCTATGCTAGTACAGTCTCCCTATGAACCGATATGCCATTCCAAGGGGCCAATAATTCAATAAGACGGAACGCTGCATTTTAAACCCAACAGGGCAATAGGCCCAATTGGCCTAGCATATAACTTGCTTTAATGCTGTAACAACATGTCGGGCAGCATTGAATTGTACACACTGCATGCCAAGCAAGCATGGGAGACAGTATGTACAATTAAAAGTAAATGCTGCCTAGCATGCAAGCATGCCCGACCGTATTTAGTGACTTTGTTCGGTCGTGTGTGAAAGTGCTGGGCAAAAGGTGGTTTATACCACCTTTCACCCTGCACATTTACACACCGCTGTGCAAATGAAATAAACTTGGCGCTAGGGACCTGCTTATGCCTGAGTGCAAAAGGGACAAGTTACTTACCTCACTATTGTTCTCCAGCATGGATATGGCATGGATTCACATGCTCATGAATATTCCCCGGCGTCAGTCTGGGAATCCTCGGTAAAAAGGAAAACAGTTTCACTTTCACTTACAAACTGTATTTCTCCTCTAAACCAATCACTGTCCTCTGGGTCATACTGCCCCCATGCAATGACAGTCCTCTCCCTAAGCCCCTCCTCTGGCAGCCATCTTGATATTTGCTAAGCACGTAAAGTGGCAGTATGATTAAGAAGAGCTGCAGAGGGTACGGTGGGAGGGTTCGCAAGGGGAATCCATTCCAGACCCACGTTGGAGAACAATAGTTACAGGTAAGTAACTTGTTCCTTCTTCAGCATGGAGTCTGTCATAGATTCACATGCTCATGAATAACGAATACCCAGCAGTACAACATTACACAACCACGGGAGGTGGCAAGGCTCAACTGAACTTACCTCTGGAACAGACTCACCTCGAACGAACAGGTTGCATAGCACTGCTTGTCCGACTCTGGACTCCTCCCTGGAATCCCTGTCAACGCAGTAGAACCTTGTGAAGGTGTGAACCTCACGTAGCAGCCCTGCAGATATCCAATAGCAGCACACCAGCTATGAACGCTGTCTTTGCATCGATCGCTCTGGTGGAGTGTGCTCTGGGACGGATGGGCAGCGGTCGGTTCACCAACCTTGAGATGGAAGCCTTGGACAAAGCCTTCCCATGGTTCACAGGACCAAAGTTCACGAACAGCTGTGAAGTCTTTAGAAAACTCTTTGTGCGTGGCACGTAGAACTTCAGGGCACGAGCAACATCCAGCGAGTGCAGGGCCCTTTCAGCCGGTGATTCGTGGAAAGTCAGGTATGGCTGTTTTCAGGATAGGGCCTGTATCTCACCTACCCTCCTGGCGGAGGTGATGGCCACCACGAAAGCCATTTTCCACGAGAGGAACTTGAGAGGGGCCTGATGCATAGGCTCGAAGGGGGCCCACATGAGCCTCCTCAGCACCATGTTGAGTTCCCACGCCGGGGCAACAGCCTTTACCGGCGGGAAATAACAAAAAAGTCCTTTGAGGAATTTTTTGACAAGTCAATGATACCAAAGTGAAGATCTTCCTGGAGACCTGGTGTAGCAGGAGATAGTTCGGTCTTGGCCAAGGATAGCAAGTATGGAAGAATCTGTGGGGACGTGACCCTCAGAGGGGCAATCTTCTGCAACCGGCACCACGTAGCGATATGCTTCCATTTGTGACCGTAGCACTTCAAAGTCGATGATGCCCTGGCCTTGGCAAGGACCTCCCTGCAGTCTGCAGGCAAGTCATACCCTACAATTTCTAGGGCTGCAGGAGTTAAGCCCTCAGGCTTGGCGATCGTGGGTTGTGATGCAGGATTGTGCCACCTTCTCTGGCGAGAAGATTCGGGACTACTGGTAGCATGATCGGGGGCGTCGCTGACAGGCTGAGGAGGTCCGGATACCAAATCTGCCTCAGCCACAACGGGGCGATGAGTATCATCCTGCACTGACACACTTTCTGAGTGTATTGATGACTCGTAGCAGGAGATGAAACAGAGGAAACGCGTACAGAAACATCCCTTCCCACAGGAAGGAAGACGCATCCCCAATGCTCCTCAGTTGGTGGAATCTGCTGGCAAACTTCTGCCATTTGGAGTTCGTCACTGTTGCAAACACATCTATCTGGGGCCTGTCCCACTTGGCGAAGATGTGGTCCACCTGGTCCTTCCGACGTTCCCACTCATGGCAGGAGCACATTTCCCTGCTGAGGGAATCCGCAATGGTGTACTTGACTCCCGCTAGGTGGTAGAGGAATGAGCAACATTTCTTGTCCGACGGCCCAGCGCCATAAGTCCTGCGCTTCCCTGGAGAGCACTGGGGATCGAGTGCCCCCTTGTTTCCTGATGTAGAACATTGTGGTGGTGTTGTCCATGAAGATCCTCACCACCTTGCCCGTCAGAGATGCAAGGAATGACTTGAGCGCCCAGAACACTGCCCATAGCTCCAGGATGTTGATATGGATGTGGGCTCCCCAGTATTCCAGGGAAGCGTCCGTGGTGACCATTTCCTGGAATGGAGGGTTCTGAAACCCAATGCCTTCGCAATGTTGGAGCGGACACTGCACCACTGTATCGCCCGATAGAACCCGTCATCTAGAGTTATCTTGTCTGCGAAATTCTGGACACTTGCACCCAGCGGGCTACCAGGAACTCCTGCACAGGTCGCATCTGTAACCTACAGAGCAGGATGAGGTAGATGCAGGACAACATCATGCCAAGCAGCGACTTGATGACCCACAATGTGGCCGTCTTCATTCACGACAGCCACTGCACCTTTCCCTGAATGGCCGCTACTCTCTCCTCCGAGGTTGATGCTAGACAGGACACTGTATTGAGTGTGGCCCTCAGGAACAGCGCGTTCTGCAACGGTGTCAAGCCGGACTTTGGAGAATTGATGGAGAATTCCCAGATCCATCAGCCGCTTGACAGCCGCCTCTGTGTATCCGACGGCCAACTCCTGCGAGCATGCCCGGTTGAGCCAGTCGTGAAGGTATGGGTATACGTGAATCCCCCGTAGATGCGGATGGGCCGCTGCTGGTGCCAGGCACTTCTTGAACACTCTGGGGACCCGACATCAAGCCAAAGGGTAGGGCTTTGAACTGGTAGTGCTGTCCCTGCATCACAAAGCATAAGCACGTCTGGAGTTTCCTGTGAATGGGGACATGGAAGTAGGTATCCTACACGTGCAGCAACTTTAAGAAATCCCCTCTTCCCAGTTGGCCGAGCGTGTGCTGCAACATAACCATCCTGAATTTCTGTAGGGACTTGAGGTAATTGTTCAGACACTGCATGTCTAGAATGGGCCTCCAGCCCCATGTCTTCTTTCTTACCAAAAAGTATCTGGAATAGACTCTGGAGCCCTGGAGTCATTAGGAAACCAGCTCTATTGCCACTTTTCGTAGCATGGCCCATACCTCTTCCAAGAGCTGAGGGATGTGCTGCTCCGGACAGGACCTCCTGAGGGTTCCGCAGACACCTGTGCTGGAATTCCAGAGTATGTCCTTGGGCGAGAGCATCCAGCACCCATCTGGCAGGGGTGATCTTTTTCCATTTGCTGACCAATCTCGTCAGCTGGCCTCCCACTGGGGTGCACGGGTGGAGGCCCGACGTCTTGGCCAGTTCAGACTTGCTTCGGCAACCATGCCTTGTCCTGCTGGTGACGGCGACATGGTCCTCTTCCACTGTAGGCCTGGGAATGGCCTCTGTGGGCTTCCTGGGTCATGGATCTGGAAGGCTGACGGTACGAGGAGAAGAAACCTTTCAAAGACATGCCCAACTTTCCTCTGCAGGAGCGAAAGGAAGAGCAGTGCTGCTGGAGTGTGCCCAAGGAACGGGCCGTCTCCATATCCACCTTGATGGCTTTTAGGGACTCATCAATGACCTTCCCGAAAAGGTTATCTCTGTCGAAAGGTATGTCCAGTACCTTCGTTTGGACCTCCTTGTGGAAATTTGTGGCCTTCATTCTGCCTTGGCGACAAAGGCAGACACTGTTTCCCATTTCCCGGAACTAAGTGTCGGCAACTATGATAGCATGATACCATGCTACCTCTCGCTCTTGGAAGAGGGCGATTGCCCCCATCCTCTTGTTGTCTAGGAGGAACTCCAAAATCGTACCCAGCTTGTACCACAGCTACCTGTCGTACCAGGCTAGGATCGCCAGTGCGTTAGCCACCTTGATGGTGGACGCTGCAGTGTAAATCACCTTCCTCCCCATGGAGTCCATCTTCATACCCTCGCTGTCCAGAGGGACTGAAGATGACGGGTTAGATGGTGATTTCCTCGAGGTCACCAAAACCACTGAATCCGGCGATGGTTGTGACCTCAGGCATTTGGGTGCGGATTCCGGTACCCGGTACTTCATCGTCAGCCTATCCCGCTGATTGTCTTCCTCTTGGCCTCGCTCCTCTGGTACAAGAATCCCTCCTTCCTGGTTTCTTCACGCACAAGCTGTAACAGCTCGGAGGCTCTCGCAATCTTGGAATGGAATGTCCCCACCTCGTTCGGTGGAGACGCCCTAGGCTGTGGGGACCTGCTGCCTGCTCCGATGATATCGTCGTCCACCGTCGTGGCCGTATCCGTCCCAACCTATGGGTCTGCTGGGGGGCAGGGGGCCTGACACAGATGTGGAGGCTGAAATGGGGGCATCGAATGGCACTTCCTCTTTGTCATCGGTGGCTGGTCAGGGTCTGGTAGAACATTGGAACAGGCCCCTAAGACATCCTCTTCTGGATCTCCAACACCAAGGTGTGGATGGTTGATAGGATGTCCAGAGACACATCCCTCAGTGGAACTGGTGTGATTGGAACACTAGGCCCTGCGCCATCATCACCATCATCATTGCCCTCTTCCACATCCTTGTCGACCGTGTGTAGGGACTCCAAGTCCTCGTCATCTGTGGAGGAAATTTCCATGGCTTGGGCCACAGCCTAAGACTGATCTGGGGACCTGAGGGGCTGGAACCGGGTTCTGAGATAGTGTACCCTTCTCCGGTGTGCCGGCAGACCTTGTCAAAGTCACCACAGCGGCCTTGCGCCTCTGAGGGAGGGATACCTACAGCGCTGCGGGGGCTACCTTCTCAGGGTCAGCCCCTTTAGCTTTCAAAAGAGCAGCCTCCACCAGCTCTATCATCAACAAACACTTATCCTGTGCCGCCTGGGCCTTCTTTGGCAGCTAGGCCTTTTTCTCCCCCGCCCACGGCTTCTCTGGCTTCTCCCGCAGTTTAACCGTGTTGGACAACTTTCTCTTGAAGGAGGAGCTCGATTTCCGGCTGGCAATGGAGGCAGACAGTGATGTCGGTCATGCCCTGTCGGCAGTGGCACCCGCTACCGCAGCGACCCCAGTGGACCTGGACTTGCAGTGCTTGGCCTTATCTTGGACCCCGACGGATGAAACGCTCTCACAGGACTTAGAAACACGCTCATCAGACCGACCGGCCTTGGATGAGGCATGCCCCTGCTCGGAGCACGGACAAAGGCCTTGGCGTTTAGCCACGTTGCCAGTCTACTGTGCCTGTCCTTTGTCGTCTTCTTGGAGAAGCCGCGGCATATCTCGCAACCTTCTCCTTGTGGTCCGGATGCAGGCAGTAGTGGCATTGCAGGTGCTTGTCCTCCACAAACACATTTCGAAGCCTGCACTTGGTGCAGGACTTGAAGATGGACCTTCCTTCTTCTCCTCCATCATGGTCAGAGGGCGCGAAGTAGGCCCGATGTCCATCTGGAAACTCAACCATCTTCGCCCTTGAGGGGCGCTGAACTTCACCGACAATGGATCTTCGCTGCCGGCAGATGGAGAGAAGAGCACACAGGCTCTTGCGGAACAAAAATAGATCCTTTTTCTGCGAAAAACACAAAAAAATGTAAAAGTAGCTCGCAGAGAAAATACAAGGACTCTGAAGCGTGCAGTAATAATCTGAAGATGGCTGCCAGAGTAGGGGCTTAGGGAGAGGACTGTCATTGGATGGGGGCAATATGACCCAGAAGACAGTGATTGGTTTCGAGGAGAAATACAGTTTGTAAGTGTAAGTGAAACTGTTTTTCTTTTTACAAAGGGTTCCCAGCCTGGACGGGAAATATTCATGAGCATGTGAATCCATGTCAGACCCCATGCTGGAGAAGTACAAAGTCTGCACCATCAAATTACGCGTTGGAGCAACATGAGCTCCTTTCTTCACATCTGCATGTTTGTGTGGAGATTTTTTCCACACAAAATCTGTACTGCATGCAATATTACTACACGTGGTAATCCCCAATACAGAAACCTGGCTTTTCCGCACGGAGTCCTATGGACTCCAAATTGGGAAATAACTGAAGGGTCTGCATGACTCAGAATCATTCAGACATTTCAAGCCACCACATGCAATGACAGTAATTTATTTCTGTTTGTTTATATTACCAGAAGTCATACCAGAAAGGTTTTAATCAATCACCACCACAGTAACGATTCGCATTACTAATGTTAAAAGTGTCTCCTCTTCTCTGCTAGTGCAGATGTCTCTTTTAGCCAATGCACTGCTCGAATATGTAATGCAATGTCGGGACACAATCTTCTGGAATCGGACATCCACTTTCCCTCATCCTTAGCAATATAAGGCAATACTAATGGCAATTGAGTGCTTTACGAGTGCCACATAACATAATTACCAGATGTGTATTCCCCATGCAGAATATGGAAACTATATGCGGCTCCACATTGCAGATTCTTTGTGATGTGTGCCACCATAGTTATTTCGTCCACAAGTATCACCCTCCTTATACGTTCAGGAGGGCGAAGTAAAGCTGTTTGTTCTCCTAGGTTAGTAAATAAGCGGTTTGAATTGATCTCATGCTCTTTGTCTGCGTTCTTTCTCTGCATCCAGTGCGCAATAAACAGAAACATGCCCATCATAGTGAAGTGGCGCAATAGGCACATGCTGTGCTCAAACTTACAAGACAAAGCGACACACATAAAAAGAAACGAAACGCTTAGCAGCCTGCTGCCTGCCGAGTCTAGACACATTACGCAGGTTCTGTGTGACCGCCCAGATCACAGGCCTGATCTGCAAAAGCGAGTTTGCACACTGCCATGGAAACCCCTTAACACACAATCCATGCCAGAATTTCAGAGTGCCTTCTCGCGAAAAAGAAACACTAAGGGGGTCATGGCAACTCTGTTAATTTTTTACATTGTTACAAGGACAGAATTCCCCTAAGCAAGGCAGGGGTCCAAACAGGATCAAGACACGGTGTTCTTGTTTTTTGTTCACTTTCTGAAGAAACGCTACAGATATTGATATCATTTCAAAAGCAGCCAGGTGTAAAGAAGCGCATGGTTAACAAGTGTGGACTCCTTGGTAATGCCAGTATACTGCTGAAAGAAACTTCTAACTCCACACACCACCAGGATAGGTGACAGGATTTATGCCAGTACCAAGATGTCCTTGTGGTGAACGTCGGCTCTTGAAACCCCCACACATTGCCTCATCATGAGTTGGGCGTTAACCCCGGCGGTATTACTGCCGGGGCTATTAGCCCTACCACCAAACCCCTGGTGCTATTAGTGCTGGATCACGGGTTTGGCGGAACGGTAAGTCCCCATTCCCCATTGGGCCCATTCAGGAATTTCCCATTCCTCATTGGGCCAATGGGGAATGTTCGGCGATATTACCGCCGGAGGTAACAGCGCCGAACATTCCTCATTGGGCCAATGGGGAATGTTCGGCGCTATTACCGCCGGAGGTAACAGCGCCGAAAATGGGCAGAATTGGGGCGGAATTTGCCCCCAGCTCAGAGCTAGGGGAAAATCCGCCAAGCCTGTGATTTGGGCAGACCCTTAAATGCGGCAGTAATAGCGTTACGCCACATTTAAGGGTTACCCCGAAACTCGTAATGAGGTGAAGGGACATTGGTAAATTCCATCCTTTAAATGGTCAAGGTGTGCTCTAAAACACCTTGCAGCCCAAAGGCTGATCCACCCTAGGAAGTCACATAGAACTGTCTTGCACTAAATCCTGCACTGCATCCTGGTAACTTTGAGTGGTCTGCAGATCATGTGCTGCATACAGCAGAAGGCTGAGTCTCAGCCAGGAGTGGATGGCATCAGTGCACAGCAGAGGCTGGCTCGTGGCATTGCTTTCAGCATGGCTTGCACTCGGCTTCTACTGCTGCCTGTAACTGGCTGTTACATTCTGGATGCCATGTTGCTGACACTGAGAGTTATGAACGCTGCAATGTGAGTACTTAGAGATGAAACCACGATTTAGGCTATGGCATGATTCTTCTATAAGGCTGCAGGAATGTCGCATTTTCTAACTACTACACACGTTGCCCCCCTCCCCCAGCCTCCCCCTTTGTATCTTCATGGACCATTGGAGTCCTCAGTACACACACAGGATGGCAGAAACACATTTCTTGAGGGGGTTTTATTGCAAATCACGCAGATCTAGGCCAAGCGATTCATCTATTGTTGAGATGTCAGGAATTATACTAAGACCTTACTTGCTGGCAGACTTTCACACTTTCCAGCTGGAATTGGTTCATCGCATACACTAGCTACCTTTTCCGTGCCTCCGGGGATGCTTACTCAGGTTGTGATACTTGCCCTTGCATGACCCTTACCACCCGCCGCCTGGAAACATTGGACAATGTGATCTTAATTCTTCCTCCATTTGTTTTCCTGACTCCGCATTTACATTTTCTTTTCTGCTTATCTCTACCTGTCTAATTATAATTAATCAATTCTCAACTTTGATCATACTGCTCAGGACTAAGATGGTTTTGGGAGGTGAATGTGTGCTCTGTACAATAAAATGATTTCATTCATTCATTCCTGGCTTTCACAGGTGAGAACAGAGTTCAAAGAAAGAACTTGTTTCTAGGCGGCACCCAGTAAATCAAGCAACTGGATAGATATTGCGGGCATAGTTTAACCTACTGATTGGTACATTTCAGCGATTCCTTTTGCATTAACTCTTACGCACATGTTTTGAAAGGTAGTGAACATCCAGAAAAACAGAATGCACCATTAATGTGTAATGATAAATGTTCTTTAATGAGTGGCCAACTGGTGAAATAAATTAGTTGGCACAGAATGCATCTGCACAAGTAACAACATAAATAATGTCCTGAAAATAGTGGAGGAATACACAAAGATGATGAAAGTAGGGAGACATGATTGAGATAAGATACTTCCGTACTGAAACCATGGACGCTATTATACCTGGACCTCTGCTTAACGTATGCCATTGGCACTGCTTGTATTGCCGAATCAGCACCCAGCTCAGATGTGCAATATGCCGCTAATCAGGTTGCTCAAAACGCAGCATGAATCCTAAACCTTCTCTGTATTTGTCAATAAATCCCTTGAAATGTCCTCAAGTCTGTGAGTTATTTAGGCCATGTGACAAGTACAATGAATCTATTTGGGAAAGATAGAGAGGGATAGAGAGAGAGACAGAGAGAGAGAGAAAGGTGACTTTGGGAGCTAGAAAAATTGAGACTGTCTGCAAATGGCAAACAGTAGAAGTGCAGGGTTGCAGTTTGTTTAGTTTTGGAAGGCCTACTCCTGCAGTCCCCCGACTAACCGACTCCCCTCTAAGATCTTCTACTACCTTACAATACACTCCTGAGTGCTAGTGACAAGAAAATGACATGCGTTACAACTGAGCTACAGCCGCTGAACATAATCTCCTGACCACATCCAAACACAGGTTTTCACTTCACTGGTACTCTCTAATTATAAATGATGGCACACTCAGTTACAGTCACAGAATTGAATCTCCCCACTAGGATTATCCCTTCCAAGTACTAGAGCGAAAAAGATGGCACACATGTTGAACACTCACTTGCAGTCACTGAATGTAATCTCATGCCTACAACGAATTATAGGATTTTCTATTCACTAGTATTTTCTCAAGTCACAAAAAGATTTCAAACTCAGTTAAAAAGACTCAATGTAATCTCCTGCCTACCACCAACCATTTCTGGGAAGTTTTCCTGCCTAGTCACGGACAACAAATGTAACATTGAATATGCCACCTAAGTGAACTACTTGGATTCTCTCCTCCTTAGTGCTATTCACGTGAATATAGCATGTGTGCTGCATACTGATTTTCAACCAGTGAACATACTCTCCAGCCTCCAACTAACTCTATGGCATTCACTTTGCTGGCATTAGTCCAGTCACAAAAACATTGCACACACAGTTACAGTCACTGAACAAACGCATTCTGGAATTGTCTCTTCTCTAGATACTGACAAGAAATGTTACATGTGTGTATTTAATTCAATGTTGTCGCTGGGATTGCCTATTCCTTAATATTCAGAACAAGATGACCTAGCTTATTTCAAGTTTCTATTGCTCCTAAACTATATCCAAATTCCATTGTATTCCTCATCTTCCTCAACTACATTTCAATGTTCTACCACTGTCTCAACTAAATCCTATTTCAGATTTCTACCTCCCCCTCAACTAATTATATTTCAGTTTTCTTCCTCCCCCTGGACTAATCTTGACTAATCTTATTTCAATGTTTTTCATTTCATTCACTCAAGTACATGCACTTGTAATGCTTGACCTCTCCCTCAACTACACTAAGAATCTCTTACCTCTACCTCTGCCTAGAAGACTCCCACCCTGCATGCTATATGTTTAACCTGCAAGGCTGAACACTCTGGAAACACCCTAGCTGACCTTAGTGCGGTTTGGGAAAGTTCAGTTCACCAGAATCAGTGAAATTGATATGATTCAGGGTTTACCTGAAAACGCTTCTCTGGGCTTAATAAGAAGGGCCATATATCACAACTGTACCTAGTTTCTGAAGGTGCAAGAAATGAATCAGATAAGAAACAGAGCTCTTCGATTGTATGATGGTGGTGAGGGCTAGCCAAACCAAACTTCCTCTGCTCCTTCAAGAAGATTCTTTGTTTCTAGAGATTTGCAAAGTATTAAAGAACAAATATAGAAAAAGCTAAACATTTAATGAAGGCAGTGAGTGGAGGATACTTAACGGACAAGGGCCAGTAATCATAGGTTGAAGATGCAGAAGAACGTTATGCACCTATTTTAGAAATCTGTAAATGCAGGAAACTAATATGGCGGGAGGGAACAGGGAATTCTTTGGAACAGTAGGTGAACACCCAGAGGAAGGCAATTGTTGAAAGATGTGACTAACTTAGTAAAACGAATCCCTGTGTCACCATTTGTGTCTGAAACACCTATAATACAATTACATGCAACTGGAAGACACCAACATTCTATCATGGATGACCCACTACCCCAGGACATTTCGCAGACAGGCAAAGGTGTAAGAGACATCAGGGTAAAACACATTCAGTATCCACAAGGGCACATACAAAAACATGTGACAAATATGCATGAGAGAGGAAAGTTGCAGAAGAGTGAGAACAGAACTCCTTTCAGTTCTAGAGCAACTACAGAGGGGACAAGGGAATGAGAGCGTAACTCTTACTAGCTGAGAACTACCATTATGTTGTGTTTGGTAGAGTAATACATCACCCATCATGCCAAACACTATTTTAGTAATCCCTTTGGCCTTTTCTGGTGATACACAAAAAAATTGACTGTCCCTCTGAGTCTGCTGACTATATTCATGGTTTTTGAAGCGTACTTCCTTAAGAACAACCACTAGTATAAGTAACACATATGTCCAAACCATGTCAAGGTGTTAAACCAATGAATGAATTTGGAGCAAAGGAGCATGTGGATTATCCAATTAAAAAGCCATTGGTCCTGTTCTTTCTCTATTCTTGGATTTATTATTGAAGTGAAGTCTAGTACCAATCTGCAAAATGTACCATCAGCCAGGATAGTCAAAGAGTTGCAAGGTGTGCCAAGTTATCTGCTTGTACATTCCTTGTTAAAATATTCAGTGCTTTAGTGAAAGTGAAGTGGGGGGTGAAATGGGGACGAGCAGTGAAAATATGAGGTTTTTGCAACAAAACAACCCATTTTAATTCATTGAAATTGTGAAAGAATGTTTTTGAAGTGTGTTTAATAATGCTGCAAAAGATCCGATTTATTAACTATACTGCCTATAGTAAAATTACTAGTACTCTGTGTGTATTGCTTTGTCCCGCAGTAATCTAAACTGATTGCAATAGTGTGTTACTGCTCGTAGCATTACATTATTGCTGACAAAATTGAAATATCGTAAAGTTGACATTCCTGACTATGGCAAAAATGTGCTTCTCTCATAATATTGCACCCTTTGCTAACGTTTCATGCCAGACCCTTCCTCCCTTTAGTCATTTAATAATAGGTGTTGTATTAACTCGTTTTGAGTGGCACTTGACTTATCAACCTGAAAAGGATGAAAGGTTAAGACAATGCTGACATGGGATTCGAACTAGCCAATTACAGGCTGGAGAAGGCCAAGCCCCGGGCAAAGAGCCTCCTGGACATGGTTGCAGGGGCATTAAGGTTGCATAGCAGAACATCAAAATCACAAAAATATCTTAGTTAAGCTTCTTAAAACAACCATAACTCAGCAACCATTATACACTGCTTATGTCTCTAGACCTAACTTCGCAAACTTCATGCACATGCCCGCAATTCCGATAGGACATGAGGAATAAAAAGAGCATTTGAAAAACAGTAACAACCCAGGATGGTTTTGTTGAATTTTACTTCTCATTGGATGGGCAACACAATAAAAAATGGACAGTAATAATTTAATTGTCAAGAAGCTATTTTCCATTTTGGTGAAAGCAACCTATAACATCACGAGTGACAGCCAAGTTGTGTTTGCTTTATAAATCATAATTGGTGCATTTAAGTGTTTTTATATTTTGCGCTTCAACTTTGATGTCCCTTAAAGTTTTTCAGTATATTGCAAAGGTTTTTGTTACAATATTTTCACTTTGCTTAACTTTGTATGCGTGTATGAAGGGGAAAGGGGTAGGCAAAGGTTGGAGGAGACAAAGCCAGGAGGCTAAAACAGAATGTTACAACAATGAGAAATGGCATTGCCTTCAGGTGGGGAAGAGTTGTGAGGAGGCTGGAGGCAAGCTGACCATCTCAAAAGAGAAAGAGTGGGAGACGGGAGGTGAGCTGGGGACCCATAGAAGCCACGGCCAGGAGAGAGGAAGTCACGGGGGGAGGGGATAGATCAACAAGACCTGAGAAGATGTAGGAAAGCAGGCACCCTCAGAAGGAAAAACGTTGGAGGTCCTGGCAACTCAACCTGTCCCAGGGTAGAAATTAGGTGGAAGGTAGTATGAATTGGTGCAATCACACCGGAGGCATCAAAGAGGATATTCGACCTGGGGAATGCAAGATGGTAACCAAGGGTCAATAGTAGTGCAGGGAGTTACTTTTCAGACGGGGACCGAGTCCCCATCTGAGATCCCAACCAACAGAGCCCGAAAGGAAGAGCTACCACCTCTTCTAGGGGGTTTTTCCCAGCCCAAGGATTCTTGGCCACAGAAGCTGAGTGCATAGCACTCTACTGAGAAGAGTTCAGCAACCTTGTCAACCCCAAAACCTGACGACAAAGACCGGGGTCAACTTCTGGATGTCTACCCAGGGCAACAACACTGCCAGGAACCTTTTGAGACACTCTATAGTCCATTTCAGCTGTCTTTAAAATACTCAAAACTGAGAGTAAACTTATATATTTCCTTTGGTGCCTCACACAATCCCCCATTTTCTCAAGAGGAGTCAGGAAGCGAGACCAGTCACATCAAGCTACTTTAAGGTATTTTACTTTGTTTACTTTTCTGGCACCAATCATAATGGGATTATTCCATAATCATTTTAAAAGCTACTTGATGTTTTCATCTGTTTACTTTTTTCACATAGACAACTTGTGGTCCTCATCCTCGGAGCAAAGGCTACTTCAAATTGCACTGTTTGATCATTAAAGCATGTAATATATTTCACATTAATTTACTGTGCATTTCAATTTGCAGCTGATGGTGCAGTATTGTTGGAAAACGGGTTCATATGTTCATTTAATTATTATTTCCGTTTGAAATAGTTTGTAATTATTGCTGGCCTACAGTCCTACAGATAAGGGGTGTATCGGCTACTTTTACTCCCTATAAATAGGCAAATATTCCCCAAAAATTCAAACAGGGAGTTAAAATATTCCCAACAAAAACCGGAAACAGACACAAAGAACCTTATGCCCCTGCTCTCACCCACGCAGCTCCATGGATGTTTGGTCCAGTAGTGCACATAGTACCACATAAAGAAACTACCGTTATTACTGTCTGATTGTAAGAAGTAAACCTGTGTCTTTTAATGTGCATGAATAACTAAGTGCAAAGAAATAACTATTACAAAAAATCTGTTTTCCAGTTACAACATAATTTTACTCGCTTATAAAATAGTCCCATTGGGAATTGGACTTACATTTTGACTTCCTAAAAAATCATTTTACTCCAAACTTTAAAAAAAGGAAAAAGGGAGTACAATACGCCCACTTCAAATCTTATCTGGCAGACTGCTGGCATACAATTAATTATCAATAAAATAATAAGCAGGGTATTCTAATTGTCTGACTCTGTAGTTAAAATAATGTGACACAGATAGTATTTATTTGAATCGACTCTGTAACTAAATAGACCTAAGCTTTAGTATACAAATATCAATAGGATTTATACTGTTGCATTTTTGCATTTCTTATATATAGTATCTCTTATCCTTTTCTCCATGTAGCAACAGAAAAGTATGGTATGTTACCTGTCTTCCACGCATTGGTGAGCCTGTTGTGTTCAAACACAGGAAAAAAATGCTGCACCATATTAATAATAGACAATGTTGAATGATTAACACTCGGTCATTCAGAACATATTCGCCATTCCCTAGTGGTGTATAATGGTTACAATTCTCGTTAAAACAAAGTTGTGTACTGTTATGCTTAACTGGCAACCCTTCAGAGCAATCAAATTGAAATTTGTCGGAAAGTGCACCTCTAAATTGCCTACTCTCTAGATTACACCTTTTTTTACTCAAATAAACAATGTAAGATTTCTCCTGACTACGTACACTCATTTGTATTTCTTTGTAATAAATCTGTCTCAAGAAATCAATCATAGCATCGGTTTGTACTGTCTGACTGCCGCCATTTGTAAGTGGATATCAGAATCCTCACTAGTATGTTTATATTGCTACTGCTGATGAAGTCACCTCTAAATATTTGGACACATAGTTATAATGTCTTTCAATTAAATGTAAGCCAAAAATATTGTTAGCTTGTATGGATTTTCTTTTTATTGGAGTATTTATGACAGTGTTTTTATTTACTGCTCCAGCACAGGCCTATTTTGTTAGTAGGAGCAGTGACATTCTATTCACCTGGGATCTCTGTTTAAATTTCCCAACAGAGAGGACCAAAACCCAGTTCTCTGATATATGTGGGATATTTTTACCCATGCTGATGCGCCCCACTGTTCCCCTTTGCCAATGGGGAAAGAAACAGCCAAAAATGGATGCGCTAACCCCTGTCCGCGCAAAAATCTGCAAACCTGCGCATGGTTCACCATCACAAAAGGCTGCACACCCCTGCCCCACACAGTCACAGTTGGTGTAAAAACAGAACTCACTTCAGGAGAATGCCAGTGGGTGCTGTTATATGTAACATGAAGCAAGGCCACAGAAGTGGGCTAAAAACTGAAAATGCTTTTTAAAAATGCAACCAATTGCAACCTTCAAAGTGCCATTTTGGCGCTAGATTCAGTCATTTTCGAAGTGAACCATTGAAATTAAAAGTGTGCTGAAATCACAGATCCTCCAGGATGGCTCAGAGAAACCAGGCCTCACTGGGCCTCATCACGACTTCGGCGGTAACCCTTAAATCCGGCGGTCGCGCTATTACCGCCGGATTTAAGGGTCCGCCAAAGCAGGACTTCGGCAGATTTCTACCCAGATCTGAGCTGGGGGGATACCCGCCGAAAATTTGCGCTATTACCGCCGGCGGGAAATCCGCCGGCGGTATTAGCGCGTAATTTCCCCATTGAGCCCAATGGGGAATGGGGCATTCCCGAATGGGCTCAATGGGGAATGGGGATTGACATTACCGCCGAACTCGTGATCCGGCGCTATTAGCGCCGGGGAGTTCGGCGGTAGGGCTAATACCACCCGCGCTAATAGCGTTACCGTTACCGCCCAAGTCGTGATGAGGCCCACTGACTGCAAGCAGCTAAAAAATGTACTTCATGAAAAACCAGTCCGCCAACAATTTCAGCTGTGCAGAGAAAACTCCAAGCAAAGGCTGAATACTTACTTCCAGACTGCAGACAATTTCCAGGACTCAAGGACAGAAATGGTGCTGAATAGATGTGTATGCTGCAGGGGAAAAGCTGATGTAAAAGACTCAGTTTAAATGTGCTTTTGCCCTGAAGAAATGCAAAATTCGCCTGTTTAAAAGCATGTTTTTGTGAAGGGCTTAATTTCTTTAATTGTCAAAATCCCTTATAAACTCTTTTGATTGTATATATTTTAAATGAAAGATTTTAGGTGAATCTTAAAGTAACCCAGTTTGGGGTTAACTGGTTAATTCTGATTGGACAGTGCTCAGCCTGGGAAAGATGACACTTCATGTTGACACTCTGCTGCTACCAGGAAGGCTTAATTGATGCTGGAGGTTCTTGCATATTTAGAACAAAGACCTCATTAGACATTCGTCTTCGGCTGAGCCAAGGGCAATGACAGGCTGAGCATTGATCCCTTCTGGGGAGGGGCAGGAAACTTCCCTCTACACCCCACCCTGATCAAAGGGATTTGACAGCTGTTGTTTGTTGAAAGGAGAAAGAAAAAAACACTGCTCAAATAAATCTGTTGTTTAAAATGCCTGTTCGTGATTATGTTTTGAAAACCTTTAACTTTGTAACATGAAGGAGGACAAATCGAAAAATTGGTAGTTATAAATCTAATGTTATGCTCTTTCTGTGGAGACGTTAGTGAACACTGTACTACATAAGGAACCAAAGTTACACCAAAACCCTAATTGTGGCAAAACTATTGATGCTGCAAATATGATATTGTATACCCATGTTCTAGGGGTAATCGCCCAGATATGTGTTGAATTAGAAATTGTTAGGCCAAACCGTTATCATTAAAATGGACAGAATTCCACATCACGACAAAGACAGCTCTCACAGAGATGGGAATTGGACGTAAGGATAACTCACAAAATATATAATGTATGTGTCTGATTTTATTAGGGGGCATAATTATAGAAATGTGCATTTGTGAAAAAGTTAAATTGTGTTTCAAATCAATGTGGGATTTCCTAAATCACATCATAAAGATGACTGCTCTTTTCTGACTTCCAACCAGAACAAGGCAAGTATCTTTGACCAAACACAGCCGTGGGGGTGTCGCTTAAAATTCTGCCCCTACCATAAACTTTGTGATGTCACTTGGCATGATAAATATCGGAACTTCACCACACATAGACACACACTGATTCCTGGCTACATCCTGATTTCCGCGCAGCGCTTTGTTCCTGACTTCTTCATCTTGTTCCTGACTTCTTCATCCTGTCCAGAACTTTTCATCTTGTGCAGATTCCAGAATACTTTGCAAAACCAAGGCCCAGCACTTGCTGAACTCTTTTCAGCTAGGCCCAAATCCGGAACCATCCCAAAAGAACTTCAGGAATTAATTCTTATTCAGTCTGGCTTTCATGCTTGCCTACTGAACTCGCCACCCCGCTAATCTACCGTGTCCAGTGAGCAGAAGGGCCAACCCAAATCCAGTCTGAGGTGCCGTCCAAATTGACCAGAACCACCCAGCTCACCATCCTGTCAGAGGTGCCCTGCTGCCGGTAGACCCGATCCGGGATGACCAGAACCCTGACGGTCCAATCTTAAATTACAGTGGACTGTAAGTATAAACAGGAATCATAGTAACCCATAGTATATATCATAGTATATATGTGCCTTGTCCTACCCCAATCTCAACCATCCCATCTTTAACTTCAGAACCCTAATATTGTCAGAACCCTTCTTGCACTGATTTTTCTCATTTGTTTTACAAAACCATGAGCCATTAGTGATTTGGATTAGATAAAGTAATTCCCAGAACGGAAACCAGAGTATCACACGTGAAGAGTTACAATCGCCGAGCGTAACTGTGGAGATTCACTGGTGGCATTCTTTTTCTTAGTCATTAATATAGTTTAAATAAACCAATCTGTCATTTTGAAAACCGAATTTCTACTTTTCTCTGTTCTAAATTTTTCAAAAACGCCTCTCACTAAAACTTCCATAACTTCTTCAATTTCATAGCTAGAGACTTCATTTCAACTCCCACTTAAACCTATGACCCTTAGCTACATCCACAACTAAAAACAGCATTGCGGAACAGTATATTTGACCCGTTTTTATTAAACATTGCATTGTGAAATTTTGCTGCGAATTCGCATTTTGCAAAAGTTTTACACGTGTCTTTTCCTATCCAAAGTGTTTCTTAACTCCCATTCTGATCTAAAGTGTGTGCTGTTGCTCATCTTGTAGCTCCTCTTTACTAGGACCTGTTTTGTGTTGCTCTCATGGGAATTTTTACCAATTTAAACATTTTTGCACACTTTGCATTGTTCACAAAGCCATTTCCAACTGTCAGTTTTTAAAAGTGTCTTAATTCCAAAAACGTTTTCTCTCTTGTTTCGGGAGGGAATGCTATGTTCAAACACTGTACTCTGTTATTTTATTCTTGAATACCTGCTACTTACTTATATCTGTGTAGAATTGCTCAATTGTGAATTAAGAACTTTGCAGGAGGAAATCTTAACCTAAGCGCTATCTGTTCACATACCAAAACTGTCTTTTTCCTGTGTTTTCCATTCTCTATTGCTATAAGCGATTTCAATAGCTTTACTTATTTTCTGAATTGTTTTGTGACCACATTGGTGATTGCTGCCCCATATAGATACATATGGGATACATTACTCACCGTAATCGTATTTCTGATGCTTGTATCTGCTTAGATTCACATGCTGTGCATAGGCCGACATCTAGTGGAAGCTGCGGAGTATTACAGTTTGTTTTTCGAAACTCGAAAATGGGCGTCGACACAGGCGTGCCAGTAATACTATCCCTAGTGTGACGTCCACTGTACCCAAGATCCCTCACGCGTCTGGGATCCTCAGATTGTATTTTTTCTGACATGAGGAAGCATGAGGAGTAGCGTGAGTACAGATAATCCAAGCAGATAGACAGAAAGGTAAGACTACAAGCAATCATGCGCCTTCTCTCGGAGGGGAGGAAGGGTGGGTCGCATGTGAATCTAAGCAGATACAAGCATCAGAAATACGATTACGGTGAGTAATGTATCCCTTCTGAGGCTTGTAGAATCTGCTTAGATCACATGCTGTGCATAGATTAGCGAGCAGTACCCGAAGAAGGAGGTGGGATGTGAGAAGGGTCATGAGCAAACAGGTGTCTTAGAACCGCTTGTCCCACTTGTGTATCTGTCTTGGAATGAGTGTCAATGCAGTAATGCTGAGTAAAAGTGTGAATAGAGCTCCAAGTAGCTGCTTTGCAAATGGTGTCGAGGGGAACATTTGCAATGAAAGCCAGAGTGGCACCAATGCCTCTAGTAGAATGGGCCCTTGGCGTAAAAGGCAGAGTTTTTCCAGAAAGAGAGTAACACAGATGTATACAGTTGATAATCCACTTCGGGATCGCGCCTTTAGAGACGCGATCCCCCTCTCTGCCTGTAGCTACGGAGACAAACAGTTGATCTGTTTTTCTTAGCGGTATGGTTTTATTTACATAGTAGAGGACCGCCCTACGCACATCAAGGGTGTGTAGTTTCACCTCAGCCGAGCTTTGCGGGTTCTGGAAGAAAGCCGGAAGCTCGATGGACTGGTTTACATGGAATTTAGATATAAATTTAGGTGAGAACCTAGGGTGTGTGCGTAAAACCAGTTTGTCTTTGTGGATAATAAAGAAAGGATCCTGCACTGACAGAGCCTGAATTTCACTGACCCTTCTTATGGAGGTAATGGCTACTAAGAAGGCCGTTTTATAAGTCAGGTGTTTGAGACTACTTTTATGCATGGGTTCGAAAGGGGGGCCCATGAGCTTAGCTAGCACCACATTGAGGTCCCATCCTGGCGGTGGGTTCGAAATAGGAGGGTGAAGTCTCTTTACTCCTTCCATGAAGGCTTTAACTACTGGTACTTTCCACCACGATACTTTGTTATGGGATGTGGTGTAAGCCGAGAGGGCTGCCAGGTGTACTTTCAGAGAGTTAAAAACCAAACCTGCGTCCAGCAGGTGGAGCATGTATGTTACCACGTTGGAAGGAGTGCAATCAACTGGGTTGATTTGTTTATTCTGGCACCAAATAACGAATCTCTTCCACTTGTCAGAGTAACAGTGCCTTGTGTTTGGTTTCCTGGATTCTTTTAGGATGTCCATACACCTCTGTGGTAAATTGAGATGCCCAAACTCTATGACCTCAGGAGCCATGCTGCCAGGTTCATTGAGTTGTGTTCCTGGTGCACTGTTTGACCTTGTTGCTGGGACAGTAGGTTGTACCAGGCTGGGAGTTTGATGGGCTCGCACAGCGCCATCCTGCGTAGGTGTGGAAACCATGGTTGTCTCGCCCACATGGGAGCAACTAGGATGATCGTCATCGATTCCTTGTTCATCTTGTACACCACCTTCCTGATGAGAGGAGTTGGTGGAAAAGCGTACGCAAACATCCCTGACCAGTTCATCCACAGGGCGTTCCCTTGGGAGTCTGGCTGGGGGAACCTGGATGCAAATCCTGGGCATTGTTTGTTTTCGCTTGTGGCGAATAGGTCTATAGTGGGGAAACCCCACTGAGAGAAGAGATCTTCTACGATCTCTCTGTGAAGGACCCATTCGTGTTCCTCTGGGAGGGAGTCTCTGCTTAGGGCATCCGCTAGGGAATTGAGCTCCCCTGGAACATGTTGTGCTGACAGGAAGATGTTCCGTCTGAGTGCCCATATCCAGATTTTCTGGGCAAGCTTGGACAGATTTGGCGAACGAGTCCCTCCTTGTTTGTTCAGATAGAACATGGCTGTCGTGCTGTCCGTCCGGATCTGCACCGACAAGTTTAGTAGATGGGGCTCGAACGCCCGAAGCGCTCGGAATACTGCCAGAAGCTCTAGCAGGTTGATGTGGTTCTTGGCTACTGAGTGAGACCAGAGACCCTGAGCTGTGTGGTGGAGATGGTGAGCTCCCCACCCAGTCAGGCAAGCATCTGTAGTTACCACTGCTTGTACTTCGGGATCGTAAAAGGGTTTTCCCCTTGCGAGATTCTCTTTTGTCCACCAGTGTAAGCTCTGTATGAGTGTTGGCGAAACGACCACTAGATCGTCCCACTGACCACTTGCCTGAGACCATTGTTTCGCCAACCATTCCTGCATGGGACGCATGCGCAGACGCGCGTGGGGGACCAGGTAAATGCATGACGCCATCATGCCCAGTAACCGCATTGCTTTGCGTACCGTTATTTGTTGACCTGACTGATAATGTGGAATTTGCAGTAGTATATTCCGAATTCTCTCTTCCGAGGGGAAGGTCAACCCTTTCTGAGTATCTAGGATTGCTCCTAGGAACTGTTTTGAGGTGCTTGGCACCAGACTTGACTTCTTCTCGTTGATAGAGAAGCCTAATTCGTGGAGCAGGTCGATAGTCCTCTGAATGTTTGACCTGCAAATTCTTGGGGTTTCCCCCGTTATGAGCCAGTCGTCCAGATAAGGGTACACTGGGATTGCCTCCCTGCATAGGTGTGCAGCTGCCACCGCCAGTACCTTGGTGAATACCCTTGGTGCTGAAGCTATCCCGAAGGGCAGTACCTTGAATTGGTAGTGGCGACTGTCCACTTTGAAGCGCAAGTATTTTTTGTGCGCTGGGAGCATTGAAATATGAAAATAAGCATCTTTCATATCCAAGGTTGCCATGTAGTCCCCCTTTTTTAGGAGGGGGATTACCTCTTGTAGCGTGGTCATACGGAATTTTTGGGGCTTGACATACTTGTTGGCAGGCCGTAGGTCCAATACTGGGCGCATTGTCAAATCTTTCTTTGGCACAAGGAAGTAAGTTGAATAGATACCCTTGTTTACCTGGTGTCCTGGGACGAGTTCTATCGCGTCCTTTTCTAGCAGAATGGCGATCTCCTCGAGAAGGATCTTCTGATGTTCTAAGGAGTGTATTCTTTGTCATGGAGGGTGGTTCCGGGGACGCTGCAGTAATTCTATACAATATCCAGCACCCATCTGTCTGAGGTGATCCCTTCCCAAGCCTGGGTGAAGTTGGAAATGCGTCCCCCTACTGGGGTTGCGTGAGAAGGGACCCTTAACTGAGCGTCACTGCTTTGGCGGAGGCGTGCCACCTCCCTTGTTGGGGCTGCCTCTGCCTCTTCCACGACCTCTCTTGTTACCTTTGCTGTAACTTTGGGTAGACTGCTGGTTGTTGTTCCATTGTGTACCCTGTCCTTGGGCATAGTTGCCTCTTTGTGAATTTTGGCCGCGTGGGCGACGAAAATTACTGTTCCCCCTCTGGTTCGGGGGTTTGTTGGTAAGCTGGCCAAGGGATTTGAGAGTCTCATACTCGTCCTTGGCATTCTTAAGTGCGTCCTCGACCGCTTTCCCAAACAATAGATCTGGTTCCACCGGCTTGTCTATTAATGAAGCCTGTGTTTCTGTTTTGAACCCCGGCTGCCGTAACCACGCATGTCTCTTGATAACAGTACCTTCTGCTATCAATCTTCCTGCGTTGTCTGCAGCGTCGAAAGTTGCTTTTAATATGCAACCAGACACGGCTCTCCCTTCTGCCGAGATCCGAGCCAACTGGCCCTTTAACGGTTCAGGAGCAGAGGCTATGAGCGCCGCGACCTCTTCCCATTGATGGCAGTTGTAACTTGCCAACAGGGTGGTGGAGTTTGCAATCCTTGCTTGGTAGGCGGACGTTGAGGCTACCTTCCTGCCAAACCCGTACAGTCTTTTGCTCTCCTTGTCGGGAGGAGCTTCTGACGACGATAAGGGTGTCCCAGCCCTCTTCCGAGTGTTGGTAACCACTAGGGAGTCTGGTTTAAGATGACCTCTTATATAAAGAGGGTCAGACTGGGCTGCCCGAAAAAGTTTTTCGACTCTGGGGTTGACGGCTCTGGTGAGGTTAGGATTCACCAGGGATGGATCTATTCTACGTTGGATGGATTTAAGGATAGGGATGGTCTGAGCGACCGGTCTCCTCTCTCCCACCAACTCTTCTGCGAAGTCCCTTTCCTCCTGTACACCGTGGGTGTCGATGTGAAAATGTTCTGCTGCGCGAGCAAGAACTTCATTAAGGAGGGGTTGGTTATCAACTGGCGAGTCGGTAACTGGGGCTTCGCTCTCTACCGGGGAATCTACTCTGTAAATTTCCTGCTCATCTTCTACCTCCTCCAGGTCCTCATCCTCCGCATAGTATTCAGACCCGGTTCGTTCATCCATAATTGTAAACTCCTGGTCCCCTTCAGGGAAAGGTTTTCCTTGGTATCTGGGGTGTGGAGTAGAGTATGGAGTAGAGTAAGGCTGCACCTCGAAGGGGTCAGGTCTTTCGACCCGGGCCTTTTTACTTAGGGGGATAGGATCAGAGGAGCCTGAGGGTGTGGCCCCTTGAGGGTCATACGAAAGGAAATGTTCTGGGTTTTTGTCATAAAAATCAGCTAAGGAAGACATCCTTGACATGACCCTGTCTATGTCCTCACTGGACCATACTTTGGAACAGGGTATGACTTTAGTAGGCAACTTAGAGGACTTATCAAGGGTACCCTTGCTGGATGTTGAAGTCCCAGTAGATTTATGTTTATCTGTCTGCTTGGGGTGGAAGGATGGTCTTACAGGAAGGCTGAGCTTTCCGCTGTTTCCCTCCCTCCCCGTGCGTGGAAAAATGTTTCCCCTGCCCCTTGGAGGCCCCAGAGACTTTCGACGCCTGGCGCCGAGGGTCGGGAGAGGTATCTTGTTTCGAGCGTGGGGCCTCGCTGGTGTTAACTGCGCTCTCGGTCTCTTGGAGCGCGGCCTGGGGGTGGAAGTCGTCTTCGTCTTCCGACGATCGAACTTCCGTTAATCTATGGAGCGAGGCACTCTTGGCAAGAGTGGATGATTGCCTTGCGTCATGAGGCGATCTCGATCGAGAGCGCCCAGAGGACACCGAGTCGGACCGTTCTATCCGTGCCTCTTTCCGAGAAGTCGACGTCGTCGAGGTTCGGTTGGACTTAGTGTGCTTAGTGTGTGTAGGGTGTGTAGCGCTTGCGTCGCCGGGGGTCTTCCCCATAGCCGCCCTGCCGGACAACCTTCCGAGGTCGGGGACCTGCGCTCGGCAGTCTTTCGACGCCGTAATGCCCTCGCCGTCCGAAAGTACGGCGTCGCTGCCATCGCTGAAGGTGCCCTCCGCTGCCATGGCTGCCTGCCTGGCGTGGTGGGCCCAACGCTTTGTCGAACGGTCCTTAAGTGTTTTAGGTTTAAACCTACTACACGCTCTGCAGTTCGCTTCGGGGTGGTCCCTCGGCAAGCAGAGATTGCACGTGGCGTGCCTGTCGACCCAAGGGTATTTGCGGTTGCACTTGGGGCAGAATTGGAAAGGGGTACCCTCCATACGCACCTTGAGGCAGCGGGCTGGTAAGTGTAGGAAATATATAAGGTGTACCTATATACCAAGAGTGAAGAGTATGTACCACCCCCCACTCTCCCTACTTGCAGGGCCGAGGCCAGCGGCCTACTAGGCCCGGGCCGAGGCCAGCGGCCTTCCGAGGCCCAGATCCGTCGTGCAGCAGCCGACGGTCGATGTCTTCTCCAGCCGTCGTCGAGTCGATGGTCGACGTTGGGGTGGGGAAGGATGTCAATAAATAATTGTAAATTGCAATAATTAGCAAAAGTATGGCTAAGGCCAGGGGACTCCGCAAGATGCTTCCGACCAGTATGGCGGAAAAAAACAATCTGAGGATCCCAGACGCGTGAGGGATCTTGGGTACAGTGGACGTCACACTAGGGATAGTATTACTGGCACGCCTGTGTCGACGCCCATTTTTGAGTTTCGAAAAACAAACTGTATTACTCCGCAGCTTCCACTAGATGTCGGCCTATGCACAGCATGTGATCTAAGCAGATTCCACAAGCCTCAGAAATATATATATTAAAATTCATATTTACCTTTACAAACTAGCCTGATTCCTGGTCCACTGTGACCTGGGGGGTATTTTGAGACAGGTGTGATATGAGTGGTATATCACTCAGAATATTGAACCTATAGACACAATAAATAAGTATTTCATTTGTGCATTACATGCTAGGCGAGACCCTGGTGTGTGCCTGATTGAAATCCTTAACATAAACTAATAGAAATGGCCATCACTGGACAACATTTGTCTAAAATACTCTATGTAACCATATTCCTTTGGGAGAAAATATGACCTGAGATTTAGGAAATACATTATGCCAAATCCCACAAGCTTTTCCTTACCTGCAACTGTAGTAAATGTGAAATAGTGTCTCCCCTTCATTAACATAGTTCACACTAGGGGCTTGGAATGCCTCACATTTCTATTTGATATTTTCTGTAAAATGTCAAACTGTGTTTTTGGTGTCCCAGACCGCTTGTTGGCCAAGTGAGTCTTTTCATGTAATTCCTTTATGGCCTTGAGATTTCTTCCAGAATACCGCTTTCTTACCCTGACCAATTCCAGTACAAGACATATACTTATACTTCATTGTTGATGTACTAATACTGACCTGTGGTGGGAGACTAAATGATTGGAAGGTTATTAGCTGTGGTTCACTTGCCCATCTAGTCAACAGTGAAGGTTGCCTTTGCTGCTCAAGCTTTAGAGGTAACCCAGGAAAGGATGACAGTGAAGCCTAGAGTCTTTACATCCATGCTCCCTACAGAGAAGAGAGTTTGAGTTGGAATTTTACAATCATATGATCGGCCATTTGAAAAACCTCTGTTAGCCTTTGAAAGAGGCAAAAGCCTCAAACATAAGTTGGTCAAAGTCGCCAGGACAAAAACCTTGAAACCTGGAATGTCAAATGTATTTAACACACCATGGCATGTACATCTTTTGAGTGTGAAGGCAAAACGTGGAACCGGCACTCTTTTACTACATATCAGAGCAGTAATGTTATTTATGTCATCTGTTGCCCATGTGAGAAAATGTGTGTAGGTAAGACTTCCCATGCCATTCATCTGAGAAGAAATGAATATCGTTCTAGAATATGGACCAGAAATATGAATGCGCCCTTGTCTTTAAACTTTTTGGAGTTTGGGCACAAAGTAAAGGAATTATCCTGGTTTTGTATTGAGAAAGTGAACGCAGCGAATAGTGCATTGTTGGCCAATTTTTTTTTTTATTAATTCAACTGATTTAATCAACTTTACAATATAAAACACTTAAAGTATTACTACATAGTAAAATCAAAATCTATAAGAAAAAGGAGTTACAATTCCAAGAAATTCTAACAAAATTCCAATATGTAAAAACAATGAAAAACAATACATTAAAATAACACAGTTCTTATCAGTTATACCAAAAAGAGTAACACAAAAACAGAATGTTTCCAAGTATTCATAAAGGAGAAACGCAATCTGTGTTTAATTTTTAGAAGGACGTAGGGATCTAGATTTATGTTGGTGTCTATTAGATTATTTCACTAATGATGGTTTCAATTTCTTGTCTAAACAATATCTAGCAGTTTAATGTCAGATTCACTAGCTACATTGCCTCTAATGTCAACGCATGCAGAAATGTAATTGCACTAGTCCTATATGAAGACAATTGTCCACAAAATATAAGTTGCCACAGCAACTCAGGTGTCAAGCCTATGAACTCTTTAAAAGATGGTCTCAGATATCAAATTCTCATTGATAACAATGCTTCACAATTCACCAACAGATGGTACAATGTTTCTTTATTACCTACAGTCTTACAAAAACGGTAAACATTCTCATGACACTTTACTAACTTGCGTTTTGCTTGGACTTCCTTTGTGGTCCATAAATAAAATCTCAAACGCATAAAATCGGAACTGTGAAGCATAGAGGGAGATTTCTTTTAAATATAATTCTGGCTCACTGTTGTGGCCGAATGGCTGATTCAAAAAGTCTCGATATTCTAGACACTTGGCTCTCGTGTGTATCCAGTCCATTTGGAATAGTTTAGTTTTAGCCCTTGTTGGGTTCTGAGTCAGTACATCTAGTGTGATGCCTGCATTTGTTAAGTATTTGTTTGTAAGACTTTCGTTCTCCATGTCCACACAAACAGATCATTACCTATACAGATATGCTTTGACAATGTCCCAATTATTGTTGTCGTTTCAATAGCCATGATACATTTCCCATATAGTGCTATTAGGTTCCACAAGTATCTTGCGTATAATGAGATTAGACCTAATTTATGTCTAATCCAGGAGCCAGGAACGCAATTTGGTAGTTTCAAGAGTCGCCTCCAGTATTTAGCCTCAAGTCTATTGCATATTAATTCTGGAAACATTTTTTTTGTTTCTGCACCATACAAAAGTATAGGAGAAGTCTTTTGTACGACATATGAAGTTTTGTCTCTAGGCATGTTAAGTGCACTTTTTTATCATCATCACGTTCAGCAATGGTCACACCCAGATACATGTATCGAGATACACATTCTATTTTTTTACCCTGAAGCAACCACTTGGTTTTCTTTTTAAATTGCTTTCTGATCTCATTGCAAACCATTATTTTGGTCTTCCCTATATTAATGGTAAGGAGATTTTTCTTAACATATGTATCAACGGCAATTAGCAACTTGTAGTCGCTGCAGTGTTTTAGACATAAGGACTAAATCGTCCACATACAGTAAGGCAACTATGGCCCTAGACGCCAATTTGGGAGCATCAGATATGACCCCCTCGAAAGCTCTCTGAACATACGAAATAAAGAAGTTAAATAGGGCCGAGGAAAGAATACATCCCTGTCTCTACATAAGGAGTCAGAGTGCCCTCGAGGTCAGCTCTCACCTGAATCTTAGTGTTGGTGTGTAGTGCACTAATCAGATTAACTAGATACAAAGGACAGTCTGAAAGTGTTAATTTCTCAAAGAGCAGCTCTCTTGAGACTGAGTCAAAAGCGGCTCTTAAATCCACAAAGGCGAGATATATTGGTTGATTTGTGGATGTATGATATGTTATAATGGCTTTAATCGTCAGTAAGTTAATTGCTTTTCCCATTCCGGCAATAAATCCGGTTCGATAAGGATCACGCTGTGAGTATTGTGCAGTTAAAATCTCTCAATATAAACCATGAGAAAATGTTCCCAGGCGCATCACGAAGGGCGATCGGTCTGTAGTTTGAAGGACAGGACGATCACCCTTCTTGAATATGGGAACAATAACTGAGCACCTCCATGATTTAGGAATGTTACTTCTCAGAATCTGATGAAAAATGGTATGAAGAATCTTAGCCCAACGTTGGGAATGTTGTTTGAACATATAATTGTTCAAGCCATCACAGCCTGGGGCTCTAGAACTGCTGGATCTCATTATATAAAAAAGAATGTCATCTTCTAGGATTTCTAAATTATCAAAACCGAATTATAAGTCCACTGACCTCTCAGCATCATCGTATGGACATTCATAATTTTAGAGAAGTGAGTTACCCATTCATGTTGTAGAACCCCATTAATTTGAACTTGCAACTGTCGTGAATGCACAGCTACATTCAATAGTGACCATATCTCTGACTTATTTTTGGAGTACATTGCATTCAACATAATCTCACCATCAGTCTGATAGAGCATAACCCTATGCGTGCGCAGCAATTTGTATATCTACATTTTAATGTCCGAATGGTTGTTGCACGCATTGGGACTGGTAAAGAGAGAGCTAATTATTTTTCTCTACAAAGCTCTGCTTTCCGTATTTGTATCTCAGGATCTAAAACATGCTTAGGTTAGAAATGGGTGTGAGTAGAAGAACCAGAATGAAGCTTATATGATAATAAGATGAAAGTATACTGTTCCCCCAGCCACATAGAACCTAAAGCACTTTCAACGCTGCTTTGAAACAATTCTGGATATTTTTTATTCAACCGAAAGCGCGTTCTGGCGTTATTTACGCTCACTAATGCCTGATATTCTTTTTAATTAGACTTTAATGGGCACTGTGTAAATGACCATTGTGCTGTGAGAAGTTCATGGTCACTGCTCGATTGAGTTATAACTTCAAAAGTGGAGGTTCGGCTAAAAGTGTATCTGTCCATGAAAATATAATCAATGATTGATTCACTTTTGCCACGCCGGCACGTGCTATTGGGGGATTATCAGCTTTGAATGCTCCATTAAGCATTAGAAACTGTTGCTTATTCACAAACTGTAACCACTTCTGACATGATGGATCTTTTTTTAAGCTACCAGGAGAAAAAGGTTTTCAATTTAGATCCCCAGCCAATATTGTGTTAGTGATTTCTGATGTTAAAGAGATCATGTCTAATAGCTGCCATAGGCCTGTAAAGAATGTATCGTCAGATATGGCTAGGGGATTTCTATACATATTAATTAGGGCTATCGTGCCACCTTGATATTTGATCCTTACCATATGGAGATAAAAATTAGGAGCTGCCCATGGAAAGATCGCAAACCCCTCATTACTGGCCACTGCCACCAGCAGACCAGATGAAGGGCGACCTTTGCCAATGTACTTGGCTGGATGAAGTGAAAGGAACAAGTTACTTACCTGTAACTGTTGTTCTCCAGCATGGGTTTGGCATGGATTCACATGCTCATGAATATTCCCCGTCGTCAGGCTGGGAATCCTCGGTAAAGAAAAAATCAGTATCAGTTTCGTTTCTGATCTGTCTTTCTTAGTAGTAACCTATCACTGGTCTCTGGGTCATACTTCCCCCAGCTAATGACTGCCCTCTTCCTAAGCCCCGCCCCTGGCAGCCATCTTCAGATTTGGTAGCACGTAAAGTGGCAGTATGACCAAGTGAAGAGCCACACAGGGGAAGGAGGGAGGGTTCGCATGTGAATCCATGCCAGACCCATGCTGGAGAACAACAGTTACAGGTAAGTAACTTGTTCCTTCTCCAGCATGGGGTCTGGCATGGATTCACATGCTCCTGAATATAAGAATACATAACAGTACACACATGCACAACCACGGGAGGTGGCAAGGCTCAACATTAAGAATTACATAAAACTCAACTTTAAGCATCTCTTACCTCCTCACCAGGCTCACCTTAAGCGAACAGGTTGCGCAGCACTGTCTGGCCGACTCTGGACTCCTCCCTGGAATCCCGGTCGACGCAGTAGAATCTCGTGAAGGTGTGTGTCGACCTCCACGTAGAAGCCCTGCAGATGGCCAGCAGGGGCACACCAGACAAGAACGCCGTGGTAGCAGCGATCGCTCTGGTCGAATGGGCTCTCGGACGGCCGGGCAACGGTCGGTTTGCCAATTGATGACAGTGCATGATGCAGCCGGAGAGCCATCTGGAAATGGAAGCCTTCGAGAGAGCCTTCTCTTGGTTCACAGGTCCAAAGTTCACAAACAGCTGTGATGTCTTCTGAAAACTCTTTGTGCGGTCCACGTAGAACTTCAGCGCTCTAGCCACATCCAGCGAGTGCAAAGTCCTCTCGGCCGGCGACAAAGGTGACGGGAAAAAGACTGGCAGCACCAAGGGCTCGTTGAGATGGAAGTCCGACGGCACCTTGGGCATGAAGGAGGGGTGTGTCCTCAGCACCACCCTCATCTCGTGGAAAGTCAAGTATGGAGGCTTGCAGGAAAGTGCCTGAATCTCTCCCACGCGTCGTGCAGAGGTGATGGCCACAAGGAACGCTGTCTTCCACGACAGAAACTTCAATGGAGCCGAATGCAAGGGCTCGAATGGCGGGCCCATGAGCCTTGTCAGCACCACGTTGAGTTCCCAAGCCGGGGCCAGAGCCTTCACCGGCGGGAACGATCGGAACAGTCCTTTCATAAACTCCTTCACCAGGCGATGAGACCACAGGGACGACTGTCCTGCAGTTCTTGTGTATCGGGAAACCGCTGCCAGATGTATCTTGCTAGTCCAGCTTTGGCCAGCGACAGTAAGTACGGTAGCACTTGAGGGGCTGTAATCCGTAGAGGGTTAATCTGTGCATGGCACCAGACAGAGAACCTCTTCCACTTGTGTCCGTAGCACTTGAGAGTTGAGGACGCCCTGGCTTTTGCAAGAACCTCTCTGCAGTCAGCCGGGATATCGTACCCTCCAAACCCTAGTGCTGCAGGAGCCAGGTCTGCAAGTTCAGCGACTCCGGGTCGTGATGAAGAATGGCGCCTCCTTCTCTGGAGAGAAGATCTGCGTCCGTCGACAGATTGACTGATAGGGAACCATATCTGTCTCGGCCACCTTGGTGCGACGAGGATCATCCTGCACCGGGACCTCTTGAGTTGGTTGATGAGCCTGAACAGCAACGGCAACGGCGGGAACGCATACAGGAACAGGCCGTCCCAGGGGAACGAGAAAGCATCGCCCATGCTCCTCGGCTGGGGGAATCTGCTGGCGAACCTCTGGCACTTGGAGTTTGTCGCTGTCGCAAACAGGTCGATTTGGGGTTTGCCCCATTGCTGGAAGAGTTGATCCACTTGATCCTGGCATAGTTCCCACTCGTGGCATGAGCGCAGCTCCCTGCTGAGCGAGTCAGCAATGGTGTTTTTTATCCCTGCTAGATGAAAAGGCACCAGAAACATCCCCTGGGCAATAGCCCAGTGCCACAGATCCTGGGCTTCCTTGGATAGGGCTGGGGATCTGGTTCCTCCCTGCTTCCGGATGTAGAACATCGCGGTGGTGTTGTCGGTGAAGATCCTCACCACCTTGCCCTTGAGGGACGGGAGGAATGACTTGAGGGCCCAGAACACTGCTCGGAGCTCCAGTATGTTGATGTGGAGCGGCCTCTCCTCCGGGAGCCACAGGCCTCTCGTGTGAAGATCTCTGGTGTGCGCTCCCCACCCCTCCAGGGAGGCATCCGTCATCACCGTCACCTGGTATGCTGGGGTCTGAAAGTCCGTGCCCGCGGCGAGATGCGCGCGGGTGCCTCACCATCGAATTGCCTGGCGGAATACCTTGTTGAGCGAGATCCTGTCCTCGAAGCTGTCCGTCGCTTGTGTCCAACGGGCGTCGAGGAACCCCTCCAGAGGACGCATCCGGAGCCTGCACAGGCGCACCAGGTAGATGCAAGAGGACATCATCCCAAGAAGGGACTTGATGGACCTCACTCTGGCCACGTCCGTGGCCAGCAGATGCTGTACCTTGCCCAGGATGGCCTGTGTTCTTTCCTCCGACGGCGAGGCCAACTGCGCTACTGTATCGAACTTGGCTCCCAGAAACAGTGCGACCTGCGACAGAACCAGGTGGGATTTGAGGAACTTGCTGGAGAATCCCAGGTCCGTGAGCAGCCGGACGGTCTTTGCCATGTGTCCGACGGCGAGTTCCCTTGTCCCTGCTTGGATGAGCCGGTCATCCAGGTAGGGGTAGACGTGGATCACCTGCAGGCGCAGCCACTGGTGCCAGGCACTTGGTGAACACCCTGGGCACCGACTTCAATCCGAATGGGAGGGCCTCGAACTGGTAGTGCCGCTCTTGGACTACGAACCTGAGAAACTTTCGGTGTCCTTTTAAGATGGGGATGTGAAAGTACGCATCCTCCAGATCCAACGACGCTAGGAAGTCACCTTCCTCCAGCTGTCCCAGCACATACTGGAGGGTGACCAGCCCTGCAGAACTCCCAAGGCCCGAGCCGTCTCTGTGTCGGTCTTGATGGCCTGCAGCGACTCATCCACTGTCTTTCCGAACAGATTGCTCCCGTCGAAGGGCATGTCCAAAACCTTGGCTTGCACGTCCTGGCGGACATCCGTCGCCTTTAGCCACCCCCAGCCGTCGAAGGCAAGCGCTGTTGCCCAACTGCTGGAAACCGGTGTCAGCAATGTCCGTGGTCACAGTTATGGCGTGGTCCGACGCCACCTCACCCTCCTGAAGGATCGCCAGGGCCTCTGCCCTCTTGTCGTCTGGGAGGAAGTCCAACAGGGGGTGATCTTGTACCACAATTCCCGGTCGTAGCGGGCCACAATCGCTAGGGCGTTGGCCGCCTTAATCGTCGTCGCCGCCGACGAGATGACTCGTCGTCCCATGGCGTCCAGCTTCTTTCCCTCGCCGTCTGGTGGCGAAGTTGAAGATGAGGCCGATGCCCCCCCCCCGCTTTCTTCTTGGCCGCTGCAGAGATGACCGAATCCGGGGTCGGCTGTGCCCTAAGGCACAACGGGGCGCCATCGGGGACCTGGTACTTCTTCTCGTACCGGTCCCTCTTGGCAGGTGTCGTGGACGGGTTCTTGAGAAGGGCAAGTCCCTCGTCCCAGATGTCATCCAACAACTGCACCGCGAGGACCGTCTTCCTCTTGGCCTCATGCCGTTGGTAGAGGAAGCCCTCCTTCTTCTCTTCGTGGCAGAGCTGAAAAAGCTTGGATGCCCTGGCAATCATGGCGTGGAAGGAGCCAATCTCGGTGGGCGGGGACGCACAAGGGATCGGTGATGGACGGTCAGTCCCGTCGTCACCGCCATCGTCATCCGTCCCCGACGTGGCCGTGTCTGTTCCCATGTCGTCCCTCGGGATCGGGGAAGGCAACAAAGGCTGAAAAGGCCGTGAGGGTTGAAGGGGCACTGGATGAATTCTCCTCCTCTTGTTTGGAGGGCTTCCCGACGGACCCGGATCAGCCGGGTCGTCCGTCGGGGGTAGGAGCAGT